>NC_057800.1:493208196-493531251 GCF_018294505.1 Triticum aestivum | reverse complement strand
AGGGGGATTAGGGAGGAGACTCGTGACGTGGTGAGAGGTTTTAGGCTTTAGAGGCGCCGTTGATCGATCTGGACGTTAATTGGGCCGGCTGTCGGGCGCTGGCATGTGGGGCCGCAGGGGCGACGTCGTGCTTCTCGTTTTGCTTCAGCTGCGGCTCGTGCGTGGCAGTAGAATGGAGCCATCCCGAGGGCCAGCGAGCGGCAGACGTGCCGCCCTCTGTGATCTTGTTTTTTTTTTCTCTTCATCGGTTTGGAGTACATATCTGATGGAAACCATATATTCAATGAAAGCATGGAAACTTGATCCCGTGCCGTTGGATAAGGAGTGTACATTATGAGATGAAAAGATGGAGGAATCGCAAAAGAACCCCCATAATCTTCCTATACCTCGGCACAACATCCCTGATGGAAGATGAGCCATCCCGTGCCTTTCCCCTTGGAGCTACCCTGATTCAATTTTTCCCCATCAACAACTAGGGTTAGGAGATGACACCGGCGGCCGGCGGCCGCAGCTAATTCCCTCTCTCCTCTCCGGCGGCTGGCCCACCGCGCCAACCCAGCACAACGCCCTCGTTCCGCGCAGGGCCGGCGACTGACGCGACTAATTCTTCATCGGCCTTCTCTCCTCTCCGGCACCTGGCCCAGCGAGCCAATCGTCCTCTGGGCATTCCCCATCGGATTGGTACTGGATCTAGGTCTGAAGGTATGGACCTTTCTATTACATTGTTCATCTTCTGTGTTATGTTTTGCCACATTCTTCTTATCGTAGCTCAACTAGTGTTTTTATCTGTCAGTTGGGCTAGGTTTGCAAAGCAAAAGAGATGACAAGGTCGTGGGTTCTGGTTGTCTCCTCCAAGATTAGCACTTCTAGTTGGGATAGGTATGCAAAGCAAAGCAAATAGAGTAGGGGAGGGAATGAGGTAGTAGTATCTTGGCTGGAACTGCTGATTACCCCTAACTCTACTGTCCAGATTTTGGTCTTCAAGAAGTTGGTAAAGACTAATGCATTGTGTAAGTAAGTTTTATATTAATGCAGCAACATGGAGACCCCATCATGCTAATTTGACAATATTGTTTACCATATTGGTGGTTCTAGGCATATTTGTTATTGTATAGTTGTTAAATGAAGGAAACTATCAGGCTTAGTTTGGTAGCACAATTTTTACAAAACTGTGGTAATCCAAAACCGCAGTATTCCAATGCCTAGGCAAGAAATACTAAATGTTCTTGAAATTGTAGTTTTCCTCAGTTTTACCAAAAATATTGAGGTGTTTGGATGTTGTTTTACCATGGTTTTGACCAGCACAACTGGCATGAAATTGCTTAATTAATCTAACCTGGAGGTACATGATTGATCAAGGTTCACCAATCAACTAGATCAAAAGTAATTGTGACGACAGCTGGAAGAAAATGGATCCGAGAGCACAACTTAAGCAACCCAAAATGGCTAATAAGTAAGAGATATAATACAACTAATTTACCATATAACAGAATGAGGAGAAATCAAAGGTAGAGATCACATCTATTCTTATCTGGTCATGGATAGGGACATAAACAATTTTGTCTCATTTGGTTTAGAAAAAATTGGCCGGGACCTCTTTTCTAGACACACAAAAAAAACCCACGGTTTTGAGAATACTACAGGTTCTAAAACTTCAGCCTTACTTCTTGTAGACTTGTGTGTAGTATGATGGGCATAAGAAAGGAGTTGAAACTGGTTGAGCATAGAAAAATTGTAGAAATGATTTTAGCTGTCAGTTTTAATTTATATTGCAATTGATCGGTGAAGTGAGCTGAGATTAGGTACTGCTAACACTTGAATGTTCTTTCTAGCAGTTTATTTTATTCTATGTTATTCTGGAAGGCACATATTGGCTGGCTCCTATGAGAGTGTGCTTTCGACTTACAAACTGTATTTCTTCTCTTTGTGGAGTAATTATGGAATGCCACAGTGAAGTGAGCAAGGCACCACCTTTGGCTATTTGCAACTCCCAGTTTAATGCAGAATAAGCCATCCACACTAGACCAAGCCCGGAAATTGTATTTGCCACACAACAAAAATTGTATAGCGCACCTTTCTGTGTAAGTACTTGTCTAACTAATATGTGCATGCTTATAATTTCTTGTATTCCAGCATGTTAAACCGTTGTGCTTTTCATCCACATTTCATGGCTCATCTTGTACTCCGGAGTGTGATGATGACATCAGGCCGGCCATAGGGATGACTTTTACAGATTTGAACGCAGCCAAGGATTTCTATGAAGCTTATGCACATCATGAGGTAGAATAAAAGGACTAAAGGGATATAAGGATAAGGGTGGAAAGCGAAGACAGAAAGACAAGAACAAGAACAAGGAAGTGCAGCAAACATGATGGCGGTACATTCCTCTGGACTTAGTTTGAGAATATTTCTAAAATTTTGCTTCCTAATAAATACACATGCACTGATGTATCTATGTTCATAGATTAGGATTAAAAATTGATTTAAAAAATTAGGTATAAATTCTTGCAATTTTTCCTACTGCTTGACCAATTAATTTTTTTGTTTCAGATTGCTTGGTGGCCCTACCTACCTCTGCAAGTTTTTAGGACTAATAGTATTACATTATTATGTTCTTGGCTAGTGTAATGGAGCTATTAGCTATTGGCGCCGAACTTCTTCAAGTTGTTAGCTAGTGTATTGGAGGTATTATCTGTTGGGGCCGGGCATCTGCAAGTTGTTAGCTAGTGTACTGGAGCTATGTGTTCAATGACTGATGTATAAAGGTGTAGATTTGCCATCACTGTGAATGATGCATCTATTTTGTAACCGTGTATTGGAGTGTGGGCATTATTTAAGTGACTGAATTAGATGCATGAGTTTTGCTTTACTTAAATATATTCTAGGAAATTGTTTCAATTGCTGGAAATGTGCTATGTGAGGTGCATGAGTTCTTCAACTGGGCAATGGTTTTGGTTGTGGTTTCGTCATTTATCTGGGCAATGATTTTAGCTAATGTATTTTACTGTTTGTTCTACTTAAATTTACAAGGGAACTGGGTAGTACCCATCGTTCAATTTTTGTCTTCGTTCAGTTTCACGCAATCAACACAAATAGGTGGGGACATGTGCCGAAGCCCCACACGTGACGGGGTAGCTAGCTGTAATACTTGTATGCGTCAGGGGTCATGTGCAGAACAACATTGCTGGGGCGGGCGTTTTTCTGCAAAACTACATGTAGCAGTTATGGATGGATCTAGTCCATACATACAAGATCCAACAGCCTGTGGTAAAGTTTCCAACCTTTCATTGAAGATGTGGTTTTCACCTGATATTTTCTCATCAGTTTGGGTTGCGTGCCACATGGTATCTTGTTCTTTTCTCCCGGAATAAACATGAGAGTGTGTCGGGAGCTCTTTCGATCGGAACGTCCGCTCGACTCCATTCATGCTGTCTAGCACACCGACCCGTAAAAGTTGACATGAACTTGGTTAGAGCATCTCCAACAATATGTGTAAATTTGGACGTCTATATATCCATATAGACAATGTTAAAAAAATTCTCTTATATATACATGAACTTGGTCAAGGCTCAAGTCATAAATTTGACATGGATGTTTGCATTTTTTAAGATTTATTTCAGCTTTTCAGACGATGTTTGTTCAATGCGAGAGGATAAAAAAACACTATGAGACAATGGCTCAATCTGTTGTATAAGTGATCCCCACCTATGCGATGTACGTCTTTAAAATTCGCGATGTCTCATTTTTTGGGTGGAGCGAGGGCAATCAGAAACAGATGCATTGGATGGCTTGGTGAAAAATGTGTGTACCCAAAAATCAAGAGGGGTGGGATTCTAGGATATTCATTCTTTCAACCTGGCAATGCTACCATGTAGAGAGTTAAGTATTTCCCTGACAGTGATTTGTTGAATACAAAGTTAAAGAAGGGTTCCTCTTTTATTTGGCAAAGTATTATGATAGGGACTAATTGTCTAAATCATGGTTATATATGGTGTGTTGGAAATGATTTGGCGCTCAAATATGGTCTATCAATTGCTCAAAGGGCGGGTTGTGACAGTCTTGTTATAAACTTAGATAACCTGGAGGTCATTGAAACCATGAACAACGGAGGACGGACGGCGAGTATAGCAGCTGCAGTGTTTGACGATTGTTACTTTTTGGCTTGTGATTTTTCCATTACTATATTCGTTTACAGTAAAATGGAAGCCAATAAGGTTTCCCATGAACTTGGTAAGTTAGCTAAGTTTTCCTTCAACTTTTGATTAGTTTGAGGAGCCTTTGAGTGTAATTGTATCCCTCTTCATAAACGATGTAATTGTTATTGATAATGAATAAAGATCTGTGTTTTTAATAAAAAGACTATGTGAGAAAGGTGGCCAAACAGGCTGTGCTTGGTGGGCCGACCCAGGAGCTAAGAAGCACGGCATGCGACGGGCCAGGCCCGACATGTGCTAATCGGGCCATGCCAGGAACGTAGCACGCCTTGTGTCGTGCTTGGGCCACCAACCTCAGCATGCGGGCTAGCCCGACAGGGCACGATTACTCACGTGCCAGCACATGGCATGGCATGCCTAGCCCACCTCAATCGATGGGGAGCGTTGTTGGCCGTTGCGGTAGGAGGGGCGCTGGGTGGCGGAGCTGTTGGGGTGGGGTTAGGGGGGTTTAGGGAGGGCTTTTGAGGGGTTAGTGAAGGAAATATGCCCTAGAGGCAATAATAAAGTTGTTATTTATATTTCCTTATATCATGATAAATGTTTATTATTCATGCTAGAATTGTATTAACCGGAAACTTGATACATGTGTGAATACATAAACAAAACAAAGTGTCCCTAGTATGCCTCTACTTGACTAGCTCGTTAATCAAAGATGGTTAAGTTTCCTGACCATAGACATGTGTTGTCATTTAATGAACAGGATCACATCATTGGGAGAATGATGTGATGGACAAGACACATCCGTTAGCTTAGCATAATGATTGTTAAGTTCTATTGCTATTGCTTTCTTCATGACTTATACATATTCCTTTGACTATGAGATTATGCAACTCCAGAATACTGGAGGAACACCTTGTGTGCTATCAAACGTCACAACGTAACTGGGTGATTATAAAGATGCTCTACAGGTGTCTCTGAAGGTGTTTGTTGGGTTGGCATAGATCGAGATTAGGGTTTGTCACTCCGAGTATCGAGAGGTATCTCTCGGCCCTCTCGGTAATGCACATCATGATAAGCCTTGCAAACAATGTGACTAATGAGTTAGTTACGGGAAGATGCATTACGGAACGAGTAAATAGACTTGTCGGTAACGAGATTGAACTAGGTATAATGATACCGATGATCGAATCTTGTCAAGGATTTTGTTTTGAAATACTGCGTTCCCCAACAGTTATTCCCTTTGTCATCGGTATGTTACTTGCCCGAGATTCGACCGTCGGTATCATCATACCTAGTTCAATCTCGTTACTGGCAAGTCTATTTACTTGTTCCATAATGCAACATGCTGCAACTAACTCATTAGTCACATTGCTTGCAAGACTTGTAGTGATGTGCATTACCGAGTGGGCTCAGAGATACCTATCCAACAATCGGAGTGACAAATCCTAATCTTGATCTATGCCAACTCAACAAACACCATTAGAGACACCTGTAGAGCATCTTTATAATCACCCAGTTACGTTGTGACGTTTGATAGCACACTAAGTGTTCCTGCAGTATTCGGGAGTTGCATAATCTCATTGTCATAGGAACATGTATAAGTTATGGAGAAAGCAATAGCAATAAACTAAACAATCATAGTGCTAATCTAACGGATGGGTCAAGTCAACCACATCATTCTCTAATGATGTGATCCCATTTATCGAATGACAACTCATGTCTATGGCTAGGAAACTTAACCATCTTTGATTAACGAGCTAGTCAAGTAGAGGCATACTAGTGACACTCTGTTTGTCTATGTCTTCACACATGTACTAAGTTTCCGATTAATACAATTCTAGCATGAATAATAAACATTTATCATGATATAAGGAAATATAAATAACAACTTTATTATTGCCTCTAGGGCATATTTCCTTCAGCCTCCCACTTGCACTAGAGTCAATAATCTAGTTCACATCATCATGTGATTTCACACCAATAGTTCACATCTTCATGTGACTAATACCCAAAGGGTTTACTAGAGTCAATAATCTAGTTCACATCGCTATGTGATTAACATCCAAAGAGTGATCATGTTTTGCTTGTGAGAGAAGTTTAGTCTATGGGTCTGCAACATTCAGATCCGTATGTATTTTGCAAATTTCTATGTCTACAATCCTCTGCACGGAGCTACTCTAGCTAATTGCTCCCACTTTCAATATGTATCTAGATCGAGACTTAGAGTCATCTAGATCGGTGTCAAAAGCTTGCATCGACGTTACTCTTTACGACGAACTCTTTTATCACCTCCATAACCGAGAAATATTTCCTTAGTACTCTAAGGATAATTTTGACCGTGATACGTCTCCGTCGTATCTACTTTTCTGAACACTTTTGCCCTTGTTTTGGACTCTAACTTGCATGATTTGAATAGAACTAACCCGGACTGATGCTGTTTTTAGCAGAATTGCCATAGTGCTATTTTTGTGCAGAAATAAAAGTTTCCGGAATGACCTGAAAATCAACGGAGAATTATTTTGGAATATATAAAAAAATATTGGAAGAAGAATCCACATCAGGGGGCCTCCCACTACTAGGGAAAACCCTATACACAGAATCTTAACAACAACGCGACTCAAAAAGGAGCGCTGCTGCTAATTAGCAGTAGCGCGGGTGTGGAAAACCCGCTACTGACAAGTGCTTAGCAGTAGTGCGATCGGCGTAACCCGCGCTGCTACAAATATCGACCGACAGTGCCCACCCAACTCCATTTAGCAGCAGCGCAGTGCCACAGCCGCGCTACTGCTATAGCTGTAGCAGTAGCGCGGTTTTTCTGAGGTCGCTGCTGCTAATTTTCAAATCAGGCACACTTTTGGTCCCGGTTAGCAGCAGCGCGTTTTACGTCCCGCGCTACTGCTAATCCGCACCCACCACCTTTTCCCCACCCGTCCTCCCCCTCCCCCTCCTCTCCCTTTCCCCTACCTCTCCCACTCTCACTCTTCTTCTTCCTCAGTACTTCTCCCCCATTACTCTCCCTCTTCTACCTACCTTTCTCTCTCTCTTCATTACTCCTACCTAACTACACCACCTCCATTAATGCATCTCCTTTCTCTTTTTCCTTCCCCCTCCACTAGTTGAAGTTGTCTCCTCCCAAATTAGGTAGCTAGGTAGATGTAGCATTTAGTTAAGTGACCTATTTGCCCCCTAACTAGATCTATCTTTGTCAATAAGAGCTTTGCGCACTTTTGATCTCCCTAAATCATCATCTCCACCGTGTGCTCGATCTCGACGGATTGCTCATATACGCCTTAGCACATGGCCCCTCGCCCAACCTCGTAACCTATCAGGCATATGATATCAACGGATACACATTCTACACGGAGGCCAAAGATATGAACAGTGATGATCAGAACTCAGGGGTGACGATGGAATGCATGACCGGCAGCGACAACGGCGCAACTGAACGATTTTATGGAAGGGTCGAGGAGATCTGGGAGCTTGACTACTCTGGACTGCACAACACGACGATGTTCCATGTCAGATGGGCTAAGAATGTCGAAAGAGAAAACCGGATTTTCACTACCATGACTATACCCGACGCCAAGAGCGCTACCATGAACGCTATCACCAAAAACGAGCCATGGGTACACGCTAAGCACGTGACACGATGCTTCTTCATAACCGACCCATGCAATCCCAGTCGTGCTGTCGTGAGGAGAGGCAAAATGAACATCATTGGAATGGATGGAGTCGCCAACGAGGAAGACTATGATCAGTACGACAACCCAATGAGGGAAGATGACGATGATGATAAAGTATACGTCAAAAGAAGAATCAATACTACATTACCTAAGAAAAATCGTACTCCATGGAAAAGGCAAAGTCATAATGAGGGGCTCAATTATTCTTCGACGAACAAGAAGGGAAAGAAGCTGACTCAAAAACGAAAATGTCAGCACTCAGGAACCATATGTTATCGGTTAAATGATGTAATATATATATATATATGTTCCTATTTTGTATACACACTTAGCCATTATTATGCATGGGTCCAATGATGTAATATATATGTTCCTATTTTGTATACATATTTAACCGTCAAATGATGCAATATATATCGCCTTCCCTTCGTTCACTGCTCTCGGGAAATAAAAGTGGGAGAAAATAAAGGAAAAGAAAAAGGAAAACGGGCAGTAGCGATTTCCTTATAAAACAACTACAGTCAAGCTAGCAGTAGCGATTTCCTTATAAAACCGCTACAGCTAGTGAAGGTAGTAGCAGCGTGTTTTATCTAAAACCGCTATAGCTAGTGAAGGTAGTAGCAGCGCGTTTTATCTAAACCGCTACAGCTAGTGAAGGTAGTAGCAGCGCATTTTATCTAAACCGCTACAGCTAGTGAAGGTAGTAGCAGCGCGTTTTGTCTAAACGCACTACTGCTACGTCCACTTAACCCAAAATTCTCACTCTCCCTGCTTCATCCCACCTCTTTTCCCCCAAATCCCCACTCTCTCTTCCACCGTCGCACCACCGCGCCCCGACGCTCGCCCCCGACCCGGCCCCGACGCTCGCCCCTGACCCGGCCCCGGCGCTCACCCCGACCCGGCCCTCGCCCCTGACCCAGCGCTCGCCCCCGACCCCGGCGCTCGCCCCCGACCCCGGCGTGCTCGCCCCCGACCCGTTGGCCCTCGCCTCCCTCCTCTGCTTCCTCTCCTCCCAACCTCGGCCGTCGTCGGGCCTGCCTCCTCGCCCCTACACCCTCTGTAAACCCCCTCTCTCTGCTAGCTAGGGTTCTTCGGTTAATTTACTTAGGTTTTAGTTAGGGCAGTAGGTTAATTAGGTTATCTATTTAGTTATGAATTTAGCTAGGTTTTAAAATAGGACAGAAATTTAGGGTTAAGCAATTGTAGTTAAAAAAAAGGCAGCATTTAAGCAATTTTCCAAATCAACATCCCTTGTTAAAGCAAATTTAGGTAGGCTAAATTTATACGCACATTTGAACTAGACATGTGATATGTGGATATGTCATGTTTTGGACATGTCATGTTTGGAATTTGAACATGTCATTTAGACATGTGATGTTTTGGTTCAATTTTGGTAAATGATTCGAGTGGCCTATGTTACGCTAGAATGTTGATTCATTTCCATTCCGGTGAATTTTAGGCGCTCAATATGTCCATTTTTTAGCAAAGGTCATGCCGAAATTTGCCGTGAATAAAGGCATGATTTGTGCTACATAGTTGGCATATCGAGTGCTGGCACATAGATTTCTTTTTTATGTCATTTCTCATTTATTCATACTTTTAGAAATAAACGAGGACACTTAATCATAGGAAACATGTCGAACAACGAAGAAATTGGGCCTTCTGACCAAGATGCAGACGAGATGGATTATGAGGGTGAACAAGAGTACCTCGACTGTTTGACTGCTAAGCAAGGTTTGCAGGTCGGCCTCAATGATGGTACTGACGCCGACATCGACACCGATGGCGCCGGCACCGATGGCGGCGCCGAGACCGGCGGGGAATGTACCGACGGGGAAGATACCGGCAGGGAAGGTACTGTATGTTGCATCTAGTTGCTAACCCTTTCTTTTTCGGTGTTGCTCTAGTATATTTTGTTGCATATATATGATTGTACATCCTCTTCATGAACATGCATCTCTAACAGGTACCTAGTTTCTTGATGGCGAGATGGAAGTGCTATGTCGTGTACAAAGGGAAGGTTTCGGGGGTGTACAACGAGTGGCATGAGTGTCAGGCGCAAGTGAATGGGTTCTCGGGCGCCAACCATAAAGGCTTCAAAAGTAGACAAGAAGGAGAAGCTAGTTACTTGAGGTTCACGCTAGCGCGAGAGAGGACTCGTAACCGCCACCTCATGTACTGCATAGTTCCGCTCTCACTCATAGTGATAGCTCTTCCCGCGTATACCTTTGTTTAGATGGATGACGTTGTAGTTGCAAGTATTCGAGACTTGCATGTATCGCTATTTTCGAGATGATGACAAGATACCACTTTGTGTTGGATGATGATTATGATGAGACTATTTGTATGTATATGCTATGATTACATTTGTGGTCTCGCAGGCATTTGTATGTGTATCATGATGACATTTGTATGTGCTAAGGATTCTTCTATAAAGCATGTTCAAATACAAAACAAATATGCCGAAAAAAACAAAAAACTACTAAAATTAGCAGTAGCGAGTGGAGAAAAGTTAGCAGCAGCGCGGTAGTAGCAGTAGCGCGCACAGGAGAAGCGCGCTATAGCTATTAGCAGTATCGAGCTTCCATTAAGCACGCTGCTGCTACACTTGTGTAGCAGTAGCGCTGGTGAGCACGCGCTACTGCTAAGTGTTAGCTGTAGCGCCTTATTAGTAGCGCCAGTCCCCGCGCTACTGATACACCTAAAACCCGCGCTGCTGCTAGCCTTTTCCCTAGTAGTGTCCACCTGTCCACGAGGGTGGGGGCGCGCCCCCCTGCCTCGTGAGGCCCCTGACGCTCCACCGACCTCAACCTTGACTCCATATATTCACGTTCAGGGAGAAAAAAAATCAGAGAGAAGGATTCATCACGTTTTACGATACGGAGCCGCCGCCAAACCCTACACTCTCTCGGGACGGCTGATCTGGAGTCCGTTCGGGGCTCCTGAGAGGGGAATCCGTTGCCATTATCATCATCAACCTTCCTCCATCACCAATTTCATGATGCTCACCGCCGTGCGTGAGTAATTCCATCGTAGGCTCGCTGGACGGTGATGGGTTGGATGAGATTTATCATGTAATCCAGTTAGTTTTGTTAGGGTTTGATCCCTAGTATCCACTATGTTCTGAGATTGATGTTGCTATGACTTTGCTATGCTTAATGCTTGTCACTAGGGCCCGACTGCCATGATTTCAGATCTGAACCTATTATGTTTTCATGAATATATGTGAGTTCTTGATCCTATCTTGCAAGTCTATAGTCATCTATTATGTGTTATGATCCGTTAACCCCGAAGTGACAATAATCGGGACCACTACCAGTGATGACCGTAGTTTGAGGAGTTCATGTATTCACTATGTGTTAATACTTTGGTCCGGTACTCTATTAAAAGGAGGCCTTAATATCCCTTAGTTTCCAATAGGACCCCGCTGCCACGGGAGGGTAGGACAAAAGATGTCATGCAAGTTCTTTTCCATAAGCACGTATGACTATATTCGGAATACATGCCTACATTATATTGATGAATTGGAGCTAGTTTTGTGTCACCCTAGGTTATGACTGTTACATGATCGATCGCATCCGGCATAATTCTCCATCACCGATCCAATGCCTATGAGGTTTTCATATATTGTTCTTCGCTTATTTACTTTTCCGTTGCTACTGTTACAATCACTATAAAACCAAAACTGCTACCGTTACTTTTACCACCGTTACCACTACTATCATATTACTTTGCTACTAAATACCTTGCTGCAGATATTAAGTTATCCAGGTGTGGTTGAATTGACAACTCAGTCGCTAATACTTGAGAATATTCTTTGGCTCCCCTTGTGTCAAATCAATAAATTTGGGTTGAATACTCTACCCTCGAAAACTGTTGCGATCCCCTATACTTGTGGGTTATCAAGACTATTTTCTGGCGCTGTTGTCGGGGAGCATAGCTCTATTCTTTGAGTCACTTGGGATTTATATCTATCATTATGAAGAACTTGAAAGATCCTATAACTAAGATCTATCCCTCAACTACGAGGGGAGGTAAGGAACTGTCATCTAGCTATGCACTTGATTCACCTTCTGTTTTGAGTAAACTTGCGACACCTAAACCTGCTTCTGCTGTTAATTCTAATATGTCGCATGTTATTGATGATGCCACTTTTGCTATGCATGATACTTATGATGAAACTACTTCTATGCTTGATACTACTGTGCCACTTGGTGAATTTCTTGATGAACAACTTGCTAGGGCTAGAGAGAATGAAATTATTGAAACTGATAATATTGATGAAAGTGATGATGAAGATTCTCCGCCTAGATATGAATTACCTATTGTTCCTAAGGGTTATGTTATGGATGAAGAAACTGCTAGAGACTTTCTTGCCTGCAATGATAGAAGTGATCTTAAGAAATTATTAGCTAAGCTTAAAGAAAAGTCTTTGAATGCTAGAATGAAATATGATCCTGCTTATGCTACTGCACCTATCTTTGTTACTGATAAGGATTATGATTTCTCTGTCGATCCTGAGATAATTACTTTGGTTGAATCTGATCCCTTTTATGGCTATGAATCTAAAACTGTTGTGGCACATCTTACTAAATTAAATGATATAGCCACCCTATTCACTAATGATGAGAAAACTCGCTATTATTATATCCTTAAGTTATTTCCGTTCTCATTAAAGGGCGATGCTAAGATATGGTTTAATTCTCTTGATCCTGGTTGTGTGTGTAGTCCCCAGGATATGATTTAGTACTTCTCTGCTAAATATTTCTCAGCTCATAAGAAACAAGCTGCTTTAAGGGAAATATATAATTTTGTGCAAATTGAAGAAGAGAGTCTCCCACAAGCTTGGGGGAGTCTCCTCCAATTATCTAATGCTTTGCCTGATCATCCTCTCAAGAAAAATGAAATACTTAATATCTTTTATAATGGACTAACCGATGCTTCTAGAGATTACCTGGATAGTTGTGCTAGTTGTGTTTTCAGGGGAAGAACTGTTCATCAAGCTGAAATTCTATTGAATAATATGCTGACTAATGAAAACAATTGGACACTTCCTGAACCAACTCCTAAGACAACTCCGAAGAAAAGGGGTATTCTATTTCTCAGTCCTGAAGATATGCAAGAGGCAAAGAAATCTATGAAAGAAAAAGGTATTAAAGCTGAAGATATTAAGAATTTACCTCCTATTGAAGAAATACATGGTCTTAATTGTCCGCCTGTTGAAGAAATACATGATCTTGATAACCCGACACATGTAGTAAAGGTAAATTCTCTCTATAGATTTTATGAAGGTGATATTCCTCGTTATAAGTCTGCTAGCCAATGCTTAGATGAGTTTGATAATTTTATTGTTAAACAAGAAAACTTCAATGCTTATGTTGGTAGAAAATTGAAACATAATGCTTATATGATAGAACACTTGAGTGACCATATGGCTAATGTTACGGGTGAACTTAAACTTATTAGTAAACATGCTTCTATGGTTACCACTCAAGTAGAACAAGTACTTAAAGCTCAGAATGATTTGCTCAATGAATTAAAAAGTAAGAAAAATAATAATGTTGTTAGAGTTGTGAGTAGAGGTGGTAAAATGACTCAGGAACCTTTGTATCCCGAGGGCCATCCTAAGAGAATTGAGCAATATTCTGAGAGAACTAATATAGATGCACCTAGTCCTTCTAAAAGGAAGAAACAAAAAAATGATAGGACTTTGCATGCTTCTAGTGAACCTGTTGTTGACACACCTGAGAATCCCAATGATATTTCTATTTCTGATGCTGAAACACAATCTGGTAATGAACATGAACCTAGTGATAATGTTAATGATGATATTCATGTTGATGCTCAACCTAGTAATAATAATGATGTAGAGATTGAACATGTTGTTGATCTTGATAACCGACAATCAAAGAATCAACGTTATGATAAGAGAGACTTTGTTGCTAGGAAGCACGGTAAAGAAAGAGAACCATGGGTTCAGAAAACCATGCCTTTTCCTCCTAAACCATCCAAGAAGAAGGATGATGAGGATTTTGAGCGCTTTGCTGAAATGATTAGACCTATCTTTTTGCGTATGCATTTGACTGATATGCTTAAAATGAATCCTTATGCTACGTATATGAAAGTTATTGTTACAAATAAGAGAAAGATACCGGAGGCTGAAATTTCTACCATGCTTGCTAATTATACTTTTAAGGGTGGAATACCAAAGAAACTTGGAGATCCAGGAGTACCAACTATACCATGCTCCATTAAAATGAACTATGTTAAAACTGCTTTATGTGATCTTGGAGCTGGTGTTAGTGTTATGACTCTCTCTTTATATCGTAGACTTGATTTGAATAAGTTGACACCTACTGAAATATCTTTGCAAATGGCTGATAAATCAACTGCTATACCTGTTGGTATTTGTGAGGATGTGCCTGTTGTGGTTGCAAACGTTACTATCTTAACGGACTTTGTTATTCTTGACATTCCCGAGGACGATAGTATGTCTATTATTCTTGGAAGGCCCTTTTTGAATACTGCAGGGGCTGTTATTGATTGCACCAAAGGCAATGTCACTTTTCATGTTAATGGTAATGAGCATATGGTACACTTTCTGAGGAAACAACCTCAAGTTCATAGTATAAACTCTATTGGAAAAATTCCATCGATTATTTTTGGAGGTTTTGAATTTCCTCTATCTACTGTCAAGAAGAAATATGATATTCTTATTATTGGGGACATGCATATCCCTGTTGAGGTAACCTAGTGTTATTCGAAAATTCTCCGGTTCCATGTTATTCGGAATGAGTTTGTTAACAAGACTTGATCAACCTTGTTAGTGGATTCCTTTTGATGAGCATAAGATGGATGAAGTTAGAAAACACAACTCTCTGTACCCTCTTTTTACTTTCTGTTATTTATATTAAATAAAGCAAAAATAGTATATTCTGTCCGTTTTATGAATTATCCATGCAATAAAAAAATACTCCGAAAATAAAATTTCTTCAAATGCCCTGAAATTTAAATATGATTTTTTCTGAAATATTTGAGAATATCTGGCACTGAGAACACAGCAGGGGAGCAAGCACCTAGCCACGAGGGTCCAGGGCGCGCCCCTTGCCTCGTGGGCCCACGGTGGCCCCCTCCACTTATTCCAGCCACCACACCCTCCTTCTTCCTCCCAAAAAAATCACCATCCAGCTCAAACCCGAGTTCTAGCTCATCTTGCTGCCATTTTCGATCTCCTAACTCAAAGCTCCATTCACAAAACTGCTTTGGGGGATTGTTCTTTGGTATGTGACTCCTCCAATGGTCCAATTAGTTTTTGCTCTAGTGCTTTATTCATTGCAATTTTTTGCTGCTTAGGTGACCCTGTTCTTGAGCTTGCATGTCAAATTTATATGGTCAAAAGTAGTTTTAATGCATGATATATCCTCTAGGCACTTGTAGGAGTAGTTGCTATCAATTTTGTTGAGTTTGGTTCACTTTTATTTTGAAGTTACTAAAAGATTTCAGAAATTTTTCAGAGGAAGAAATATGTTTAGGAAAATGTACCAAGGTGGTTCTTCAAGGAAGCAAGAACCCAGACTAGCAATGCGTGAGCCGGATGATGAACCACCGAGGGACGCTCAAGTGCGGCCTTGTGAATGGTTGTTAGATGACTTCATGGTTCGAGCAGGAATCAAGGAGGAATTTGAAGCATATGTGTGTAATGCTGATCTGGAAAGCTTCGAGGCAGATAAGTGCCGTCAATACCTCTATTTAACTGATTCATTTGTGAGAAGGTTTAAATTTTCATCATCACGCAATTCTCAGACTGTCATGTTTGATCTTTATGATAAATCTTATACCATGGACTTAGAAGATTTTAACATTGCTTGTAAACTCCCACAGTGGGGAAATGTTAGTGAACCTCGCAAATCTGAATTTAGAGATTTTCTTGCTAGTATTACAGTGGGGGAATCTAGAGATGTAACACAAGCTACCATAGGGAGCATTCATTTTCCTGCTATACATTATTTTGCTCTCTTCATAGGAAGGTGCATAAACGGTAAAGATGAAGCATGTCACATGTGTGTACCTGATCTTAGCGTTCTCAGGAGCGCTGTATTAGGAGATAGACAATATAACTTGGGGGCCATTGTTGCACATAGGTTGCATAATAATCATATTCATGGAGATTTCTTTGGTGGAATTTATGCAACTCCTATAGCTAACTTTCTTGAGATACCCATACGTGGAGATGATATTGAGTTACCTCCTTCTTATTTAGATTATGATGCTATGGTTCATCATTAGTTTGTTGAGAGGAACGATCAGTTCCTCCAGTACCGACTAATCTTTGACAGACGACGCACCTATCATGTTGCTCTCCCTGCTCCTGCCTTCTTTGACTTTCAGGCAAAAGGGAGATATATTATAACCAGGGAGGAGGCGACCGAGTACGAGAGGAGGGCGGAGACAGCTCGCCTCCAAGCTGCAGCTCATCAGGCAATTGCCGCTGCATCTCAGTACGACCCCAACTACAACTTTGGATATCCGCCAGGCCAGGCGTGGCCATAGACCAACTTAGGCCAAAAGCCTAAGCTTGGGGGAGTACGTATTTCTCACCGACATTACATTCTTGTTCACACACTCATGCTAGTTGTCAGTGCTCATACTTTTTCATTGTATCATCCATGCTAGTTCATTTCCTTTTTATGCTTTCTTCTTGTGTGTTTGATAAACCTTAAGAAAAACCAAAAAAATTAGTTGTAGCTTTTAGCTAGTTTACTTTTCATACTGTAGTAGTAATAATTAAAAAGAAAAACCCAAAAAGATTTCTCGTTCTTCTTTTGCCTGTTGGGAGCTTTCCCTTGTAAATAGTTTTATTTCTTTTATTGTTCTTTGGGGGTTGAGAGGAGAAGACCATGATGAAAATGTTGAGTGGCTCTCTTTTGCATTATTGTTGACCTAACAAAGAGCCCATATTACCTTGTCTTCTCTCTTGAATTGAATGCTTGCAGATTCCAGCTTAGTCCAATGCACATACACTACACTATTCGGTCGTGCAAGTGAAAGGCAATAATGATGATTATATGATGAACTTATTAAGATGAGAAAAGCTGGTATGAACTCGACCTCTCTTGTTTTGTAAATATTATTAGTTCATCGTTCCTGATTCAGCCTATTATGAATAAACATGTTTGCAATGACAATTAGATATTATAGTTGCTTATGTCATGCTTAATTAGCTAGGAGCTTATAATGGTTTACCTTGTGTGCCAACATGCTATTAAAATGGTTGTGATGTGGTATGATAGGGTGGTATCCTCTTTTCAACGATTCGGGTGGCTTGACTTGGCACATTTTCATGCATGTAGTTGAAACAATATCAACATAGCCTCTATGATATTTATGTTCGTGGTGCATTATATCCTACTCATGCTTGCATCCGGTGTTGATTAATTTTAATTCATGTTCATGACTGTCGTCGCTCTCTAGCTAGTCGTTTCCCAGTCTTTTTCTAGCCTTCACTTGTACTAAGCGGGAATACTGCTTGTGCATCCAATTCCATAAACCCCAAAATAGTTCCATATGAGTCCACCATACCTACCTATATACGTTATCTACCTGCCGTTCCAAGTAAATTTGTATGTGCCAAACTCTAAACCTTCAAATAAACATTCTGTTTTGTATGCTCAAATAGCTCATGTATCAACTAGGGCTGTCTGTATCTTCCATGCTAGGCGGTCTATTCTCAAGAGGAGTGGACTCCGCTCCTCACTCACGAGAACATGGCTGGTCACCGGGATGCCTAGTGCCATGCTTTAAGCAAATCAAAATCAAAATAATTGCAAACAAAACTCCCCCAGGATTGTTGTTAGTTGGAGGCACTCGTTGTTTCGAGCAAGCCATGGATTGATGCTTGTTGGTGGAGGGGGAGTATAAACTTTACCATTCTATTTGGGAACCGCCTATAATGTGTGTAGCATGGAAGATATCGAGATCTCTCGGTCGTTATGTTGACAATGAAAGTATTCCGCTCAAAATATTATTCATATCTATTTCAAAACCGAGCTCTGGCACCTCGACAAATCCCTGCTTCCCTCTACAAAGGGCCTATCCATTTACTTTTATGTTGAGTCATCATCCTCTTATTAAAAGGCACCAATTGGAGAGCACCACTGTTATTTGCATTCATTACTATTAGTTTACATTGAGTATGACTTGACTGGATCTCTTTTACCATGAATTACAATGTCTAGTCAGTCCTTGATCTTTAAAGGTGCTCTGCATTTATGTTTCACGGTCTCAGAAAGGGCTAGCGAGATACCATCCTGTTATATCATATCATGATTGTTTTGAGAAAGTGTTGTCATCCGAGATTTATTATTATTGCTCGCTAGTTGATTATGCCATTGATATGAGTAAACATGAGACCTAAGTGTTATTGTGAATATGGTTAGTTCATAATCTTTGTTGAAAACTTGAATGTTGGCTTTACATATTTGCAACAACAAGAGCAAACAGAGTTTGTAAAAGTTTTTCTTTATCACTTTCAGTTTATCAACTGAATTGCTTGAGGACAAGCAAAGGTTTAAGCTTGGGGGAGTTGATACGTCTTTGTCGTATCTACTTTTCCAAACACTTTTGCCCTTGTTTTGGACTCTAACTTGCATGATTTGAATGGAACTAACCCGGACTGACGATGTTTTCAGCAGAATTGCCATTGTGTTATTTTTGTGTAGAAATAAAAGTTCTCAGAATGACCTGAAAATCAACGGAGAATTATTTTGGAATATATAAAAAATACTGGAAGAAGAATCCACGTCAGGGGGGCCTCCACCTGACCGCGAGGGTGGGAGGCGCGCCTGCCCCCTGGGCGCGCCCTCGTGGGGCCCCTGATGCTCCACCGACCTCAACCTTGACTCCATATATTCACGTTCGGGGAGAAAAAAATCAGAGAGAAGGATTCATCGCGTTTTACGATACGGAGCCGCCGCCAAGCCCTAGACTCTTTCGGGAGGGATGATCTGGAGTCCGTTCGGGGCTCCGCAAAGGGGAATCCATCGCCATCGTCATCATCAACCTTCCTCCATCACCAATTTCATGATGCTCACCGCCGTGCGTGAGTAATTCCATCGTAGGCTTGCTGGACGGTGATGGGTTGGATGAGATTTATCATTTAATCCAGTTAGTTTTGTTAGGGTTTGATCCCTAGTATCCACTATGTTCTGAGATTGATGTTGCTATGACTTTGCTATGCTTAATGCTTGTCACTAGGGCCTGAGTGCCATGATTTCAGATCTGAACCTATTATGTTTTCATGAATATATGTGAGTTCTTGATCCTATCTTGCAAGTCTATAGTCACCTATTATGTGCTATGATCCGTTAACCCCGAAGTGACAATAATTGGGACCACTACTGGTGATGACCGTAGTTTGAGGAGTTCATGTATTCACTATGTGTTAATGCTTTGGTCCGGTACTCTATTAAAAGGAGGCCTTAATATCCCTTAGTTTCCAATAGGACCCCGCTGCCACGGGAGGGTAGGACAAAAGATGTCATGCAAGTTCTTTTCCATAAGCACATATGACTATATTCGGAATACATGCCTACATTACATTGATGAACTGGAGCTACTTATGTGTCACCCTAGGTTATGACTGTTACATGATCGATCGCATCCGGCATAATTCTCCATCACCAATCCAATGCCTATGAGGTTTTCATATATTGTTCTTCGCTTATTTACTTTTCCGTTGCTACTGTTATAATCACTATAAAACCAAAACCGCTACCGTTACTTTTACCACCGTTACCACTACTATCATATTACTTTGCTACTAAATACCTTGCTGCAGATATTAAGTTATCCAGGTGTGGTTGAATTGACAACTCATCTTCTAATACTTGAGAATATTCTTTGTCTCCTCTTGTGTCGAATCAGTAAATTTGGGTTGAATACTCTACCCTCGAAAACTGTTGCGATCCCCTATACTTGTGGGTTATCAGACCGCTGTCGAGTGATCTACTCCTAGATCACTATTGTACTCCCTTGCCAAAATCATGCTAAGGTATACAATAGGTCTGGTACACAACATAACATACTTTATAGAACCTATGACTGAGGCATAGGGAATGAATTTTCATTTTCTTTCTATTTTCTGCCGTGGTCGGGTTTTTGAGTCTTTACTCAACTTCACACCTTGCAACACAGGCAACAACTCCTTCTTTGACTGATCCATTTTGAACTCCTTCAAAATCTTGTCAAGGTATGTACTCATTGAAAAAAACTTATCAAGCGTCTTGATCTATATCTGGAGATCTTGATGCTCAATATGTAAGCAGCTCTACCGAGGTCTTTCTTTGAAAAACTCCTTGCAAACACTCCTTTATGCTTTCCAGAAAATACTATATCATTTCCGATCAACAATATGTCATTCACATATACTTATCAGAAGGTTGTAGTGCTCTCACTCACTTTCTTGTAAATACATGCTTCACCGCAAGTCTGTATAAAACTATATGCTTTGATCAACTTATCAATGCGTATATCCCAACTCCGAGATGCTTGCACCAGTCCATAGATGGATCGCTAGAGCTTGCACACTTTGTTAGCATCTTTAGGATTGACAAAACCTTCTGGTTGCATCATATACAACTCTTCTTTAATAAATCCATTAAGGAATGTAGTTTTGATATCCATTTGCCAGATTTCATAAAATGCGGCAACTCCTAACATGATTCGGACAAACTTTTAAGCATCGATACAAGTAAGAAAATCTCATCGTAGTCAACACATTGAACTTGTCAAAAACCTTTTGCGACAATTCGAACTTTGTAGATAGTAACAGTACTATTAGCGCCCGTCTTCCTCTTGAAGATCCATTTATTCTGAATGGCTCACCGATCATCAGGCAAGTCAATCAAAGTCCATACTTTGTTCTCATAAATGGACCCCATCTCAGATTTCATGGCCTTAAGCCATTTCACAGAATCTGGGCTCATCGCCGCTTCCTCATAGTTTGTAAGTTCATCATGGTCTAGTAACATGACTTCCAGTACATGATTACCATACCACTCTGGTGCGGATCGTGCTCTGGTTGACCTACGAAGTTCTGCAGTAACTTGATCTGAAGTTTCATGATCATCATCATTAAACTCCTCTCTAGGTTGTGTAGGCATCATAGGAACAAATTTCTCTGATGAACTACTTTCCAATTCGAGAGAAGGTATAGTTACCTCATCAAGTTCTACTTTCCTCCCACTCACTTCTTTCGAGAGAAACTCATTCTCTAGAAAGGTTCCATTCTTAGCAACGAAAATCTTGCCTTCGGATCTGTGATAGAAGGTGTACCCAATAGTTTCCTTTGGGTATCCTATAAAGATGCATTTCTCCGATTTGGGTTCGAGCTTATCAGGTTGAAGCTTTTTCACATAAGAATCATAGCCCCAAACTTTAAGAAACGACAACTTAGGTTTCTTGCTAAACCACAGTTCATATGGTGTCATCTCAACGGATTTAGATGGTGCCCTATTTAACGTGAATGCAACTGTCTCTAATGCATAACCCCAATACGATAGTGGTATATTGGTAAGAGACATCATAAATCGCACCATATCTAATAAAGTATGACTACGATGTTTGGACACACCATCATGCTATGGTGTTCCAGGTGGCATGAGTTTGTGAAACTATTCCACATTGTTTTAATTGAAGGTCAAACTCGTAACTCAAATATTTGCCTCCCCGATTAGATCGCAGAAACTTTATTTCATTGTTACGATGATTCAGACTTGTGTTTCATTAAGTAGATATACACATATCCGCTCAAATCATCTGTGAAGGTCAGGAAAAAAAAACGATACCCACCGCGAGCCTCAACACTCATCGGATCGCATACACCAGTATGTATTATTTCCAATAAGTCAGTTGCTCGCGCCATTGTTCCGGAGAATGGAGTCTTAGTCATCTTGCCCATGAGGCATGGTTTGCAAGCATCAAGTGATTCGTAATCAAGTGATTCCAAAAGCCCATCAGGATGGAGTTTCTTCATGCTCTTTACACCAATATGACCTAAACGGTAGTGCCACAAATATGTTGCACTATCATTATCAACTTTGCATCTTTTGGCATCAATATTATGAATATGTGTATCACTACGATCGAGATTCAGTAAACCATTCACCTTGGGTGTATGACCTCAGAAGGTATTATTCATGTAAACAAGATAACAATTATTCTTTGACTTAAATGAATAACCGTATTGCAATAAACATGATCCAATCATATTATGCTCAACACAAACACCAAATAACATTTATTTTAGGTTCAACACTAATCCCGAAGGTAAAGGGAGTGTGCGATGGTGATCTTATCAACCTTGGAATCACTTCCAACACACATCGTCACCTTGCCCTCAACTAGTCCTTGTTCATTTTGTAACTCCTGTTTTGAGTTTACTAATCATAGCAACTGAACCAGTATCAAATACCCAGGGGCTACAATGAACACTAGTAAAGTACACATCAATAACATGTATATCATATATACTTTTGTTCACTTTGCCATCCTTCTTATTCTCCAAGTATTTGGGGCAGTTCTGCTTCCAGTGACCATTTCCTTTGCAGTAGAAGCACTCAGTTTCAGGCTTGGGTCTAGCTTTGGGATTCTTCATGGGAGTGGCAACTTGCTTGTCATTCTTCTTGAAGTTCCCTTTCTTTCCCTTGCCCTTTTACTTGAAACTAGTGGTCTTGTCAACCATCAACATTTGATGCTTTTCTTGATTTCTACCTTCGTCGGTTTCTGCATCACGAAGATCTCGGGAGTCGTTCTCGTCATCCCTTGCATATTATAGTTCATCACGAAGTAGGGCTGGATCAAAAGCTCGTAGCTCGTGAGCTTAATGAGCGCTCGATAGTTCAGCTCGTTAAGCTCATAGCTCGGTTCTTAATGACCAGAGCCAATCATTGATTATAGCTCGTTAAGCTTAACGAGCTTAATGAGTGAGCTAACGAGTTTCACGAGTAGCTTGTTAAGCTCGTTAGCAACAACACAACACATATTTTTATCTTATGTGACAAACTTTTTGTAACATCTCAGCCCATCTATTTAATCTAATCGACATATGAGGCAACAAACTACTTCATTTCCTTTTGTAGTCATCATATTTTATCTTGGAAACCATACCTACACATTCATCATGTATATCATAACATATTATAATCTGTTAACGAGCGCTCGCGAGCGCTCATGAGCTTAACGAGCTTCAAATGAGCCGAGCCGAGCAGGGTTTTCTACTCGTTAATCTTAACGAGCTTAACGAGCCGAGCCTTAACGAGCACGAGCTTAACGAGTATGAGCTTAACGAGCCGAGCTGCTCATTAGTCCACCCCTATCACGAAGTTCCAGTAACTTAGTGATAGTGACTAGAGAACTCTATCAATCACTATTTTATCTGGAAGATTAACTCCCACTTGATTCAAGCGATTGTAGTACTCAGACAATCTGAGCACATGCTCACTGGTTGAGCTATTCTCCTCCATATTGTAGGCAAAGTACTTGTCAGAGGTCTCATACCTCTCGAATCAGGCATGAGTCTGATATGCCAATTTTAGCTCTTGGAACATCTTATATGCTTCGTGGCGTTCAAAATGTTTTTGAAGTCCTAGTTCTAAGCCATAAAGCATGGTGCACTAAACTATCAAGTAGTTATCATTCCAAGCTTGCCAAACATTCATAACGTCTGTATCTGCTCCTGCAATAGGTCCGTCACCTAGCAGTGCATCAAGTACATAATACTTCTGTGCAGCAAAGAGGATAATCTTTAGATCACGGACCTAGTCCGCATCATTGCTACTATCATCTTTCAACATTTTTTCTCTGGGAACATATAAAAAATAAACGGGGAGCTACATCGCGAGCTATTGATCTACAACATAGTTATGCAAATACTATCAGGACTAAGTTCATGATAAATTAAAGTTCAATTAATCATATTACTTAAGAACTCCCACTTAGATTGACATCCCTCTAATCATCTAAGTGACCACGTGATCCATATCAACTAAACCATGTCCGATCATCACGTGATATGGAGTAGTTTTCAATGTTGAATATCACTATGTTGATCATATCTACTATATGATTCACCCTCGACCTTTCAGTCTCGGTGTTCCGAGGCCATATCTGCATATGCTAGGCTCGTCAAGTTTAACCCGAGTATTCTGCATGTGCAAAACTGGCTTGCACCCGTTGTATGTGAACGTAGATCTTATCACACCCGATCATCATGTGGTGTCTCGGCACGACGAACTGTAGCAACAGTGCATACTCAGGGAGAACACTTATACCTTGAAAGTTAGTGAGAGATCATCTTATAATGCTACCTCCATACTAAGCAAAATAAGATGCATAAAGGATAAACATCACATGCAGTCAATATAAGTGATATGATATGGCCATCATCATCTTGTGCCTTTGATCTCCATCTCCAAAGCACCGTCATGATCATCATCGTCACCGGCTTAACACCTTGATCTCCATCGTAGCATCGTTGTTGTCTCGCCAACTATTGCTTCCACGACTATCACTACCGCTTAGTGATAAAGTAAAGCAATTACATGGCGATTGCATTTCATACAATAAAACGACAACCATATGGCTCTTGCCAGTTGCCGATAACTGTGTTACAAAACATGATCATCTCATACAACAATTTATATAATCATGTCTTGACCATATCACATCACAACATGCCTTGCAAAAACAAGCTAGACGTCCTCTACTTTCTTGTTGCAAATTTTACGTGGCTGCTACGGGCTTAGCAAGAATTGTTCTTACCTATGCATCAAAAACCACAACGTAGTATAGTGATTGCTTTTTGATCTTCACAAAGAACTCTGTTCATTGAAACTGATTCAACTAAAGTTGGAGAAACAAACACCCACTAGCCACCTGTGTGTGAAGCACGTTGGTAGAACCAGTCTCGCATAAGCGTACGTGTAATGTCGGTCTGAGCCGCTTCATCCAACAATACCGCTGAATCAAGAATCAACTAGTGATGGCAAGCAATATGTATATACTCACGCCCACAACTCCTTTGTGTTCTACTTGTGCATATAACATCTACGCATAAACCTGGCTCGGATGCCACTATTCGGGAAAGCAGTATTTCAGAAAAAATTCCTATGATCACGCAAGATCTATCTAGGAGATGCATAGCAACGAGAGGGGAAGAGTATGTGTATGTACCCTCGTAGACCAAAAGCAGAAGCATTATGAAACACGGTTTATGTAGTCGAACGTCTTTGTGATCCAACTGATCAAGTACCGAATGCATGGCACCTCCGCGATCTGCACACGTTCAGCTCAGTGACGTCCCTCGTACTCTTGATCCAGCTGAGGCCGAGGGAGAGTTTCGTCAGCAAGACGACGTGATGATGAATTTACCAATGCGGGGCTTCGCCTAAGCACTACAATGATATGACCGAGGTGGAATTCTGTGGAGAGGGCACCATACACGGCTAAACAATCAACTTGTGTGTAATGGGTGCCCCCTTCCGCCGTATATAAAGGGGTGGAGGAGGGGGCCGGCCGGCCACCATGGGCGCGCCCCCAAGGGGGGAATCCTACTCCTACTAGGAGTAGGTTCCCCCTTTCGTAGTCCTACTAGGAGGGGGAAGGAAGGGAGAGAGGGGAGGAAGGAAAGGGGGGCGCCCCCCTCCCAATTCGGATTGGGATTGGGGGGGGGGGGCGTGCCCCTCCTCTTGGCCTTCTCCTCTCTCTTCCACTAAAGCCCATGTAGGCCCATTAAGCCCCCGGGGGGTTCCGGTAACCTCCCGGCACTCCGCTAAATGCCTGAACTCATACGGAACCATTCCGGTGTCCAAATATAGTGTTCCAATATATAGATCTTTATGTCTCAACCATTTTGAGACACTCGCCATGTCCGTGATCATATCTGGGACTCCGAACTACCTTCGGTACATCCAAACACATAAACTCATAATACCGATCGTCATCGAACGTTAAGCGTGCGGACCCTACGGGTTTGAGAACTATGCAGACATGACCGAGACTCATCTCTGGTCAATAACCAATAGCGGAACCTGGATGCTCATATTGGTTCCTACATATTCTATGAAGATCTTTATTGGTCAAACCGCATAACAACATACGTTGTTCCCTTTTTCATCGGTATGTTACTTGCCCGAGATTCAATCGTCGGTATCATCATACCTAGTTCAATCTCGTTACCGGCAAGTCTCTTTACTCGTTCTGTAATGCAACATCCCGCAACTAACTCATTAGTCACATTGCTTGCAAGGCTTATAGTGATGTGCATTACCGAGAGGGCCCAAAGATACCTCTCCAACAATCGGAGTGACAAATCCTAATCTTGATCTATGCCAACTCAACAAACACCATCGGAGACACGTGTAGAGCATCTTTATAATCACCCAGTTACGTTGTGACGTTTGATAGCACACTAAGTGTTCCTCTGATATTCGGGAGTTGCATAATCTCATAGTCATAGGAACATGTATAAGTTATGGAGAAAGCAATAGCAGTAAACTAAACGATCAAAGTGCTAAGCTAACGGATGGGTCAAGTCAATCACATCATTCTCTAATGATGTGATCCCGCTCATAAAATGAGAACTCTTTTGTCCATGGCGAGGAAACTTAACCATCTTTGATTAACGAGCTAGTCAAGTAGAGGCATACTAGTGACACTCTGTTTGTCTATGTATTCACACATGTACTAAGTTTCGTGTTAATACAATTCTAACATGAATAATAAACATTTATCATGATATAAGGAAATATAAATAACAACTTTATTAGTGCCTCCAAGGCATATTTCCTTTAATAACGTATGTTGTTATTGCGGTTTGACCAATAAAGATCTTCATAGAATATGTAGGAACCAATATGAGCATCTACGTTCCGCTATTGGTTATTGACCGGAGATGTGTCTTGGTCATGTCTACATAGTTCTCGAACTTGTAGGGTCTGCACGCTTAATGTTCGATGACAATTTGTATTATGAGTTATGTGTTTTGGTGACCGAAGTTTGTTCGGAGTCCCGAATGAGATCACGGACATGACGAGGAGTCTCAAAATGGCCGAGAGGTAAAGATCGATATATTGGAAGGTTATATCCGGACACCAGAATGGTTCCAAAGTGATTCGGGTATTTTTTGGAGTACCGGGAGGTTACCGGACCCCACCAGGGAATTATTGGGCCTTCATGGGCTTTAGTGGAAAGGTTATAAGGGTTGTGAAAGTGCGTTAAGTCAACTAGAGGGGGGTGAATAGGCGATTTTTATGAATTCTTCACTGAGGAATTTTAGAGTGAGGAAATTCCTAAACGAAGAACTACTTGTAGCGGAATAAGTACTCAGGTGCAAACATAACCGAGTAGTAGCACAGTCATCAAGAAGAAATGAAAACAAGCACAAAGTACAGAAAGTGTAAACACGGGATGAGCAGGCTGAAGACAAACTGGCTGAAGAAATTGAACTGAGGAAATTGAGAAAGTCTTCAGTCAAAGTCTTCAAACAATAGCGATCAAGTACACAACACAGTAATGAGAAAATGGAAGGGTTGAGAAAATAGAACCAATTAGCTTGGTGAAGACAATGATTTGGTAGACCAGTTCCAACTACTGTGACAGTCGTATGTCTAGTTGGAGTGGCTAGGTATTTAAACCTGAGGACACACGGTCCCGGACACACAGTCCTCATCGTATTCTCGTTGAACTAAGGTGACACAGACGTCGTCCAATCACTCGTGGTAAGTCTTCAAGTGACTTCCAAACCTTCACAGACTCGGTCACTCGGCGATCCACAATTTCCTCTTGGATGCTCTAGACCATGACGCCTAACCGTCTGGAGGATGCACAGTCCTTAAAGGTAACAAGCGTCGGTTCCACACAGGAACAATCTCTTCAGTGATGCTCAATCACTTTGGGTTTGTAGGTGTTTGGTTTGGGTGTTTGGGTTTTTCCTCACTTGATGATTTTCGCTCAAAGTCCTCGGAGGATGGGATGCTCTCAATGACCAGTGTCAGTTTCTCGCGGAGCAGCCAACCAGCTAGTGGTTGTAGGGGGCGGCTATTTATAGCCTAGGGAGCAGCCCGACATGATAAGACATAAATGCCCTTCAATGATATGACCATTAGGTGGGTGGATATTTTGGGACACCTAGCGCATAGCACATCAACGGTCGGAAATTTGGCTATCAAATTCCTCAGGGCTATCATGATCCTCAATTGTAGGCAATCCGCACTGCCGAATTCCTAACTCCTCAGTCAGAACAAATTCCTCAGAGAGCAGAAGAACTTCGTCTCTGTCACTAAAGAAATTGACTGAATTGTATGAGATTTCCAGTGGCTTCACTCGAAGTGATTGGTACGTGTAGGATTTTGAGTTGAGCATCTCTTGGAAACTTTTCCTTAGTTTTATATTGACCCCCTTTAACATTACGATATTTCCTATGACTCAAGAAAGAGAAAATTAAACTACGAAAACAAAAGTCTTCACACTTCATATTCATCGCATGAATATCAAGTCTTCACAGTCACACCAATTTCTTCACTTCCAAAGTCTTCAGAAATCCAAAGTCTTCAGTTGAAGACATTCATTTTTAGGGGTCGATTTTCTCTGTAAATATCAAACTCCTCTAGACTTATAGACCTGTGTACACTCACAAACGCATTAGTACCTTAACCTATAAGTCTTCAATACACCAAAATCACCAAGGGGCACTAGATGCAGTTACAATCTCCCCCTTTTTGGTGATCGATGACAATATAGGTTAAGTTTTCAACAGGGATAAACATATGAAGTGTAAATACTGATATTGAGGAATTTGATTGCAAGATATAGAAGAAACTCCCGCTGAAGATGTGCATAGTGAGGAATTTGCTTATGAGGCAATGAACATTTGAAGAGTAGAATCATGGAGATCTCCCCCTATATCTTGTAATTCATACACGCATTTAACATATGGTATGAAGAATTTGAAATGCACGATGAAATATGGTGGCTGATGTAATTCAGCATGCGTGCATTAACATATATGAGGAAACAACATGCAGAAGAACATAGCGGAAGTATCAGACCACCATCGGGTTTAAGATTACAACTCAATCCAACAATGTTTTCAGAAGAACGGGAGTTGTAACTTAGCAAAAAAACACCCATATAGATAGACCCGCATGAAGACTAACTCAAATTTCTCCCCCTTTGTCATCGAATGACCAAAAGGGACGAAAAATGAGGACTAACACCCTTGAAGAATATCCTCATGAAGTCGATGGAGGAGCGCTAGCGTTGTTGGGGTTGGTTGTTGAAGTAGGGCCTGCAGCAGGGTCGTACAAGTCTTCATTTTCATCAGTCTCGCGCGATAAAGAATAAGAGCTGGCCACCAAGTGAGGAACTTTGACCTTCTTGAATTTCTTCGAAGGTGGCTGAGACTAGTCAAAGTCCTGCTTGAAGCCCATCTTGTTGATGCCATCTTCATTGTAGAGATGAGATAGAACAGCCCAGGTGCGATCAAATACTTCATGTAGATAGTAATGGTTCTTCTTCACTGAATTCTGAGTGATGGTCATGTTCTGAAGAATTGAACCAAACTGACGCTTGACCCATTTATGATTGCGATTGACCTTCTGGTGAAGACTGGGGATAACCTCACAATCAGTCAACACCCTTGGAGCTGTGCCTTGAGGATTTTTCTTTGAAGCATTGGCGGCAGAGTCATGAGTGGCAGAGTCATCATTGGTGGAGTAAGATGCAGCTTTGCGGAACTGACCATTCAATGGACGAATGCCTTCATCGACAATAGCAGTTGCCTTGCCCTTCTCATCAGATGAGGAAATAGGTCATTTGAAGACTTCAATGGGCGGCAAGTAGCTGAGATGATTCTGAAAGTCAGCCTTATAATTGATTGAAGACCTTGATATGAGGAATCTCATAATCCAAGGAGCATAGGGCTTCAACTCAAGAGGTGACAGTGCAACATTGGCCAGAGTCCTTATGAAGAAATCATGGTAGTTGACAGAAACGCCATGGATGATGTTGAATAGCAAATTCTTTATGATGCCAACGACTTCTTCTTCATTAGAGTCGTGGCCATTGATAGGACTCAGGGTCTTGGTCAGAATGCCATAGAGAGTTCGTGGCACATACATCAATTCCTTCATGAGGAATTTGGTTCTGGGGCTTGACCAGGCTTCAGCGGCTTCATCAAGACTTGCATGTAATGATCAGATAGTTCAGGTTCATGGTAGATGAGTAGCGCACCTTCAAGGGGAGGACTGATAGGCAGGGCATGAAGCAATTCAGAGGCTGGTGCTTTGAAGTGAGTGTTTTCTGTCATCCAATCCAGCACCCATGAATTCACATCTTCAGCATTGCCGGTGATGTGCGATACGTCTTCAACATATCTATAATTTTTGATTGTTCCATGCTATTATATTATCTGTTTTGGATGTTTAATGGGCTTTATTATGCACTTTTATATTATTTTGGGACTAACCTATTAACCGAAGGCCCAGCGCAAATTGATGTTTTTTGTCTATTTCAGTGTTTCGCAGAAAAGGAATATCAAACGGAATCCAAATGGAATGAAACCTTCGCGAGGATCATTTTTGTAACAAACACAATCTCAAAGACTTGGAGTGGACGTCAAGGATGCAGCGAGGAAGCCACGAGGTAGGAGGGCGCACCCCAGGGGGGTGGGCGCCCCCCCCCACCCTAGTGGACCCTTGTGGTTCCACCGACCTACTTCTTTCGCCTATATATACTCATATACCCTGAAAACATCCAGGAGCACCACGAAACCCTATTTCCACCACCGCAACCTTCTGTATCCGTGAGATCCCATCTTGGGGCCTTTTCCGACGCTCCGCCAGAGGGGGAATCGATCATGGAGGGATTCTACATCAACACCATAGCCTCTCCGATGATGTGTGAGTAATTTACCATAGACCTTCGGGTCCATAGTTATTAGCTAGATGGCTTCTTCTCTCTCTTTGGATCTCAATACAAAGTTCTCCTCGATTCTCTAGGATATCTATTCGATGTAATTCTTTTTGCGGTGTGTTTGTCGAGATCCGATGAATTGTGGTTTTATGATCAAGATTATCTATGAACAATATTTGATTCTTCTCTGAATTCTTATATGCATGATTTAAATATCTTGGCAAGTCTCTTCGAATTACCAGTTTGGTTTGGCCTACTAGATTGATCTTTCTTGCAATAGGAGAAGTGCTTAGCTTTGGGTTCAATCTTGCGGTGTCATTTCCTAGTGACAGTAGGGGTAGCAAGGCACATATTGTATTGTTGCCATCGAGGATAAAAAGATGGGGTTTATATCATATTGCTTGAGTTTATCCCTCTACATCATGTCATCTTGCCTAATGCGTTACTCTGTTCTTATGAACTTAATACTCTAGATGCATGCTGGATAGCGGTCGATGTGTGGAGTAATAGTAGTAGATGCAGAATCGTTTCGGTCTACTTGTCACGGACATGATGCCTATATACATGATCATGCCTAGATATTCTCATAACTATGCGCTTTTCTATCAATTGCTCGACAGTAATTTGTTCACCCACCATAGATTATGCTATCTTGAGAGAAGCCACTAGTGAAACCTATGGCCCCCGGGTCTATTCTCCATTATATTAATCTCACGTCAACTTGCCAATTTCTGTCGCCGTTTATTTTGCAATCTTTACTTTTCAATCTATACACCAAAAATACTAAAAATATTTATCTTATTATCTTTATCAGATCTCACTTTTGCAAGTGGCCGTGAAGGGACTGACAACTCCTTTATCGCGTTGGTTCCAAGGTTCTTGATTGTGTAGGTACGAGGGATTTGCGTGTAGTCTCCTACTGGATTGATACCTTGGTTCTCACAAACTGAGGGAAATACTTACGCTACTTTGCTGCATCACCCTTTCCTCTTCAAGGGAAAACCAACGCATGCTCAAGAGGTAGCAATGTGCTGTGTGACGTAGAACTGAAGAATTAGTTCTTCATTCTAGTCTATGATGTCGGTGCAGAAGTTTAGCAGCCCAGCATCATGAAGAACACTGAGGACTGGTGTGAAGCAAGGCAGCGATTCCATGTCCACATGAGGAATATGCTCATGGTCAAATATCATATCCTTATCAAAAAGCAGTGAAGAGTAGAAGTTAGCTTGGCTGGCTGTCCAGAAACGCTTCCTTCGAAGATGAGCAGAGTCATATGGAGTGTAATCAGTGAAGAACACATGCTCGTGAAAGAAGTCATCAGCCTTGAATTTTTGCTTTTTGGAGAAGGGATTCTTCGGATTGGGCTGAGGAGTATCAGTCAATGCCTTCACAGTTTCAGGAATCAAAATTTCACGAACCACGGGCTGAGGAATTTCAGTTTCTGCTTTAGTAGCAGCCTGGGTCTTCATTTCTTCAGCAACATCAACATCAGCACTAGTGGTTGGAATTTCTTCATGAATGGAAGGTGTGGCTTGAGGTTCGTCAGAGCCCATGTGAATTTCTTCAGTCTGGACAGGGGACTAAGGAATCTATTGCAGTGGGGTGAACAGTGGTGAGTTGGGGTGCTGACTGTCCCAATAGTCATCGTTCAGCACAGGAGTGGAGCACCCAATGTCCACATCTTCTTCATCATTAATTTCTTCAACATCGGCCTCTTCAGTAGTGAACTGAGGCATGGGCGAGGATACCAGTGGAGTTGAAGGGATGTTATCCACTTCAATTTCTTCGTCCAACTACTCTGTCGAAGCAGCAGAAGGAGCTTCTTCATCAGATTCATTTGGTATTTCATATTCTTCACCAAAGGGGATGAGCTCCTTTGATGGCATGCTCGAAACTGGAATAGCATCAATTGGATTCTCAAAAGAACTTGTGAGAGTCTTTGTCTTCTTTGGTGCTGAAGACTCTGAGGTGGCGGATGCTTTCCTCTTCTTCATAGTTGCTTTCTTCGCAGCTTTGGTTTTCTTCACATCTAATGCATAAGGAAGAGTGAGACTTGGCATTGGTGCAGGAGGAGCAGAGGAAATTGGTTCAATTTCATCAGGCACAACTGATGCAGTTGCCTTGATTGGTCCAGTTTCTTCAGGCATAACGTTTGATTCTTCAGCTAGCCTGGCTTGTTCTTAAGGTGCAACACTAGTGGTTTCCCTCGCAATGTCATCAGCGGCTGGAATAGCTTCATCAGCCCTGGTACTTTTAGTTTCTTCAGCAGCCTGATTTTCATCAGCGGTGCTGGCATGACCTTCAGTTGGCTGGGCAGATGCTTCAGCCTGAGGAGATTCATGTAGCATTGGAGCTACAACATTTGAGGTGAATCCTTCAGTCAGTTTCACAAATCTGACTTTGACTCCAAGCCAATCTATACGGTAGACGTTGAGTTCATCATTGAGACATTTGATCTCAGACTGTATAGCAACAAGTTCATCAGTTGTCATGTTGAAAACATTCTTCTTCAGAAAACACTCATTCTCGTACTGAGCTTTCTTCAGCTTCCTGTCCTTCTCAAATTTCCATTTTTCCTCGCTGATGAAAGCAGTCAGCATGTGACTTTGGCCAGGAGTGAGCTTGAAGTCTGGCATAGGTGTGTTTGGATCCTTGTGCCAGAGATCAATGAAGTCAAGAATCAACTTTGGATCCAACATCAATGGCACATTTGTGCCTTTGGCTCTAGCGGCCCTTTGTTGTCTGTCTCTGATGATTTCTTCAAGTTCTTCATCATTAGCTTTGTCATCACTAGACGGAACATGGAAGGCGACCTGCTTCTTGTGAGGACTTGCTCTAGTGCCTCGTCCAGTAGTGGCCTTTATCTTCAGCAGAGCGGGGCTAGTTGAGGATTGCGGAGGAGCTGAAGAACTTGTAGAGGCTCCTAAGGCAATTGAGATGCCTTTGGTCCTTTGACACGAGGTGAGATGCGCAAGTGTTGAGGACTTTGCCGGAGGAGCTGAGGACTTTGGAGGAGCTGGAGCAGCATGAGGAATTTGTTGTGAGGGCTTTATAGAACTAGGTTGTGAGGGCATTGCTGAGGTGCTTGGACATGAGGGCATTGAAGTAGAGGCACTGGGCTTATGTGCGGGCTTCTTGGGCATAGCCTTCTTGGGCTTGCTTGCAGAGGCCTCGGCAGTGGCAGCAGCAGCAGAGTCTTCATTGAATTTACTCATTGCTTCTTTAGCCATTTTGGCTAGCTTTGATTGCCGTTTTGCCCATTCATCAGGATAGTCCTCACCGTGCTTGAGGCTGGTAGGATCAGCTTCTTGGCCAGGTGCCAATGGAGGTCTTGGGCAAGGAGGGTGAAGAGCGAATTTCTTCATGTACTTTGGAGTGACATACCTGTACTCCCTCCATTCCCATGCCCATCTCCTCTCAATTTTCTAAATGCGCACTTTGCGCTCATTCTTTGTTTCCTTAGGGGGTGTGCAGTACCCTACATAAATGTCTTCAGGGATTTCAAAAGTAGTGTTGACTTCCAGTCTCTTGCCTCCCTTCTGAGGTTTCTTGCCATCTGCCATTTTTTTCAGCTGAGGATTTTGAACAATCGAGTTCTCTGACGAGGTATGCAACTTTTCTTCAAGGAACGCTGCAAATGAGTTAAGTTGATGAGAACTTAGTGATTTAGCAGCAGACATGAGTACCTGTGAATAGAGTATAGGTGCGAAGAATTTGGAGAGTTCATATGCGTTCTCAGAAGTTTTTGCAAAAAGAACAAGTTTGTGGAAATTGACCAGATGTGTCTTGAGGAATTTCACTAAGCGTTCTTTGACTTAAGTTCCAGAGTTGTATAGATTGAAAATCCACACAATTGAGGAATCCTGAAGAAAAATGTGGCTTATAGAAATAGATCAAGAACAGATGCTTGTGCGAGGTGTTTAGAGTGTAAGATTGAAGAATAAACACCTTTTGAGATTTGTGGAAATCATCGGAATCAACAAGGGCGATAAAAGTAAATTTTAATTACCCTTGACGAAGAACATGACGAACTAGGAATAGTAGATTGGAAGCTCGTCTGTTCGGATCTTCCATGCCCTAACTTGGCGGAGGAAGATAGCTACGGCGGCGGCGGAGTGAAGAAATCCGCTGCTGGCGCGAGTACACCGGCGACGAGGTTGAGGCAGTGAAGCTCTTCCTCATCGGTGACGATGGAAGTAGCGGCGGCGCTAGGTTTGAGAGCTTGAGCGAGGGAGTGAGGTCGAGCGGAGTAAATACAGTTTGAGGAGGGTGAGGGGTATATATAGCCAAGGTGAAAAACCGCTTGCCCGAGGAAAATGGACGAATGTGCCCCTGACCCTTCTCATCCTAGCAACATGTGTCATCCACATAGAGAGCGGTGGTGATCGTGGGTGAATAGATAAGTCCTATCGTGGGATGTGGAACGGTTTAGGCGGCAAAAGCCAAAAATTTAGATAAGAAAATTTTAATGCTTTGTTCACAAATTCTTCAGCTGACAAGGACACAGTGAAGATTTTGAACGGGTTTCAAATAGAATGCACATGAAGAATTTGTGAACAGATTGGGTTGAGTAAAGCATAGAAGGGGAAGGATCCGACCATATTCACTTAGCAGAAAAAGGCAACTTGAAGAAATAGCAATAACTGAATGTTGTAGAGGACATAAACTCACACACATACACACACATATATATATAGTCAATGAAGAAAAATGACGAAGAGAGAGAAGACATAGCAAAGTTGAAGTATTTAAATAACTAAGGAATTTCAGCAGTGAAGAAATACTCAAATTGGAGATTTTTCAACTTTTGTTGGTGGCGTGACCCACCGTATAAGAATGATGATTCCAGATGCCGCGTACAATTGTCGTAGATCTTTGAGAATCAAAATCTTCATTAATTTCTTCACACTTAGAGGGTTAGTCTTCATTGATTGAAGAAAAACATTACTTCTGTGTTGCACCTCTAAGTCATCAATTTTGCATAAGTGTTAGGATGTGTGTCCTTTTCAAAGGACATTTGAAGATTCTAAGATATTTAGCTCACACTGCAACTTGCTAAATCTCTTCTCATCCAAGGGCTTTGTGAAGATATCAGCTAGCTGTTCTTTAGTCTTCACGTGCTCGATGGAGATATCACCCTTCAACACATGATCACGAAGAAAATGATGACGAATCTGAATGTGCTTTGTCTTTGAGTGATGAACTGGGTTATGAGAAATCTTAATGGCACTCTCATTGTCACAGTAGAGAGGCACATTCTTCACATTGATGCCGTAGTCCTTGAGTGTTTGCTTCATCCATAGCAATTGAGCACAGCACGAACCAGTAGCTATGTACTCAGCTTCTGCAGTAGAGATTGATACGCAATTCTGTTTCTTTGAGGACCAACATACTAAGGATCGTCGGAGGAAATGGCATGTATCTGATGTTGACTTATGGTCCACATGATCACCAACATAGTCAGAGTTTGAATATCCAATGAGATCGAAAGCCGAGCCCTTGGGATACCATAATCCAAGTGTTGGAGTGTGAGCTAGATATCGAAGAATATGCTTCACAGCCTTATGGTGTGATTCCTTCGGTGTAGCTTGAAAACGGGCACACGTGCAAACACTAAGCATAATATCTGGCCTAGATGCACATAAATACAATAAAGATCCAATCATGGAGTGGTATACCTTTTGATCGAAGTCAATACCATTTTCATCAGTGCATAGATGGCCATTTGTGGGCATAGGGATTTTGACCCCTTTGCAATCTTGCATGCCGAATTTCCTCAATACATCCTTGAGGTATTTCTCCTGAGATATGAAGATGTCGTTTCGCTATTGAAGAATTTTGTCGGCGTCCTGGGAACGGGGGTACCCAGATGTAACACCCCGGTGTAATGATGCTACAGTAACCCCTAGGGTTAAGTTAATCATTTTGCTAAACAAGTGTTTGATCATCATTGTCTCCTCTCTCTTTCAAATTCCAGTTGAATTCATTTTCAAACTAAGAGTGAAATTCAAAATGCTCAAACATGAAAACTGAAATATTCATCATGTGTAAAATATTCTCCTGGTAATATTGGTGGTGATCCAACATTTTGTTTGCAAAATGCCTATGTGGCCTAAAATAGCTAAAACAAAAAAGCTTTAAAAAGGGAAAAAGGAAAAGGAAAGAAGGAGAGGGAAAGCCCCTGCCCCACTTGGGCTTCGGCACACCCGAGCCAGCTGGCCCAGCAGGTCGGCCCACTCCCCCCCATTCCCCCCTGGTCGCTTCCTTCCCCGTGCACTGCTCCTCCGACCGAGCGGGACAGAGCGCGTCCGTCGCCGCCCGACCACCTCGCCGGCCTCGCGGGAGAGGACAAGGCCGCCCCGACGCCTCGGCCTCCACCCATCTCTCCCACTTGCTCCCTCTCTCTCTGCCTCTCCCTCTCCCCACCAGTTCCCTGCCCGTTTCCTCTCCCACGGTTCCCCATCCACGCCCGAGCGTGGTCGCCGCGGTCCTCCACCGTTGTCGCGGCCACCCACGGCCCCGCGCCCGCTGACCCTGTCGGTGAGCTCCACGGGGTCGACTCCTTCGACCGGTGGCCTCAGCTGGAGCTCGGAGGCGCGGCAGCACCGGGTCCCCTTCGCCCCCATCTCCGGCTGCCATCGTTCTTCTTCATCTCCGGCGACGCCTGCTGCTGCTACTAAGCCTCTCACCGGCCTCCATGTGCCGCGTGGTGAGATCCTCCCTCCCTCCTTTCCTCTCCTCGCTTGTGCATCATTGTAGCTAGCTCGCCACTGCACCATTTTTCTGTCCGCCGCCCGAGCTCGTCGCTGCCGTCGCTTTCGACCACCATAGCCGGCGCCGTTGGGTTAGAACGACACGATGATGTTCCCGCGTTCGAATGAGCCCGAACACGCGCGCAAATTCACACCATAGCCGCCTCGCCGTAGCGCACCCGCGAGCTCCGCCGTCGTCGCCGTAGAGCCTCCCTGGCCGAGAGACCGCCATAGTTCGACGCGGTTTGGTCTCCGCTTTAGAACGCGCCCAAGTGCGTGCAAAATGGTGGCCGGAGCACATTTTTCCGGACACATCCGAGGCCGCGCCGCCATAGTTTGGTCACTGGCGTCGAGTCTCCGGTTGTCGCCGACGTGGCCTGGCAAGTGGGTCCCCTGTGGCACTGCCGCTGGGCCCCACGGGTCCCATTGACTAGGTCAACTGCTGACTGGGCACTCTGCCCACTGACACGTGAGCCCTGTGCTAATTAACAGGTTTTATAAATAAATAAAATGTTAATTAATCTGTTAATTAGTTTTATTCACTAATCGGTCACTGACTAATGGGGCCCACACCCCTAACTAGTTCTGTTAGTCAATTTAATCCACTTTTAGTGCCACAGGCGCTGACATGTGGGACCCACTGGACCCACAAGTCAGGTTTGACATGGTCAGCGAGTCTGTTGACTGCTGACGTCATCAACATGTCATGCTGACGTCATATTTCCTTTTCTGTCAATTTAACTAATTTCTGGAAATGCTTTAATCTTTGAAAATTCATAGAAAATAATCTGTAACTCCGATGAAAATGTTTTCTATATGAAAGTTGCTCAGAAAAATCCAACGAATCCAGATGTGCAGTCCATTCACCTATCACATGCCCCTATCATGCTAAACATGGAACCGCCCCCTCTCTTTCATCTGTCCGGAATCCGCCTAACGTCGAGAATTCATCCTCGGATGTTTATCCCCTCCGTCTGCAACGTGTAGTACTACGTTAGGGCAACCCTAGCTCTGCCTATCATCATGTTATGCCTTGTGATGCATTGTTTGCTCTGTTTTTACTGTTTCTTCCCCCTCTTCTCTCCGGTAGACCCCGAGACCGATGTTGCCCCTGTGATCGACTATGTCGACGACGACCCCCTCCTTGCCAGAGCAACCAGGCAAGCAACCCCCCCCCCCCCTTGAGCATTCCGATATCGCCTATTTCTTTCCCTCTCATGCTTGCATTAGAACTGCTACTGCTTTCTGTATGATCCTACTATGATGCATAGCCTATTGTTGTTACCTGCTTTCATACCTTACCTGCTTATCCTAAACTGCTTAGTATAGGTTGGTTAGAGATCCATCAGTGACCCCACGTTGTCCCAGTTGCCTCTCTTTATGTTCGATGGCTTGATCAACATGATCGACGTCCAGGCCCCGGCACCACACATCACCCCCTAGTTGTACGACTCTGCAGAGTTACCATCGAGTGCCGAGGGTGGAACCTCTTACATCACTCCTGATGAGATCTCTCTAGTGTAGCTATCCGGTCGTGGTCATCGAGGGTGATTTCCTCCTTAACTACTTCCGATACAGCTCTGTCGTGCATCCCTTCAAGTGTGAACCTCGAGGGTGAATCCTATTATGTTCACCTTGATGATTACATCGAGTGGAATTCACCGGGGATGATTCCTCGGGTTTTCCCCTTGGTGTTAGACACACAGTTACTATGGTTACTATGACTTTGCACTGAGCCATGTTACTAAACACGGGTCGGCCCTGAGGGGTACCCGCGTGAGCTTAATAGCGAGTGATGTGGAGTTGGGTTGACCTGGAAGGTGCCCGCGAGATACTTACGAGGCGTGGCCGGGCATTCTTAGCCCTTGCCACAAATACTCGAGACGAGGCGACGGGGCCACATCGATTGTGAGTCTCTGCTCGTTACCTCGTGCTCCTAATCCACTACGATTTGGATATTTGATCTGAGGGGCCTCTGGCCTGATAGCACTAACCATCACGTGGGCATAGTATGGGCGTTCTGCGTCGTATACATTAGTTGAAGCTTAATAGATGTCAGCGACTGAGCGGCGCACGCCGGGTTGGACTGGTAAGCACCTACCTTTTTGAAGGAGGTACCTAGGTCTGCTCACCGGCTGCCCACGCAACATGCAGGAGTTCCCGGGGAGATGGCCCATGACCCCTAGGGGCATAGGTTTAGTCCGGTGTGCTGGCCTCTCTATTAATTTAAGCCTAGGTTGGGTTGCGGCATATTGTTTGGCCGAGGCCGGGCATGGCCCAGGAAAGTGTGTCTGACCGAAGTTAATCGAGCGTGGTGGGTAAGTTAGTGCACCCCTGCAGGGAAGAAAACATCTATCGGTAGCCTGTACTACGGTAACGGACACTTGGAGTTGTATCCCGATTGATATAACTAGAACTGGATACTGGAGCTGAGGAATGGATATGAGAACTGGATAGTATGGCTCTGGGATTGCTTTCTCGCAGGGAGTCAAGAAAGGATCTCTGGCCGAGGTTGATAACACTACTACTTTACATTATGTTGATCTATACTCTTCTATATGCCGCAAGATGCTTGAAGATGCTTGAAGACGCTAGTCTTCGATAGGCTAGGCTTTCCCCTTCTCTTCTGGCATTCTGCAGTTTAGTCCACAGATACAACCCATTTCCTTTGATACAGATGCATACTTAGTTTAGATCTGATGTAAGTCTTGCGAGTACTTTGGATGAGTACTCATGGTTGCTTTGCTACCTCTTTTTCTCCCATACCCGATTGTTGCGACCAGATGACGGACCCCAGGAGCTAGACGATGCCACTGATGACTACTACTACCCCGAGGGTGCCTACTACTACGTGACGGCCGCTGATGACTTGGAGTAGTTAGGAGGCTCCCAGGCAGGAGGCCTTGCCTTTTCGATCATTACTGCTTTTGTGCTAGCCTTCTTAAGGCAATCTTATCTAACTTATGTTTGTACTCAGATATTGTTGCTTTCGCTGACTCTTGTGTATTCAAGCTTATGTATTCGAGCCCTCGAGGCCCCTGGCTTGTAATATAAAGCTTGTTTTATTTTATTTTGTGTCTAGAGTTGTGTTGTGATATCTTCCCATGAGTCCTTGATCTTAATCGTACACATTTGTGTGTATGATTAGTGTACGATTGAATCGAGGATGTCACAAGTTGGTATCAGAGCCGACTACATGTAGGTAGCCCCCTTTCCAACTTCTTGGTCGAAGTCGAGTCTAGTCACTACAAAAAAAACTTTTACTAACTTGGTTGTGTGTCTTACGGGCCCACGTCACCATATGGGTGGTATTAGGATCTTTTATTCCTCGTCTATACTCTGGGACTCTGATCACTCTTCTATTTGGGTTAAAATGGTTTTACTAACTCTAACATTAGGATCCCGTGACCACATTCACCCAAAGCTGGATAAGCCATAGTTTTCCTTAGAATAGTATTCTGGATAGTACACACACCGTCGTGATGACAACAAAGTGGTATCCATCGTACCTCTTTCATTATGCATGTTTCATCATGAATGATCCTTGTTTTTACAAATGCTCAATGCTGAACTACCCCCATTATATGTTAGCAGGATGGTTAGACCCGCTGGTCGTGGTCGTGGTGCCAACGATCCACCACCGCCCGAATTCTTTGCTGGAATGATGCAACAATTTGAGCTGAACCGCCAGTTCATGGAAGAAATGATGGCTCAGTTTCCTCGTACGAACATGAATCAACAGCCAACCCCAGTAACTCTGCAGGACTTCTTGCGCCTCAACCCAACTATTTACCGCAGCTCAACTCAACCCCTTGATGCTGATGACTGGCTCCGCGACATCACATATGAAATGGAGTCTACTAGTGTGGCCCCTGCTAGCTATGTCACCTTTGCATCTTTCTTTTCTGAAGGGTCCCGCTGCTCAATGGTGGGACAGCCACAGGTGTACCATGCCTGCTGGAACGGTCATCACTCGGATTTCCAAGCTGCTTTCCGTGCCCGCTTCATTCCTCAAGGAATCATGGACAAGAAGCGCGAGTTCCGCAACCTCACCCAAGGCAACAATACTGTAGATGCTTATTAGCGAGAATTTCTAGACTTGTCTCGTTATGCTGAAGAAGACATTGCAACTGATGCTCGTAGGCAAGAAAAGTTCCATGATGGACTTCACCCTGATATTAAGCTAGCACTGCTCGCTCATGACTTTGCCGACTTCGCCACCTTGGTGAACAAGGCTATTCAGGTTGAGACTGGTCTTCAGGAACACCAGGGATCCCTTAGGCGCAGCCGTGACGCTGGCTCATCTTCGGGCCCGTCAGCGCAGAAGTGTCGGATATGGATTCCCCACAACATGTATCATCCAGCTGCACCTGCACCAAGATAGACCTCCGCCGCACCTCGTCTGCCTCCTCCACCGCAGAGGCAGCCCCTTCGGGTTGTACCACCCCAAGCTTCTGCTCCCAATCCCAATGATGGTCTGTGCTTCAAGTGCGGCCTTTCGGACCATCGTTCCAAGAACTGCCCTCAGAATCAGAATCAGCTGCCTCTGCCTTCTAATTCTCGTGGTATCAATCTACCCCGCAACAACAATGCCAAACCTTATGGTCATGGTCAGGCTAATCATGTTGATCTGAATGAAGCTCAAGACCAGCCTGCTATTGTGATGGGTACTTGATGTCTACTACACAACCTTCTTCTTGTAGACGTTGTTGGGCCTCCAAGTGCAGAGGTTTGTAGGACACTAGCAAATTTCCCTCAAGTGGATGACCTAAGGTTTATCTATCCGTAGGAGGCATAGGATGAAGATGGTCTCTCTCAAGCAACCCTGCAACCAAATAACAAAGAGTCTCTTGTGTCCCCAACACACCCAATACAATGGTAAATTGTATAGGTGCACTAGTTCGGCGAAGAGATGGTGATACAAGTGGTATATGGATAGTAGAAAATGGTATTTGTAATCTGAAAATATAAAAACAGCAAGGTAACAAATGATAAAAGTGAGCGTAAACGGTATTGCAATGATATGAAATAAGGCCTAGGGTTCATACTTTTGCTAGTGTAAGTTCCCTCAACAATACTAACATAATTGGATCACATAACTATCCCTCAACATGCAACAAAGAGTCACTCCAAAGTCACTAATAGCGGAGAACGAACAAAGAGATTATGGTAGGGTACGAAACCACCTCAAAGTTATTCTTTCCAATCAATCCGTTGGTCTATTCCTATAAGTGTCACAAACAGCCCTAGAGTTCATACTAGAATAATACCTTAAGACACAAATCAACCAAAACCCTAATGTCACCTAGATACTCCAATGTCACCTCAAGTATTCGTGGGTATGATTATACGATATGCGTCACACAATCTCAGATTCATCTATTCAACCAACACAAAGGACCTCAAAGAGTGCCCCAAAGATCTACCGGAGAATCACGACGAAAATGTGTGCCAACCCCTATGCATAGGTTCATGAACCCGCAAGTTGGTCACCTTTACATGCATCAAGTGGCACGCGGTATCCCATTGTCACCACAGATATCCACGGCAAGACATACATCAAGTGTTCTCAAATCTTTAAAGACTCAATCCGATAAGATTACTTCAAAGGGGAAACTCAATTCATTACAAGAGAGAAGAGGGGGAGGAGAAACATAAGATCCAACTATAATAGCAAAGCTCGCGATACATCAAGATCGTATCAACTCAAGAACACGAGAGAGAGAGAGAGATCAAACACATAGCTACTGGTACATACCCTCAGCCCCGAGGGAGAACTACTCCCTCCTCGTCATGGAGAGCACCGTGATGATGAAGATGGCCACCGGAGAAGGATTGCCCCCTCCGGCAGGGTGCCGGAACGGGTCTAGATTGGTTTTTGGTGGCTATGGAGGCTTCTGGCGGCGGAACTCCCGATCTAATCTCCGTTTTGGAAGTTTTAGGGTATATGGAGTTATATAGGTAGAAGAAGCACGTCAGGGGAGCCACGGGGGCCCCACGAGTCAGGGGGGCGTGCCCTAGGGGGGTGGGTGCCCCCCCACCCTCGTGGGCAGCTCCTGTATCATCTGATGTGGGGTCCAAGTCCATCAGGTGTGTTTCCTTCCAAAAATAACTTCTCCAGTTGATTTCGTTCCGTTTCGACTCCGTCTGATATTCCTTTTCTTCAAAACACTGAAATAGGCATAAAACAGCAAATCTGGGCTGGGCCTCCGGTTAATAGGTTAGTCCCAAAAATAATATAAAAGTGGATAATAAAGCCCAATATTTCCCAAAACAGTAGATAATATAGCATGGAGCAATCAAAAATTATAGATACGTGGGAGACGTATCAAGCATCCCCAAGCTTAATTCCTGCTCGTCCTCGAGTAGGTAAATGATAAAAAGATAATTTTTGATGTGGAATGCTAGTTGGCATAATTTCAATGTAATTCTTCTTACTTGTGATATCATATTGACATAAAAATAATAATACTTCAAGCATACTAACAAAGCAATCATGTCTTCTCAAAATAACATGGCCAAAGAAAGTTATCCCTACAAAATCATATAGTCTGGCTATGCTCTATCTTCACCACACAAAATATTTAAATCATGCACAACCCCAATGACAAGCCAAGCAATTGTTTCATACTTTTGATGTTCTCAAACTTTTTCAATCTTCACGCAATACATGAGCGTGAGCCATGGACATAGCACTATAGGTGGAATAGAATGGTGGTTGTGGAGAAGACAAAAAGGGAGAAGATAGTCTCACATCAACTAGGCGTATCAACGGGCTATGGAGATGCCCATCAATAGATATCAATGTGAGTGAGTAGGGATTGCCATGCAACGGATGCACTAGAGCTATAAGTATATGAAAGCTCAAAAAGAAACTAAGTGGGTGTGCATCCAACTTGCTTGCTCATGAAGACCTAGGGCAATTTGAGGAAGCCATCATTGGAATATACAAGCCAAGTTCTATAATGAAAGATTCCCACTAGTATATGAAAGTGACAACATATGAGACTCTCTATCATGAAGATCATGGTGCTACTTTGAAGCACAAGTGTGGTAAAAGGATAGTAACATTGTCCCTTCTCTCTTTTTCTCTCATTTTTTTGGGCCTTCTCTTTTTTTATGGCCTTTCTCTTTTTTGGTCCTTCTCTTTTTTATGGCATTTCTCTTTTTCTTTTTTTCGTCCGGAGTCTCATCCCGACTTGTGGGGGAATCATAGTCTCCATCATTCTTTCCTCACTGGGACAATGCTCTAATAATGATGATCATCACACTTTTATTTACTTACAACTCAAGAATTACAACTCGATACTTAGAACAAGATATGACTCTATATGAATGCCTCCGGCGGTGTACCGGGATGTGCAATGATGCATGAGTGACATGTATGAAAGAATTATGAATGGTGGCTTTGCCACAAATACGATGTCAACTACATGATCATGCAAGCAATATGGCAATGATGGAGTGTGTAATAATAACGGAACGATGGAAAGTTGCATGGCGATATATCTCGGAATGGCTATGGAAATGCCATAATAGGTAGGTATGGTGGCTGTTTTGAGGAAGGTATATGGTGGGTTTATGGTACCGGCGAAAGTTGCGCGGTACTAGAGAGGCTAGAAATGGTGGAAGGGTGAGAGTGCGTATAATCCATGGACTCAACATTAGTCATAAAGAACTCACATACTTATTGCAAAAATCTATTAGTTATCAAAAAAAGTACTACGTGCATGCTCCTAGGGGGATAGATTGGTAGGAAAAGACCATCGCTCGTCCCCGACCGCCACTCATAAGGAAGACAATCAATAAATAAATCATGCTCCAACTTCATCACATAACGGTTCACCATACGTGCATGCTACGGGAATCACAAACTTCAACACAAGTATTTCTCAAATTCACAACTACTCAACTAGCATGACTCTAATATCACCATCTCCATATCTCAAAACAATCATCAAGCATCAAACTTCTCATAGTATCCAACACACTCATAAGAGAATTTTATTATTCTTGAATACCTAGCATATTAGGATTTTAAGCAAATTACCATGCTATTAAGACTCTCAAAATAATATAAGTGAAGCATGAGAGTTCATCTATTTCTTCAAAATAAAACTACCACCATGCTCCAAAAGGTATAAGTGAAGCACTAGAGCAAATGACAAACTACTCCGAAAGATATAAGTGAAGATCAATGAGTAGTTGAATAATTATGCAACTATGTGAAGACTCTCTAACATTTAATAATTTCAGATCTTGGTATTTTATTCAAACAGCAAGCAAAGCGAAATAAAATGACATTCTAAGAATAGCAAACATCATGTGAAGAAGCAAAAACTTAGGATCAACCGATACTAACCGATAGTTGTTGAAGAAGAAAGGTGGGATGCCAACCGGGGCATCCCCAAGCTTAGACGCTTGAGACTTCTTGAAATATTATCTTGGGGTGCCTTGGGCATCCCCAAGCTTTAGCTTTTGTGTCTCCTTAATTCCTCTCATATCATGGTCTCCCTAAATCTCAAAAGCTTCATCCACACAAAACTCAACAAGGACTCGTGAGATAAGTTAGTATAAACCATTGCCAAAACCTTATCATACTCTACTGTAGAAAATCACTAAAATTATTATTCAACATTGCATACTAAATGCCTCTGCATATTTAATAGTCCTATCCTCAAATAGAATCATTAAAGAAGCAAACATATGCAAACAATGCAAACATAACAGCAATCTGCCTAAACAGGATAGTCTGTAAAGAATGCAGCAACATCCATACTTCCCTAGCTCCAAAAATTATGAAAGAAAATTCCCACTGTAGTAAATTTATCAGAGCTTAATATGCAAAAGGTTTCAACATTTTATCACATTCTGACTTTTCTAGGGAATTATTGCAACAGCGGTAAACTTTCTGTTTTCAAACAGCAACATGTGGACTTCTAAAATAGGCATAGTAAAGGCTATCAATGCCACTTTTATTGAAATAAAAGATGCAAAACATTGTTCTAAATAACAGCAAGCAAATCCTAACAAAATAAATTGACGCTCCAAGCAAAACACATATCATGTGGTGAATAAAAATATAGCTCCAAGTAAAGTTACTGATGAACGAAGACGAAAGAGGGGATGCCTTCCGGGGCATCGCCAAGCTTAGGCTTTTAGTTGTCCTTGAATATTACCTTGGGGTGCCTTGGGCATCCCCAAGCTTAGGCTCTTGCCACTCCTTATTCCATAGTCCATCGAATCCTTACCCAAAACTTAAAAACTTCACAACACAAAACTTAACAGAAAACTCGTAAGCTCCGTTAGTATAAGAAAATAAATCACCACTTCAAGGTACTGTAATGAACTCATTATTCATTTATATTGGTGTTAAACCTACTGTATTCCAACTTCTCTATGGTTTATAAACTATTTTACTAGCCATAGATTCATTAAAATAAGCAAACAACACACGAAAAACAGAATCTGTCAAAAACAGAACAGCCTGTAGTAATATGGATGAAACGTATACTTATGGAACTCATAAAATTCTCAAATAAATTGCTGGACCTGAGTAATTTATCTATTAATCATATGCAAAAAGAATTAACTAAATATCATTTTCCAAATAAAAAAGGCAGTACTTCTCGTGAGCGCTAAAGTTTCTGTTTTTGACAGCATGATCAACAAGACTTTCCCCAAGTCTTCCCAAAGGTTCTACTTGGCACAAACACTAATTAAAAGCACAAAACCACATCTAAACAGAGGCTAGATGAATTATTTATTACTAAACAGGAACAAAAATCAAGGAACTAAGATAAATTTGGGTTGCCTCCCAACAAGCGCTATCGTTTAATGCCCCTAGCTAGGCATGATGATTTCAATGATGCTCACATAAAAGATAAGAATTGAAACATAAAGAGAGCATCATGAAGAATATTACTAGCACATTTAAGTCTAACCCACTTCCTATGCATAGGGATTTTGTGAGCAAACAACTTGTGTGAACAAGAATCAACTTGCATAGGAAGGTAAAACAAGCATAACTTCAAAACTTTAAGCACATAGAAAGGAAACTTGATATTATTGCAATTCCTACAAGCATATATTCCTCCCTCATAATAATTTCCAGTAGCATCATGAATGAATTCAACAATATAACCAGCACCTAAAGCATTCTTTTCATGATCTACAAGCATAGAAAATTTACTACTCTCCACACAAGCAAATTCTTCTCATGAATAATAGTGGGAGCAAACTCAACAAAATAATTATCATGTGAGGCATAATCCAATTGAAAACTAAAATCATGATGACAAGTTTCATGGATATCATTATTCTTTATAGCATACAAGTCATCACAATAATCATCATATATAGCAACTTTGTTCTCATAATTAATTGGAACCTCTTCCGAAATAGTGGATTCATCACAAAGTAAAGTCATGACCTCTCCAAATCCACTTTCATCAATATAATCATCATAAATAGAAGGCATGCTTTCATCATAATAAATTTGCTCATCAAAACTTGGGGGACAAAAAATATCATCTTCATCAAACATAGCTTCCCCAAGCTTGTGGCTTTGCATATCATTAGCATCATGGATATTCAAAGAATTAATACTAACAACATTGCAATCATGCTCATCATTCAAATATTTAGTGCCAAACATTTTATAGATTTCTTCTTCTAGCACTTGAGCACAATTATCCTTTCCATCATACTCATGAAAGATACTAAAAAGGTGAAGCGTATGAGACAAACTCAACTCCATTTTTAATGGTTTTATTTTATAGACTAAACTAGTGATAAAACAAGAAACTAAAAGACTCGATTGCAAGATCTAAAGATATACCTTCAAGCACTCACCTCCCCGGCAACGGCGCCAGAAAAGAGCTTAGTTGATGGGGTGTGAGTGCCGCTTACCTAGCCTCCCCGGCAACGGCGCCAGAAAAGAGCTTGATGTCTACTACACAACCTTCTTCTTGTAGACGTTGTTGGGCCTCCAAGTGTAGAGGTTTGTAGGACAGTAGCAAATTTCCCTCAAGTGGATGACCTAAGGTTTATCAATCCGTAGGAGGCATAGGATGAAGATGGTTTCTCTCAAGCAACCCTGCAACCAAATAACAAAGAGTCTCTTGTGTCCCCAACACACCCAATACAATGGTAAATTGTATAGGTGCACTAGTTCGGCGAAGAGATGGTGATACAAGTGGTATATGGATAGTAGATAATGGTATTTGTAATCTGAAAATATAAAAACAGCAAGGTAACGAATGATAAAAGTGAGCGTAAACGGTATTGCAATGATAGGAAGTAAGGCCTAGGGTTCATACTTTCGCTAGTGTAAGTTCCCTCAATAATACTAACATAATTGGATCACATAACTATCCCTCAACATGCAACAAAGAGTCACTCCAAAGTCACTAATAGCGGAGAACAAACGAAGAAATTATGGTAGGGTACGAAACCACCTCAAAGTTATTCTTTCCAATCAATCCATTGGGCTATTCCTATAAGTGTCACAAACAACCCTAGAGTTCATACTAGAATAACACCTTAAGACACAAATCAACCAAAACCCTAATGTCACCTAGATACTCCAATGTCACCTAAAGTATTCGTGGGTATGATTATACGATATGCGTCACACAATCTCAGATTCATCTATTCAACCAACACAAAGGACCTCAAAGAGTGCCCCAAAGATCTACCGGAGAATCACGACGAAAACGTGTGCCAACCCCTATGCATAGGTTCATGAACCCGCAAGTTGGTCACCTTTACATGCATCAAGTGGCACGTGGTATCCCATTGTCACCACAGATATCCACGGCAAGACATACATCAAGTGTTCTCAAATTTTTAAAGACTCAATCCGATAAGATTACTTCAAAGGGGAAACTCAATTCATTACAAGAGAGAAGAGGGGGAGGAGAAACATAAGATCCAACTATAATAGCAAAGCTCGCGATACATCAAGATCGTATCAACTCAAGAACACGAGAGAGAGAGAGAGATCAAACACATAGCTACTGGTACATACCCTCAGCCCCGAGGGAGAACTACTCCCTCCTCGTCATGGAGAGCACCGTGATGATGAAGATGGCCACCGTAGAAGGATTGCCCCTTCCGACAGGGTGCCGGAACGGGTCTAGATTGGTTTTTGGTGGCTATAGAGGCTTCTGGCGGTGGAACTCCCGATCTAATCTCCGTTCTGGAAGTTTTAGGGTATATGGAGTTATATAGGCAGAAGAAGCATGTCAGGGGAGCCACGGGCCCCCCACGAGGCAGGGGGCGCGCCCTAGGGGGGTGGGCGCGCCCCACCCTCGTGGGAAGCTCCCGTATCATCTGACATGGGGTCCAAGTCCATCAGGTGTGTTTCCTTCCAAAAATAACTTCTCCAGTTGATTTCGTTCCGTTTCGACCCCGTCTGATATTCCTTTTCTTCAAAACACTGAAATAGGCATAAAACGACAAATCTGGGCTGGGCCTCCGGTTAATAGGTTAGTCCCAAAAATAATATAAAAGTGGATAATAAAGCCCAATATTGCCCAAAACAGTAGATAATATAGCATGGAGCAATCAAAAATTATAGATACGTTGGAGACGTATCAGTACTCTCCTGTTAATTCAGTACTAGCATCTGTTTTATTTGATTCAGGAGCATCGCATTCATTCATGTAGGAAATTTTTGCATATGCACATGACATTCGATGCGAGCCCATGAACACTCCGGTAGTGGTACGCACCCCTGCGGGTCAGTGTCGAACTACCATGATTGGTCGCGACGTCCCCGTTGAAATTGAAGGGTTGGAATTTCATGTTTCTCCCATTATTCTGGAGTCTTCCAATATTGACCTCATTCTAGGAATGGAATGGTTGAAAGCACATACTGCCTCCATTGTTTGTGCCACCAAATTCGTTCATCTCCTACATCCTTCCGATGAGATAGTAAGCTACCATGCTCAGATTGTTCAAAACGCTGAAGCACGACTTTATGCTTTGAATGTGTTGAACGCAGCACCTCTTGAGGGAATTGAAAAGAGCCCAGTTTTTCGTGACTTCCTAGACGTCTTTCCATAAGAACTTCCAGGAATACCTCCTACTCGGGCTGTCGAGTTCGTCATCGACTTGAAACCAGGCACCGTTCCTATTGCCAAACGACCCTACAAGATGCCACCTCATGAACTCCTTGAACTTAAGGAGGAAATCGACAAATCTCTTCGCAGTGGTTTCATTCGTCCAAGTTCCTCAACTTGGGGAGCACCTACTCTCTTTGTAAAGAAGAAGGATGGAACGAACCGTTTGGTCCAAGACTATCGTCCTATCAACCAAGCGACAATTCAGAACAAATATCCGCTTCCTCGGATCAATGATCTGTATGATCAACTTGCTGGTTCATCAATATTCTCTAAACTCGACTTGAGGTTAGGTTACCACCAGATCCGTGTTCATGAAGAGGATATTCCAAAAACCGCATTCATCACTCGTTATGGTTCTTACGAGTACACCGTCATGTCTTTTGGCTTGACCAATGCTCCAGCCACATTCTCCCGTCTGATGAACTACATATTCATGGATTACCTCGACAAGTTCGTCATAGTCTATCTGGATGATATCCTGGTATATTCGAAGAACTAAGAAGAGCATGCTGAACATCTTCGACTTGTTCTAGAGAAGCTTCGAGAACATCAACTTTATGCCAAGTATTCCAAGTGCGAATTCTGGTTACCCGAAGTCACTTACCTTGGTCATGTCATCTCCAAGGACGGTATTGCCGTCAACCCAGAGCGCGTCCAGGCTATTCTTGACTGGACCCCTCCAAAGACTGTCAAGCAAGTTAGAAGCTTTCTCGGTCTCGCCAGCTATTGTCGCCGCTTTGTCGAGAACTTCTCCAAGATCGCCAAGCCACTGACCAATCTGCTTCACAAAGGCGTTAAGTTCGATTGGACAGACAAATGTCAGGAAAGTTTCCAGGCCCTCAAAGACAAGCTGACATCTGCCCCAGTGCTTGCTCCCCCTGATTCTCGCAAGGACTTCGTCATCTATTGCGACGCTTCACGTCAAGGATTAGGCTGTGTCCTAATGCAAGAGCGTAGTGTGATTGCTTATGCCTCCCGTCAAGTGCGTTCTCATGAAGAGAACTACCCAGTTCATGACCTTGAGCTTACTTCGGTTATCTATGCATTGAAGCTATGGCGACAGTACCTTCTCGGTAATCGTTGCGAGATCTTCACTGATCATCAGAGTGTGAAGTATTTGTTTACTCAGCTAGATCTGAACCTCCATCATCAGCGATGGATGGAAGCTATTGCTGACTACAACTATGGTATATCCTATACCCCTGGTAAGGGTAATGTAATGGCCGATGCCCTGAGTCGTAAGTCTTATTGCAATAATCACATGGTCTACAAAGCTCAACCCTGCCTTTATGAAGAGCTATGCAAGCTGAAAATTCAACTAGTTCCATAGGGTTCTCTGAATAACCTTGTCCTGGAACTAACTCTTCTGAAAGCAATTAAGTCAGCTCAAGCCAAAGATGCTCATGTTGATCTGATGAAAAAGGATCTTGCGTTAGAGAAATCCAGAGATTTCTCACTTGGTGAAGATGGAACCTTATACTTCAGAGATCGTATTGTAGTACCTCGGTTCGAGGTTATGACAGAGAAGGTGATGAAAGAAGCACATGACACCCCTCTCTCTATTCATCCTGGAAGTACCAAGATGTACTTAGACATTCGTCAGAAGTATTGGTGGTCTAAGATGAAACAAGACATTGCTCGATATATTGAAGAATGTGACGTTTGTCGTCGCGTCAAAGCAGAACATCAGAAACCGGCTGGACTTCTGCAACCTCTCCCTATTCCTAAATGGAAATGGGATAAGATTCAGATGGACTTTGTCACTGGCCTTCCCAAGTCTCAGAAAGGTAATGATGCTATCTTTGTCGTCATCGACCAATTCTCAAAGGTTGCTCACTTTCTTCCAGTCAAGGAGACTATCACTGCTAGTCAATTAGCAAACTTGTATATCTCCCGAATTGTGTCACTCCACAGCATTCTGAAGGAGATCAGTTCAGACCGTGGAAGTTTATTCACTTCGAAATTCTGGGATAGTTTCCAAGAGGCAATGGGAACTCATATTACTTGGAGCACTGCTTATCATCCCCAATCCCAAGGCCAAGTCGGGCGAGTCAATCAAATTCTTGAAGACATGCTTCGATCTTGTGTTATTTCTTTCGGCAAGAAGTGGGAAGAATCTCTCCCTTATGTGGAGTTCTCTTATAACAACAGCTATCAAGCCAGCTTGAAGATGGCACCCTTTGAAGTGCTTTATGGACATAAGTGTTGAACCCCTCTGAATTGGTCAGAAACTGGGGAACGGATGCTCGTTGGTCCAGACATTATTCAACAAGCTGAAGAGCAGGTTCACATTGTCCGGGATAATCTCAAGGCGGCCCAGCCCTGCCAGAAGAGCAACTATGACCGGAAACACTGGGGTTCAACTTATCAACCTGGTGAACAAGCTTATCTGTGTGTCACTCCTTTTAGAGGCACTCATCGGTTCAGAGTCAAGGGCAAGGTAGCTTCGCGCTACATTGGTCCTTTCCGCATTCTGGCCCGTCGTGGACTGGTGGCTTATCACTTGGAGTTGCCACCTCAGTTCTCTCATGTCCATGATGTCTTCCATGTGTCACAACTTCGTCGATGCTTCAAGGATCCAGAACATGAAGTGGATCCGGAATTGATTGAAGTTCAAGATGATCTCACATACAAGGAGCATCCGATCTGCATTCTTGAAGAAGCTGAACGTCAAACATGCCAGAAGGTTACCAAGTTCCTCAAGGTGCAATGGTCAAATCATTCTAAAGATGAAGCCACTTGGAAACGCGAGGATAACCTCCGTGATGAATACCCTGACCTGTTCCCTTCTACATCTTAATTCTCGTGACGAGAATTTCTTTCAGAGGTGGAGAGTTGTAACACCCCGGTGTAATGATGCTACAGTAACCCCTGGGGTTAAGTTAATCATTTTGCTAAACAAGTGTTTGATCATCATTGTCTCCTCTCTCTTTCAAATTCCACTTGAATTCATTTTCAAACAAAGAGTGAAATTAGAAATGCTCAAACATGAAAACTAAAATGTTCATCATGTGTAAAATATTCTCCTGGTAATATTGGTGGTGATCCAACATTTTTTTGCAAAATGCCTATGTGGCCTAAAATAGCTAAAACAGAAAAGCTTTAAAAAAAGGAAAACGGAAAAGGAAAGAAGGAGAGGGAAAGCCCCTGCCCCACTTGGGCTTCGGTCCACCCGAGCCAGCTGGCCCAGCAGGCCGGCCCACTCCCCCCCATTCCTCCCTGGTCGCCTCCTTCCCCGCACACTGCTCCTCTGACCGAGCGGGACAGAGCGCATCCGTCGCCGCCTGACCACCTCGCCGGCCTCGCGGGAGAGGACAAGGCCGCCCCGACGCCTCGGCCTCCACCCATCTCTCCCACTTGCTCCCTCTCTCTGCCTCTCCCTCTCCCCACCAGTTCCCCGCTCGCTTCCTCTTCCCCGGTTCCCCATCCATGCCCGAGCGCGGTCGTCGCCGTCCTCCGTCGTTGTCGCGGCCACCCGTGGCCCCGCGCCCGCTGACCCTGTCGATGAGCTCCATGGGGTCGACTCCTTCGACCGGTGGCCTCAACTGGAGCTCGGAGGCGCGATAGCACCGGGTTCCCTTCGTCCCCATCTCTGGCTGCCATCGTTCTTCTTCATCTCCGGCGACGCCTGCTGATGCTACTAAGCCTCTCACCGGACTCCATGTGCCGCGTGGTGAGCTCCTCCCTCCCTCCTTTCCTCTCCTCGCGCCTTGTGCATCGCCGTAGCTAGCTCGCCGCTGCGCCATTTTTCTGTCCACCGCCCGAGCTCGCCGCTGCCGTCGCTTTCGACCACCATAGCCGGCGCCGTTGGGTTAGAACGACGCGGTGATGTTCCCGCGTTCGAATGAGCCCGAACGCGCGTGCAAATTCGCACCACAGCCGCCTCGCCGTAGCGCACCCGCGAGCTCCGCCACCGACATGCTCGTCGTCGTCGCCGTAGAGTCTCCCTGGCCGCGAGACCACCACAGTTCGACGCGGTTTGGTCTCCGCTTTAGAACGCGCCCAAGTGCGCGCAAAATGGTGGCTGGAGCACATTTTTCCGGCCACATCCGAGGCCGCGCCACCGCAGTTTGGTCGCCGGCGTCGAGTCTCCGGTTGTTGCCGACGTGGCCTAGCAAGTGGGTCCCATGTGACACTGCCGCTGGGCCCCGCGGGTTCGAGTTGACTGGGTCAACTTCTGACTGGGCACTCTGCCCAGTGACACGTGGGCCCCGCGCTAATTAACAGATTTTATAAATAAATAAAATGTTAATTAATCTGTTAATTAGTTTTAATCACTAATCAGTCACTGACTAATGGGGCCCACACCCCTAACTAGTTCTGTTAGTCAATTTAATCCACTTTTAGTGCCACAGAAGCTGACATGTGGGACCCAGTGGACCCACAGGTCAGCTTTGACCTGGTCAGCGAGTCTGTTGACTGCTGACGTCATCAACACGTTATGTTGATGTCATATTTCCTTTTCTGTCAATTTAACTAATTTCTGGAAATGCTTTAATCTTTGGAAATTCATAGAAAATAATCCGTAACTCCGATGAAAATGTTTTCTATATGAAAGTTGCTCAGAAAAATCCAACGAATCCAGATGTGCGGTCCATTCACCTATCACATGCCCCTAGCATGCTGAACATGGAACCGTACCCTCTCTTTCATCTGTCCGGAATCCGCCTAACACCAGGAATTCATCCTCGGATGTTTATCCCCTCCGCCTGCAACGTGTAGTACTACATTAGGGCAACCCTAGCTCTGCCTATCATCATGTTATGACTTGTGATGCATTGTTTGCTCTGTATTTACTGTTTCTTCCCCCTCTTCTCTCCGGTAGACCCCGAGACCGATGTTGCCCCTGTGATCAACTACGTCGACGATGACCCCTCCTTGCCAGAGCAACCAGGCAAGCAAACCCCCCCTTGAGCATTCTGATGTCGCCTATTTATTTCCCTCTCATGCTTGCATTAGAACTACTACTGCTTTCTGTATGATCCTACTCTGATGCATAGCCTGTTGTTGTTACCTGCTTTCATACCTTACCTACTTATCCTAAACTGCTTAGTATAGGTTGGTTAGAGATCCATCAGTGACCCCACCTTGTCCCAGTTGCCTCGCTTTATGTTCGATGACTCGATCAACATGATCGACATCTAGGCCCCGGCACTGCACATCACCCCCCCTAGTTGTACGACTCTGCAGAGTTACCATTGAGTGCCGAGGGTGGAACCTCTTACATCACTCCTGATGAAATCTCTCTAGTGTAGCTATCCGGTCGTGGTCATCGAGGGTGATTTCCTCCTTAACTACTTCCGATACGGCTCTATCGTGCAGCCCCTCAAGTGTGAACCTCGAGGGTGAATCCTATTACGTTCACCTTGATGATTACATCGAGTGGAATTCACCGGGGGTGATTCCTCGGGTTTTCCCCTTGGTGTTAGACACACAGTTACTATGGTTACTATGACTTTGCACTGAGCCATGTTACTAAAGACGGGTCGGCCCCGAGGGGTACCCGCACGAGCTTAATAGCGAGTGATGTGGAGTCGGGTTGATCTTGAAGGTGCCCGTGAGATACTTACAAGGCGTGGCCGGGCATTCTTAGCGCTTGCCGCAAGTACTCGAGACGGGGCGACGGGGTCACATCGATTGTGAGTCTCAGCTCGTTACCGCGTGCTCCTAATCCACTGCAATTTGGATATTTGATCCGAGGGGCCTCTGGCCTGATAGCACTAACCATCACGTGGGCATAGTATGGGCATTCCGCGTCGTATACATCAGCCGAAGCTTAATAGATGTCAGCGACTGAGCGGCGCACGCCGGGTTGGACTAGTAAGCACCTACCTTTTTGAAGGACGTACCTAGGTCTGCTCACCGGCTGCCCACGCAACGTGCAGGAGTTCTCGGGGAGATGGCCCATGACCCCTGGGGGCATAGGTTTAGTCCGGTGTGCTGGCCTCTCTATTAATTTAAGCCTAGGTCGGGTTGCGGCGTACTGTTTGGCCGAGGCCGGGCATGGCCCAGGAAAGTGTGTCCGACCAAAGTTAATCGAGCGTGGTGGGTAAGTTGGTGCACCCCTGCAGGGAAGAAAACATCTATCGGTAGCCTGTACTACGGTAACGGACACTTGGAGTTGTATCCCGATTGATATAACTAGAACTGGATACTTGAGCTGAGGAATGGATATGAGAACTGGATAGTATGGCTCTGGGATTGCTTTCTCGCAGGGAGTCAAGAAAGGATCTCTGGCCGAGGTTGATAACACTACTACTTTACATTATGTTGATCTGTACTCTTCTATATGCTGCAAGATGCTTGAAGATGCTTGAAGACGCTAGTCTTCGATAGGCTAGGCTTTCCCCTTCTCTTCTGGCATTCTGCAGTTTAGTCCACAGATACAACCCATTTCCTTTGATACAGATGCATACTTAGTTTAGATCTGATGTAAGTCTTGCGAATACTTTGGATGAGATGCATACTTAGTTTAGCTCTTTTTCTCCCATACCCGATTGTTGCGACCAGATGACGGACCCCAGGAGCCAGACGACGCCACTGATGACTACTACTACCCCGAGGGTGCCTACTACTACGTGATGGACGCTGATAACTTGGATTACTTAGGAGGCTCCCAGGCAGGAGGCCTTGCCTTTTCGATCATTGTTGCTTTTGTGCTAGCCTTCTTAAGGCAATCTTGTCTAACTTATGTCTGTACTCAGATATTGTTGCTTCCGCTGACTCTTGTGTATTCGAGCTTATGTGTTCGAGCCCTCGAGGCCCCCGGCTTGTAATATAAATCTTGTTTTTTTTTATTTTGTGTCTAGAGTTGTGTTGTGATATCTTCCCATGAGTCCATGATCTTGATCGTACACATTTGTGTGTATGATTAGTGTACGATTGAAACGAGGGCGTCACACCAGACTTGCCTGCCTGCGGCCCAGGGCGTGGCTCCACTAGCGGCTTGGTACGGCCCATCTTCATCAACCAACGCTCAAGACCCTCGCGAGGGGCCAAGCCTCACGAGGCGGACGGCACAAGACCTCCTTAGGGGCAGCCTCACTAGGCTGGCTCGCCAGGAGCAGAGAGATCAAGGCAAGGGACACCTCGTGAGGTTTCCATGACGTGAGCCATGACGACCAAGGGCAGGCGGGTGCTAGCGGGCGCAGAATGCCAGTTTCCTCTTTGGTGCTAAAGAGGCATGCGCAGGCGAGGACTCCCGAGGCGTTAGGCAAAGGTTTCCATATTGGTGCAACGAGACCAAGACCAGCAGGACAGCAAGACGGAGGTCACCACGGAGCCCACGACGACGTCACCACCAGAGCCTTTGGCAGACGAAGACCATCTTTTGTCAGGATAACTTGTACTCGTTGCCCCCCTTCAAATTGGCCATTGTGGGATCCCTTCCCGCCTAATATTTGGGGAGAGGACACGGGCCTCTATAAATAGGGCTAGCCACCACCATAGCAAGAGAGAGGATTGAGATCATCCCCAACCACACAAGCTCGTCAAGCTCAAGAACACCTCTCCTCAGGAGGTTGTTCTTCCCTTGTACTTGTTCATTCCCAGCCTACAAGGCAATCCACCACACCACACTGGAGTAGAGTATTACACCACAATGGTGGCCCGAACCAGTATAAACTCTTGTGTCCCTTGTTCCTTGGGTTTGGTGAGCTAGGCTTGAATCATTGCTAGAGTGTGAGCCAGGGGGAGAGAGATCTTCATGCGCACCCCAGTGTACGAACCTCAAGCGTTTGCCGAAACCCGTAATCCGACATTTGGCGCGTCGAGTAGGGGTGCGCTGAAGCTTTCCCTCTGTCGATCCCCGTTCCACGGCCCCATCACATCCATGTCAGACGCTCGCCGAGCCCGCGCTGAGCGTCGCGCCGCCCTCGCCGCCTGCGTGGCCCAGATGGCGCCCGTTGGCGGACCTCCCCGCCGTTCTCCATCACTTGCCGCCAATGCCGCCACCGGCCCGACAGCGAACGAGTAGCAAGCATCATCACTGCACCCCTCTATGCGGCGGGACGGCCGCACCGCCACCCCATCGCTGACTCCGGCCGGCTCGTCGTCCCACACTCGGCGCGCGCCCACGGATGCGCAAGCCGCGTTGCTCATGGCACGCGAGCTCCTGCGTTACCGCCCGGTCGACGACCTCTACAAAGACTGGCTGGACCGCATCACCGAGCTCGTCAGCGCCGCTGAGGGCTCTCCTGCACTATCCCTCTTACTACCTCGCCCGCCTCCAGCCGCGGGGGACGTAGCTCATGGAGCGCCTCCGCCACCCCTGCATCAATACGGCGCCCTCGCGCCGAGCCACGTGGCTCACGGAGCGCCCCCGCCTCCTCTGCATCAAGACGGTGTCCTCGCCCCAAGACGCATGGTCCCGCGGCATGATCCTCCATGCCGTGTGCCTGCGCACGAAGAAAGAAGCTGCCAGGAGGTCCCGTGACCGCAAGAAAACGCTCTCGCATTCCCCGCACCACTACGTCTAGACCGCGCACCGCCTACTATGGCAGTGCGTGGGTACCAAGACCAGATTCCACCGCCACGACGGGCTCCGGTGACCATAGCGGGCTGCTGAGCATTTACTCCCGAGCTGCGCACCATCGTTTCGCCCAGCAAGTTCAAGCCGGATCTGCCTCTGCACTACGATGGCACCCCCGACCCTGCGGAGTTCTTTTAGCTCTACGAGCTTAGCATCGAGGCGGCCAACGACGACGAAAAAATCATAGCAAACTGGTTTCCCGTGGCTCTCAAGGATGGCGCTTGCTCGTGGCTCCTGAACCTGAAGGAAATATGCCCTAGAGGCAATAATAAAGTTATTATTTATTTCCTTATATCATGATAAATGTTTATTATTCATGCTAGAATTGTATTAACCGGAAACATAATACATGTGTGAATACATAGACAAACAGAGTGTCACTAGTATGCCTCTACTTGACTAGCTCGTTGATCAAAGATGGTTATGTTTCCTAGTCATAGACATGAGTTGTCATTTGATTAACGGGATCACATCATTAGGAGAATGATGTGATTGACTTGACCCATTCCGTTAGCTTAGCACTTGATCGTTTAGTTTGTTGCTATTGCTTTCTTCATAACTTATACATGTTCCTATGACTATTAGATTATGCAACTCCCGTTTACCGGAGGAACACTTTGTGTGCTACCAAACGTCACAACATAACTGGGTGATTATAAAGGTGCTCTACAGGTGTCTCCGAAGGTACTTGTTGGATTGGCATATTTTGAGATTAGGATTTGTCACTCCGATTGTCGGAGAGGTATCTCTGGGCCCTCTCGGTAATGCACATCACTCAAGCCTTGCAAGCATTGCGACTAATAAGTTAGTTGCGGGATGATGTATTACGGAATGAGTAAAGAGACTTGCCGGTAACGAGATTGAACTAGGTATTGAGATGTCGACGATCGAATCTCGGGCAAGTAACATACCGATGACAAAGGGGACAACGTATGTTGTTATGCAGTCTGACCGATAAAGATCTTCGTAGAATATGTAGGAGCCAATATGAGAATCCATGTTCCGGGATTGGTTATTGACCTGAGATGTGTCTCGGTCATATCTACATAGTTCTTGAACCCGTAGGGTTCGCATGCTTAAAGTTCGGTGACGATCGTAATTAGGGTTTTTGTGTTTTGATGTACCGAAGGTTGTTCGGAGTCCCGGATGTGATCACGGACATGACGAGGAGTCTCGAGATGGTCGAGACATAAAGATTGATATATTGGAAGCCTATATTTGGATATCGGAATCGTTTCGGGTGAAATCGGGATTTTACCGGAGTACCGGGGGGTTACCGGAACCCCCCCGGGGGTTAATGGGCCTACATGGGCCCTCAGGGAGAAGAGGAGGGCCAGCAACGGCAGGCCGCGTGCCCCCTCCCCCCTAGTCCTAATAGGACAAGGAAGGGGGGGCCCTTTCCTCTTCCCCCCTTCCCCTTTCCTTCTCCAACAAGGCAAGATGGGGGAGTCCTACTCCCGGTGGGAGTAGGACTCCTCCAGGCGCACCCTAGGCGCACCCCTAGGGGCCGGCCGCACCTCCCGTTCCCTCCTTTTATATGGGGGCAAGGGGGCACCCCATGACACACAAGTTGATCTTCGTGATCGTTCCTTAGCCGTGTGCGGTGCCCCCTTCCACCATATTCCACCTCGGTCATATCGTAGCGGTGCTTAGGCGAAGCCCTGCGTCGGTAGAACATCATCACCGTGATCACACCATCGTGCTGATGAAACTCTCCCTCAACACTCAGCTAGATCAGAGCTCGAGGGACGTCACCGAGTTGAACGTGTGCAAAACTCAGAGGTGTCGTATGTTCGATACTTGGATCGGTCGGATCGGGAAGACGTACGACTACTTCCTCTACGTTGTGTCAACGCTTCTGTTGCCGGTCTACGAGGGTACATAGACAACACTCTCCCCTCTCGTTGCTATGCATCACCATGATCTTGCATGTGCGTAGGAATTTTTTTGAAATTACTATGTTCCCCAACAATGGTATCAGAGCCAGGTTTTATGCGTTGATGTTATATGCACGAGTAGAACACAAGTGAGTTTTGGGCGATATAAGTCATACTGCTTACCAGCATGTCATACTTTGGTTCGGCAGTATTGTTGGATGAAGTGGCCCGGACCGTCATTACGCGTACGCTTACGCGAGACTGGTTCTACCGACGTGCTTTGCACACAGGTGGCTGGCGGGTGTCAGTTTCTCCAACTTTAGTTGAATCGAGTGTGGCTACGCCCGGTCCTTGCGAAGGTTAAAACAACACCAACTTGACAAACTATCGTTGTGGTTTTGATGCGTAGGTAAGAACGGTTCTTGCTAAGCCCGTAGCAGCCACGTAAAACTTGCAACAACAAAGTAGAGGACGTCTAACTTGTTTCTGCAGGGCATGTTGTGATGTGACATGGTCAAGACATGATGCTATATTTTATTGTATGAGATGATCATGTTTTGTAACCGAGTTATCGGCAACTGGCAGGAGCCATATGGTTGTCGCTTTATTGTATGCAATGCAATCGCGCTGTAATGCTTTACTTTATCACTAAGCGGTAGCGATAGTCGTGGAAGCATAAGATTGGCGAGACGACAACGATGCTACGATGGAGATCAAGGTGTCGCGCCGGTGACGATGGTGATCATGACGGTACTTCGGAGATGGAGATCACAAGTACAAGATGATGATGGCCATATCATATCACTTATATTGATTGCATGTGATGTTTATCTTTTATGCATCTTATCTTGCTTTGATTGACGGTAGCATTATAAGATGATCTCTCACTAAATTTCAAGATAAAAGTGTTCTCCCTGAGTATGCACCATTGCCAAAGTTCGTCGTGCCCAGACACCACATGATGATTGGGTGTGATAAGCTCTACGTCCATCTACAACGGGTGCAAGCCAGTTTTGCACACGCAGAATACTCAGGTTAAACTTGACGAGCCTAGCATATGCAGATATGGCCTCGGAACACTGAGACCGAAAGGTCGAGCGTGAATCATATAGTAGATATGATCAACATATTGATGTTCACCATTGAAAGCTACTCCATTTCACGTGATGATCGGTTATGGTTTAGTTGATTTGGATCACGTGATCACTTAGAAGATTAGAGGGATGTCTTTCTAAGTGGGAGTTCTTAAGTAATATGATTAATTGAACTTAAATTTATCATGAACTTAGTACCTGATAGTATTTTGCTTGTCTATGTTTGATTGTAGATAGATGGCCCGTGCTGTTGTTCCGTTGAATTTTAATGCGTTCCTTGAGAAAGCAAAGTTGAAAGATGATGGTAGCAATTACACGGACTGGGTCCGTAACTTGAGGATTATCCTCATTGCTGCACAGAAGAATTACGTCCTGGAAGCACCGCTGGGTGCCAGGCCTGCTGCTGGAGCAACACCAGATGTTATGAACGTCTGGCAGAGCAAAGCTGATGACTACTCGATAGTTCAGTGTGCCATGCTTTACGGCTTAGAATCGGGACTTCAACGACGTTTTGAACGTCATGGAGCATATGAGATGTTCCAGGAGTTGAAGTTAATATTTCAAGCAAATGCCCGGATTGAGAGATATGAAGTCTCCAATAAGTTCTATAGCTGCAAGATGGAGGAGAATAGTTCTGTCAGTGAACATATACTCAAAATGTCTGGGTATCATAATCACTTGACTCAACTGGGAGTTAATCTTCCTGTTGATAGTGTCATTGACAGAGTTCTTCAATCACTGCCACCAAGCTACAAGAGCTTCGTGATGAACTATAACATGCAAGGGATGGATAAGACGATTCCCGAGCTCTTCGCAATGCTAAAGGCTGCGGAGGTAGAAATCAAGAAGGAGCATCAAGTGTTGATGGTCAACAAGACCGCCAGTTTCAAGAAAAAGGGCAAAGGGAAGAAGAAGGGGAACTTCAAGAAGAACAACAAGCAAGTTGCTGCTCAGGAGAAGAAACCCAAATCTGGACCTAAGCCTGAAACTGAGTACTTCTACTGCAAGCAGACTAGACACTGGAAGCGGAACTGCCCCAAGTATTTGGCGGATAAGAAGGATGGCAAGGTGAACAAAGGTATATGTGATATACATGTTATTGATGTGTACCTTACTAGAGCTCGCAGTAGCACCTGGGTATTTGATACTGGTTCTGTTGCTAATATTTGCAACTCGAAACAGGGACTACGGATTAAGCGAACACTGGCGAAGGACGAGGTGACGATGCGCGTGGGAAATGGTTCCAAAGTCGATGTGATCGCAGTCGGCACGCTACCTCTACATCTACCTTCGGGATTAGTATTAGACCTAAATAATTGTTATTTGGTGCCAGCGTTGAGCATGAACATTATATCTGGATCTTGTTTGATGCGAGACGGTTATTCATTTAAATCAGAGAATAATGGTTGTTCTATTTATATGAGTAATATCTTTTATGGTCATGCACCCTTGAAGAGTGGTCTATTTTTGATGAATCTCGATAGTAGTGATACACATATTCATAATGTTGAAGCCAAAAGATGCAGAGTTGATAATGATAGTGCAACTTATTTGTGGCACTGCCGTTTAGGTCATATCGGTGTAAAGCGCATGAAGAAACTCCATACTGATGGACTTTTGGAATCACTTGATTATGAATCACTTGGTACTTGCGAACCGTGCCTCATGGGCAAGATGACTAAAACGCCGTTCTCCGGTACTATGGAGAGAGCAACAGATTTGTTGGAAATCATACATACAGATGTATGTGGTCCGATGAATGTTGAGGCTCGTGGCGGATATCGTTATTTTCTCACCTTCACAGATGATTTAAGCAGATATGGGTATATCTACTTAATGAAGCATAAGTCTGAAACATTTGAAAAGTTCAAAGAATTTCAGAGTGAAGTTGAAAATCATCGTAACAAGAAAATAAAGTTTCTACGATCTGATCGTGGAGGAGAATATTTGAGTTACGAGTTTGGTCTACATTTGAAACAATGCGGAATAGTTTCGCAACTCACGCCACCCGGAACACCACAGCGTAATGGTGTGTCCGAACGTCGTAATCGTACTTTACTAGATATGGTGCGATCTATGATGTCTCTTACTGATTTACCGCTATCGTTTTGGGGTTATGCTTTAGAGACGGCTGCATTCACGTTAAATAGGGCACCATCGAAATCCGTTGAGACGACGCCTTATGAACTGTGGTTTGGCAAGAAACCAAAGTTGTCGTTTCTGAAAGTTTGGGGCTGCGATGCTTATGTGAAAAAGCTTCAACCTGATAAGCTCGAACCCAAATCGGAGAAATGTGTCTTCATAGGATACCCAAAGGAGACTGTTGGGTACACCTTCTATCACAGATCCGAAGGCAAGACATTCGTTGCTAAGAATGGATCCTTTCTAGAGAAGGAGTTTCTCTCGAAAGAAGTGAGTGGGAGGAAAGTAGAACTTGATGAGGTAACTGTACCTGCTCCCTTATTGGAAAGTAGTACATCACAGAAACCGGTTTCTGTGACACCTATACCAATTAGTGAGGAAGCTAATGATAATGATCATGAAACTTCAGATCAAGTTACTACCGAACCTCGTAGATCAACCAGAGTAAGATCCGCACCAGAGTGGTACGGTAATCCTGTTCTGGAAGTCATGCTACTAGATCATGATGAACCTACGAACTATGAAGAAGCGATGGTGAGCCCAGATTCCGCAAAATGGCTAGAAGCCATGAAATCTGAGATGGGATCCATGTATGAGAACAAAGTGTGGACTTTGGTTGACTTGCCCGTTGATCGGCAAGCAATTGAGAATAAATGGATCTTCAAGAAGAAGACTGACGCTGACGGTAATGTTACTGTCTACAAAGCTCGACTTGTTGCGAAAGGTTTTCGACAAGTTCAAGGGATTGACTACGATGAGACCTTCTCACCCGTAGCGATGCTTAAGTCTGTCCGAATCATGTTAGCGATTGCCGCATTTTATGATTATGAAATTTGGCAGATGGATGTCAAAACTGCATTCCTGAATGGATTTCTGGAAGAAGAGTTGTATATGATGCAACCGGAAGGTTTTGTCGATCCAAAGGGAGCTAACAAAGTGTGCAAGCTCCAGCGATCCATTTATGGACTAGTGCAAGCCTCTCGGAGTTGGAATAAACGCTTTGATAGTGTGATCAAAGCATTTGGTTTTGTACAGACTTTTGGAGAAGCATGTGTTTACAAGAAAGTGAGTGGGAGCTCTGTAGCATTTCTGATATTATATGTGGATGACATATTACTGATTGGAAATGATATATAATTTCTGGATAGCATAAAGGGATACTTGAATAAGAGTTTTTCAATGAAAGACCTCAGTGAAGCTGCTTACATATTGGGCATTAAGATCTATAGAGATAGATCAAGAAGCTTAATTGGACTTCCCCAAAGCACATACCTAGACAAAGTTTTGAAGAAGTTCAAAATGGATCAAGCAAAGAAAGGGTTCTTGCCTCTGTTACAAGGTGTGAAGTTGAGTAAGACTCAATGTTCGACCACCGCAGAAGATAGAGAGAAACTGAAAGATGTTCCCTATGCTTCAGCCATAGGCTCTATCATGTATGCAATGCTGTGGACCAAACCTGATGTGTGCCTTGCTATAAGTCTAGCAGGGAGGTACCAAAGTAATCCAGGAGTGGATCACTGGACAACGGTCAAGAACATCCTGAAGTACCTGAAAAGGACTAAGGATATGTTTCTCGTATATGGAGGTGACAAAGAGCTCATCGTAAATGGTTACGTAGATGCAAGCTTTGACACTGATCCGGACGATTCTAAATTGCAAACCGGATACGTGTTTATATTGAACGGTGGAGCTGTCAGTTGGTGCAGTTCTAAACAAAGCATCATGGCGGGATCTACATGTGAAGCGGAGTACATAGCTGCTTCGGAAGCAGCAAATGAAGGAGTCTGGATGAAGGAGTTCATATCCGATCTAGGTGTCATACCTAGTGCATCGGGTCCAATGAAAATCTTTTGTGACAATACTGGTGCAATTGCCTTGGCGAAGGAATCCAGATTTCACAAGAGAACCAAGCACATCAAGAGACGCTTCAATTCCATTCGGGATTTAGTCCAAGTGGGAGACATAGAAATTTGCAAGATACATACGGATCTGAATGTTGCAGACCCGCTGACTAAGCCTCTTCCACGAGCAAAACATGATCAGCACCAAGGCTCCATGGGTGTTAGAATCATTACTGTGTAATCTAGATTATTGACTCTAGTGCAAGTGGGAGACTGAAGGAAATATGCCCTAGAGGCAATAATAAAGTTATTATTTATTTCCTTATATCATGATAAATGTTTATTATTCATGCTAGAATTGTATTAACCGGAAACATAATACATGTGTGAATACATAGACAAACAGAGTGTCACTAGTATGCCTCTACTTGACTAGCTCGTTGATCAAAGATGGTTATGTTTCCTAGCCATAGACATGAGTTGTCTTTTGATTAACGGGATCACATAATTAGGAGAATGATGTGATTGACTTGACCCATTCCGTTAGCTTAGCACTTGATCGTTTAGTTTGTTGCTATTGCTTTCTTCATAACTTATACATGTTCCTATGACTATGAGATTATGCAACTCCCGTTTACAGGAGGAACACTTTGTGTGCTACCAAACGTCACAACGTAACTGGGTGATTATAAAGGTTCTCTACAGGTGTCTCCGAAGGTACTTGTTGGGTTGGCGTATTTCGAGATTAGGATTTGTCACTCCGATTGTCGGAGAGGTATCTCTGGGCCCTCTCGGTAATGCACAGCCTTGCAAGCATTGCAACTAATAAGTTAGTTGCGGGATGATGTATTACGGAACGAGTAAAGAGACTTGCCGGTAACGAGATTGAACTAGGTATTGAGATACCGACGATCGAATCTCGGGCAAGTAACATACCGATGACAAAGGGAACAACGTATGTTGTTATGCGGTCTGACCGATAAAGATCTTCGTAGAATATCTAGGAGCCAATATGAGCATCCAGGTTCCGCTATTGGTTATTGATCGGAGACGTGTCTCGGTCATGTCTACATAGTTCTCGAACCCGTAGGGTCCGCACGCTTAAAGGTCGATGACGATCGTAATTAGGGTTTTTGTGTTTTGATGTACCGAAGGTTGTTCGGAGTCCCGGATGTGATCACGGACATGACGAGGAGTCTCGAAATGGTCGAGACATAAAGATTGATATATTGGAAGCCTATATTTGGATATCAGAATCGTTCCGGGTTAAATCGGGATTTTACCGGAGTACCAGGGGGTTACCGGAACCCCCCCGGGGGTTAATGGGCCTACATGGGCCCTAAGGGAGAAGAGGAGGGCCGGCCAGGGCAGGCCGCGCGCCCCCTCCCCCCTAGTCCGAATAGGACAAGGAAGGGGGGCGGCACCCCCCTTTCCTCTTCCCCCTTCCCCTTTCCTTCTCCAACAAGGCAAGAGGGGGGAGTCCTACTCCTGGTGGGAGTAGGACTCCTCCAGGCGCACCCCTAGGGGCCGGCCGCACCTCCCCCTCCCTCCTTTATATACGGGGGCAAGGGGGCACCCCATGACACACAAGTTATCTTCATGATCGTTCCTTAGCCATGTGCGGTGCCCCCTTCCACCATATTCCACCTCTGTCATATCGTACCGGTGCTTAGGCGAAGCCCTGTGTCGGTAGAACATCATCACCGTCATCACACCGTTGTGCTGACGAAACTCTCCCTCAACACTCGGCTGGATCGGAGCTCGAGGGATGTCACCGAGTTGAATGTGTGCAGAACTCGGAGGTGCCGTACATTCGATACTTGGATTGGTCGGATCGGGAAGACGTACGACTACTTCCTCTATGTTGTGTCAACGCTTCAGTTGCCGGTCTACGAGGGTACGTAGACAACACTCTCCCCTCTCGTTGCTATGCATCACCATGATCTTGCGTGTGCGTAGGAAATTTTTTGAAATTACTACGTTCCCCAACAGAACCTGCCCACGGGATCGATCTCCTCCTGGGGCGAGATGCGCGAGCATTTCGTCGCCAACTTCCAGGGTACTCACGACCGCCCGCCAGCCGTAGGCGACCTGCGGCGCATCAAGCAGCAACCGGCGGAAACCCTGCAAAATTACATCTAGCGCTTCAACAGCGTACGCCTCAAGATCCCCAAGGTGACGGACGAGGCCATCATCTCTGCGTTCTCTGATGGCGTCCGCGGCGTCAAGATGAAGGAGGAGCTCGCCATCCACAAAGAGCTATGCTCGGCCCTGGAGATGTTCAACATGGTGACCAAGTGCGCAAGAGCTGAGGAGGGGCACCTCTCCCTCCTTAAGCTCCCTGCTGCTGACCCTGAAGAGAAGAAATCCAAGGCCAAGGACGTGAAGTGCAAGGGAGTAGCCATGCTCGCGGCGGAGCCGGACTCTAAGCGCGGCCGAGACCACCCCGAGTCGTCTAAGAGCAGCCGTCCGTGATACGTCTACAACATATCTATAATTTTTGATTGCTCCATGCTATATTATCTACTGTTTTGGACATTATTGGGCTTTATTATCCACTTTTATATTATTTTTGGTACTAACCTATTAACCGGAGGCCCAACCCAGAATTGTTGTTTTTTGCCTGTTTTAGGGTTTCGAAGAAAAGGAATATCAAACGGAGCCAAAACCCTAATTCCACCGCCGCAACTTTCTGTATCCACGAGATCCCATCTTGGGGCCTGTTCCGGAGCTCCGCCGGAGGGGGCATCGATCATGGAGGGCTTCTTTATCAACACCATAGCCCTTCCAATGAAGTGTGAGTAGTTTACCTCAGACCTACGGGTCCATAGTTAGTAGCTAGATGGCTTCTTCTCTCCTTTTGGATCTCAATACAATGTTCTCCCCCTCTCTTGTGGAGAACTATTCGATGTAATCTTCTTGTTGCGGTGTGTTTGTTGAGACCGATGAATTGTGGGTTTATGATCAAGTCTATCTATGAATAATATTTGAATCTTCTCTGAATTCTTTTATGTATGATTGGTTATCTTTGCAAGTCTCTTCGAATTATCAGTTTGGTTTGGCCTACTAGATTGATCTTTCTTGCAATGGGAGAAGTGTTTAGCTTTGGGTTCAATCTTGCGGTGTCCTTTCCCGGTGACAGTAAGGGCAGCAAGGCGCGTATTGTATTGTTGCCATCGAGGATAACAAGATGGGGTTTTATTCACATTGCATGAGTCTATCCCTCTACATCATGTCATCTTGCTTAAGGCGTTACTCTGTTTTTAACTTAATACTCTAGATGCATGCTCGATAGAGGTCGATGAGTGGAGTAATAGTAGTAGATGCAGGCAGGAGTCGGTCTACTTGTCTCGGACGTGATGCCTATATACATGATCATACCTAGATATTCTCATAACTATGCTCAATTCTATCAATTGCTCAACAGTAATTTGTTCACCCATCATAGAATACTTATGCTCTCGAGAGAAGCCACTAGTGAAACCTATGGCCCCCGGGTCTATCTTTATCATATCAATCTCCTACTACTTAGTTATTTACTTTGCCTTTATTTTACTTTGCATCTTTATCATAAAAATACCAAAAATATTATCTTATCATATCTATCAGATCTCACTCTCGTAAGTGGCCCTATAGGGATTGACAACCCCTATTTGCGTTGGTTGTGATGATTTATTTGTTTTGTGCAGGTGCGAGGGACTCGCGTGTAGCCTCCTACTGGATGGATACCTTGGTTCTCAAAAATTGGCGGAAATACTTACGCTACTTTGCTGCATCATCCTTTCCTCTTCGAGGAAAACCAACGCAGTGTTAAAAGAGGTAGAAGTCCATTCCGCGCCTTCCACAATGTACACAGCCACAACACTAACAACTGCCAAGAGCTCAGAGCCATTCGAGATGGACGCTCCGGTCAGCGCCCCGAGCGCAACGACCGGGGCTACGGCCGAGGAGGAGGACGAAGTGGGGGACATTGGGACGACCACGGCCCCCGTCAGGAGTAGCATGACCGGCTTTGCGAGGACCACTGGCAGGACCAGCCTCGCGAGGCGCCTGGAGGGACCAGCCTCATGAGAACCGTCCTCAGGGCAATGCTGGCCTCCCTCCGTGGCCGCCACCACCGAGGAGGAACACTGACCACCATCAGGACGAGGGGGCTGGGGGCTTCCAAGAGCCACGCATTATCGCCTGCATCCTGGGCGGTGCTCATGCCACATCTTCTCAGCGCATCTTCAAGTAGTTTGCTCGTGAGGTGAACGTGGCCCTTACCAGGCTCGAGGCCACGCGCCCGCTCAGGTGGTCCAAGTGCGCCATCACCTTCAGCTCGGCGGACCAGCTCAAGTGCGCGGCGACCGCCGGCTTACTTCTGATGCTTTGTTCACCCGTCATCAGCAACGTCCAAGTCACCAAGACCCTCATCGATGGCGGCGCAGGGCTCAATGTCCTATCCATCGACACATTCGATAGCCTCCAAGTGCCATACGATCAGCTACAGTCTACCAAGCCTTTCTCAGGAGTGATCGACGGCTCCACCACCCCGATAGGGCAGGTCCGCCTCCCAATCACCTTCGGCCAGCGTAACAACTACCGCACCAAGCTCATCGACTTCAACGTCGCCCACATCCGTCTGCCGTACAACGCCATCCTTGGGTACCCAGCATTGGCCAAGTTTATGGCAGTGACCCACCACGGCTACAACGTCCTCAAGATGCCAGGGAGTGGAGGCATCATCACGGTCCCCTGTGAAGAAAGAGACGCGGTGTGCTCCCTTGAGCGCGCCTTCCAAGCCGCTGCGATCAAAGACCCCGACAACGAAGGCATCGTGTACCCTCCTGAGGCCATCCCCAAGAAGAAGAAGCAGCTACTCCTCCCGGGGCCTCAGGAGAGCAGCGTCTCCAGCGGCACCACCTTAGGACTTGCACCCACAACTGGGGCGCCTCCCTCCCTCGCATAGGAAGGCGCGCCCGGCGCCCTCCTCGGGCAAGGCTCGGGGGCCTCAGACCTAACCAACATCACAAGGGAGGCGCTCGGGCACCATGTGGAGGCGTGCTTCGCCGCACATTTCCCTCAGGAGGGCACTGGGCAAGGAGCGCCCGGGGCTGAAGAGTTCATCGTCAAGGCGACCCAGGAGCTTCAAGAGGCAAGGGCCATACGTGGGGACCGCCACCCACCACCTGGCGTAGCCCCCCATCCTGGAGAGGACGGCAGGCTGCGCGTCTACGTCGGCATTCTAGGGCTCAACAGGGCCGCATCTCAGGAGCGCCTCTGGCCTTCGCGTGTTGGTTGGTGCGAGGGTCCACCTCACAGCTACGTTCGCATGCCATTTGGCTTGCCGAACGCGGCCGTCACCCACAAGCGCCACTTGCGGAGCATCCTGGCGGCTCAGGAGGCCATGCATCACGCTGTCCTGGCGGAGATGGCGACGGTCCTCAAGGAACCACCTGAACCTCCGGAGCTTCTTGAGGCTCAGGGCCCTGGCGGCTCGTGAGGAACAACTCTTTGGCATGCATCATCGGCTACTCCAACACCACTTCGTCAGCGTTATCAGGTGACTCTTTTCAGTTCATTTAGTTGGGGGCGCCCCTCGGGCTGCATTATCCCCAAGTCGTATGGGTTTGCCCCTGCGGCGTGTATCCTTTTGTGTCTCTAGCTTACCCTGCTGGGGGCGCCCCTTGGGTTGGATCATTCCCAGGCCGCTCGGGTCCGTCCCGGCGGCATGTATCATTCTTGCATCTATCTGAGCTAACTTGTCACTTTGCTTAAGTCGTTCTATGACTATCACCTGCTTAGCTGATACCCCACCTACGACCACCCTCGTTATCACGGGAGCCGCGTGCCGGTTGTCTTTCTTTAGGATCCCTCACATGAGTAGGCTAGGCACGACGTCTGTGCTCGGGTCCGTCCCTGCAACGTCGATAAACCCAATGACTGAGCTCTGTCTGGTGGGCCGGCCCCGTTCACGTCACCTCCTGGGGTCGTTGGTGTTTGGCCTCCTCAGGAAAATCGTCCGGTGCAGGTTGCCTAACCATCTTGCAGGACGGCTGAAGCTATCAAGAATCAAGACCAAGCGCAACCTGCCTTGAGGTAGGGCCTCGTGAGTCCCGCGCTGGCTCATGGGTGCCCAGACACACCTCGTCTAGCCCCGCCGTGCAAGCCACGTGTCAGGGCGGGGCTGTACATGCCCCGGGGGCTCTACTCAGAGGGATCCCTCACCGACGCACCAGTAGAAGCACCATGCTCTGTGCTGGCAGTCCATACAGTCGAGGAGCGGCTATGCCCATGCAAGTGCGGAAGCGCTACGCTCCGTGCTGGTGATAAACAACTGAGGGTGGCCCCATGGCCGTACCAACGTCAGGGAGGCACCCGGCTCAGTGTCCAGCCTCACCGCAACGCTTTCCCCTCGAGAGAGTCGCGCGAGGGGGCTGGGCACGAGGGCGATGCTCAGACCCTTCCTAGCGTACACCGCCCTGCCAGGTCCCTCGGACCTGGTCGTCGCGCACCACTCCCGAGCGAGACCTCGGCGAGGACAGGTATGAAGGCCATTTGAGCGTCAAGGGGGACTCATGAGCATCGCGACTCAGGAGCCTAACTGACGATGTAGCCCCTCACTCCTTGGTTTGTCCTGGTGATCCGGATGGCCCAATGGCGGCTGAGGTATGCGCGGGGTCGGGCCCTGCCGACGTAGAACACCAAGGCCTACCTCAGCGGCTCCTTCCCGCAGGCTATTTGCGCGTCAAGGGGGACTCCTGAGCATTGTGACTCGGGAGCCTAACTGGCCACGTAGCCCCTCCCCTTGGTCCATCCTAGTGATCCAGACGGCCCAATGGCGGCTGAGGTATGCGCGGGGTCGGGCCCTACCGACGTAGAACATCAAGCAAACGAGAAGGAAATTGCGGAACCTAAATAAATTATTACACAACATATTATCCCCAAACATCAGAGTTTTAACGCCTCCACGAGGCACATCTCATGTCACAGGAAATCTCACGGGAAAGTAAAACAAGAAGGAGTGCCGTTCTTCACCAGCAAGCCTTTTCTTTAGCCTTGGGCACCATCGTCAGGGAGTGCCTTCCTGCCGGCAGCGTCACCGTCGGCCGTGTTGTCGGCCTCAGTCGCAGGGTCGGCGGGGCCATCGGTTGGAGGCGTAGGCTCGATGGTGAGGAACTTATTCAACAGGGCCTCCACCTGACCCTCCATAGCTGCGGCAGTAGCTATGCAGCGCTCCTCCTCCATGGGTTCGAGCAGCTCGGTGAGGTTGGCGTTGGGGTCGTGAAGATGCAAGTGGCTGAAGACGCGTGTCAGAGCCGAAGAAGAAAGCGCGGGGGCTTCCCCCTCCACCATGGGGACAATCCCGACGATGACACCCCCGAGCGCCACGACAAGATAACAAAGCAGCCGAGCGGGGCCTTCGTCATCCATCGCCAGTGGCTTCTCCAAGCCCTTCTCGTAGAGTGCCTTCAGCGCCTCGCGAGATCTCTCCTCAAGGGACTTGAAGGCCGCGCGATCCTCAGCCAGAACCTTCGCCTTGGCCTCCAGCTGGGCCTTCTCCGCCGCCATCTTCTTCTCCAGCTCCTCCAGGCAGCTGCGTTCCACGACCTACGCCCTCACCGATTGCTCCAGATCGGCGTCACGACTGGCGATGACGTCTTCTTGGGCCTTCATCTTCTCCTCCTCCGCCCTGCGACCGCGACCCTCGGTCGCTCGCTCATTGCGTATGGTCTCCAGCTCGGCCTCCATCGACCAGTAGCGCTTCTTAGCAGTCTCGGCGTCCTTCAGCGCCACCTCACGGGTGGCCGCGGCTTGTTCAGTGCCCCGCTTGTCCTCCTTGGCAGCTACCACAGTCTAGCTCAGTGCCGCCCTGACAGACGCATCGGAGTGCAACCAACCAGAGTTCAGTTCCAGGCGCCCCACCACCAGTCGGCGGTCAGCGCCTTGGAGGTCGCCCCAAAGCCGTGCCAGTGCAGAAAGGGCCTCCTCCAAGGTGTCAGGCGGAGCGGAAGGATCACGGGCCAGCGATTCGACCAAAGGAGGAGGCTGCGCCGTCGCCAAGACCTGTGAGCTGGGGATGATAGGAAGTGGAGCTAGGGGCTCTTGGACCTTGGCCACATCGATGGGCGAGCTGAGGATAGGCGCCTCTGGAGCCGGCTTGGCCGAGGAGATCGCCTTCTCCTGAGGACTTTCCATTGGGCCGAGCGAGGACGACCGAGTGAGAGAAGTGTGGGTGCCTTCGCCACCTTTCTGTGCCGGAGGGGGTATGGCCAGGCCAGGCTGCTGGGCTCGCGAGGATGTGGCTGCCCTTCTCTCTTCTTCTTCGCCGACAGCGTCTGCCTGATAATGTAAGAGAGGAACATCAGGAAGCAGCAACGAAAGCGGGAGCAAGAACAAAGTCAGGGCGAGATGCTTGCTGGTCCACGCCAACGTAGTCCCGTGCCCTTTTCAGGAGCACGGAGCCCAAGGGCCTCACGGTCTGGGGCGTGATGTCTACTACACAACCTTGTTCTTGTAGACGTTGTTGGGCCTCCAAGTGCAGAGGTTTGTAGGACAGTAGGAAATTTCCCTCAAGTGGATGACCTAAGGTTTATCAATCCGTAGGAGGCGTAAGATGAAGATGGTCTCTCTCAAACAACCCTGCAACCAAATAACAAAGAGTCTATTGTGTCCCCAACACACCCAATACAATGGTAAATTGTATAGGTGCACTAGTTCAGCGAAGAGATGGTGAAACAAGTGGCATATGGATGGTAGATAAAGGTTTTTGTAATATGAAAATATAAAAACAGCAAGGTAACTAATGATAAAAGTGAGCGTAAACGGTATTGCAATGATAGTAAACAAGGCCTAGGGTTAATACTTTCACTAGTGCAAGTTCTCTCAACAATAATAACATAATTGGATCACATAACTATCCCTCAACATGCAACAAAGAGTCACTCCAAAGTCACTAATAGCGGAGAACAAACAAAGAGATTATGGTAGGGTACGAAACCACCTCAAAGTTATTCTTTCCAATCAATCTGTTGGGCTATTCCTATAAGTGTCACAAACAACCCTAGAGTTCGTACTAGAATAACACCTTAAGACACAAATCAACCAAAACCCTAATGTCACCTATATACTCCAATGTCACCTCAAGTATCCGTGGGTATGATTATACGATATGCATCACATAATCTCAGATTCATCTATTCAGCCAACACATAGAACCTCAAAGAGTGCCCCAAAGTTCCTACCGGAGAATCATGACGAAAACGTGTGCCAACCCTTATGCATAGGTTCATGGGCGGAACCCGCAAGTTGATCACCAAAACATACATCAAGTGAATCACGTGGTATCCCATTGTTACCACAGATACGCACGGCAAGACATACATCAAGTGTTCTCAAATCTTTAAAGACTCAATCCGATAAGATAACTTCAAAGGGGAAACTCAATACATTACAAGAGATTAGAGGGGGAGAAGAAACATCATAGGATCCAAATATAACAGCAAAGCTCGCGATACATCAAGATCGTAACACCTCAAGAACACAAGAGAGAGAGAGAGAGAGAGCTCAAACACATAGCTACTGGTACATACCCTCAGCCCCGAGGGAGAACTACTCCCTCCTCGTCATGCAGAGCACCGGGATGATGAAGATGGCCACCGAAGAGGGATTCCCCCTCCGGCAGGGTGCCGGAACGGGTCTAGATTGACTTTCGGTGGCTGCGGAGGCTTATGGCGGCAGAACTCCCGATCTATTGTGCTCCCGGATGTTTTTAGGGTATATGGAGATATATAGGCGGAAGAAGTACATCAGGGGAGCCACGAGGGGCCCACGAGGGTGGAGGTCACGCCCCCTACCTCGTGGCCTCCTCGAAGCATCCCTTACATGGACTCCAAGTCTCCCGGGTTGCTTTCCTTCCAAAAATAAGTTCCGTGAAGTTTCAGGTCAATTGGACTCCGTTTGATTTTCCTTTTCTGCGATACTCTAAAACAAGGAAAAAACAGAAACTGGCACTGGCACTGGGCTCTAGGTTAATATGTTAGTCCCAAAAATCATATAAAATAGCATATAAATGCATATAAAACATCCAAGGTTGATAATATAATAGCATGGAACAATCAAAAATTATAGATACATTGGAGACGTATCAGGGCGCCGGTGCGCGTTCCCCAGGAGAGGATGAAGAGGCAGCAACTGACCTAGCGACAGCACCGGACGGCGCCAGGGCAGGAGCGTCACCCTGGGAGACCAGTGCCGACCTGCTCTTCGTCGGAACCACCGTCGGCGACTTCTTCGAGGGGGTGACCTTGGACCTTGTGGTGACCCCAGCAGGGGTCAGGACCTCCCTCATCGGATGGTTGCTGGCGTCGTCGTCATCAGGCAAGGCACGGAGGAGACCGACTTTGCGCGGAGGGGAGGTCTCCCCGATCCCCTCCGAGGTCGCCTCCGAGTCCTGCTCCTCCTCCCCGTCAGAGCTGCCGGAGGACACCGCCACCGGAGTCAACGCTACCGGGGCATTAGAGGGCACCGACAGCATGAGCCCACGCCCGTCGAAGAAGGGCATGGCGTCAGCAACCTTCACTCCGTCGGGACGGCGGTACAGAGGAACGAAGGTGTCAGGAGGGTACCTGTGGTCATCCCCGACTAGGGAGCAGAGAGCCGTGCCCAGTTCCTCGTCAGACAAGGCCTCCGGACGTAGGCGGAGGTCGTCACCCCCGTCCCCGAGCTTCCACAAGGGGCGTGAGCGCAACTGGAGCAGAGCCACACGCCGCGATAGGAATTCCTTGACAATCATGGCCCCCGTCAGCTTTGCCGCATTTGGATCGTCAGGCTTTAGATCGGCGGTCATCTTCTCCAGCACATGCTCCGCCCGAGGGTCGGTGAGCCTCGCGCAGAACCACCCATCGTGAGACACGGACATCCCCATTGGCAGCACGAGCCGGGGGTGGGAGCACTGATACGTCCATTTTGCATCATGCTTTTATATCAATATTTATTGCATTATGGGCTGTTATTACACATAATGTCACAATACTTATGCCTATTCTCTCTTATTTTACAATGTTTACATGAAGAGGGAGAATGCCGGCAGCTGGAATTCTGGGCTGGAAAAGGAGCAAATATTAGAGACCTATTCTGCACAACTCCAAAAGTCCTGAAACTTCACGGGAGAACGTTTTGGAATATATAAAAAATACTGGCGAAAGAATTTACCAGAGGGGGCCCACACCCTGGCCACGAGGGTGGGGGGCGCGCCCTACCCCCCTAGGCGCGCCCCCTATCTCGTGGGCCCCCTGACAGGCCTCCGGTGCCCATATTCTGCTATATGAAGTCTTTCGTCCAAGAAAAAAATCATAAGCAAGCTTACGGGATGAAACTCCGCCGCCACGAGGCAGAACCTTGGCAAAACCAATCTAGGGCTCCGGCGGAGCTGTTCTGCCGGGGAAACATCCCTCCGGGAGGGGGAAATCATCACCATCGTCATCACCATCGATCCTCTCATCAGGATGGGGTCAATCTCCATCAACATATTCACCAGCACCATCTCATCTCAAACCCTCGTTCATCTATTATATCCAATCTTTATCGGTACATGTGGGTTGCTAGTAGTGTTGATTACTCTTTGTAGTTGATGCTAGTTGGTTTATTCGGTGAAAGATTATATGTTCAGATCCTTTATGCATATTAATACCCCTCTGATTATGAACATGAATATGATTTGTGAGTAGTTACGTTTGTTCCCGAGGACATGGGAGAAGTCTTGCTATAAGTAGTCATGTGAATTTGGTATTCGTTCGATATTTTGATGAGATGTATGTTGTCTTTCCTCTAGTGGTGTCATGTGAATGTCGACTACATGACACTTCACCATTGTTTGGGTCTAGAGGAAGGCATTGGGAAGTAATAAGTATATGATGGGTTGGTAGAGTGACAGAATCTTAAACCCTAGTTTATGAGTTGTTTCGTAAGGGGCAGATTTGGATCCATATGTTTCATGCTATGGTTAGGTTTACCTTAATACTTATTTTATAGTTTCGGATGCTAGCAAGAGGGGTTAATCATAAGTGGGATGCTTGTACAAGGAAGGGAAGTACCCAAGCACCGGTCCACCCACATATCAAATTATCAAAGTACCGAACGTGAATCATATGGACGTGATGATAACTAGCTTGACGTTAATTCCCATGTGTCCTCGGGAGCGCTTTCCTTTTATATAAGAGTTTGTCCAGGCTTGTCCTTTGCTACAAAAAGGATTGGGCCATCTTGCTGCACCTTATTTACTTTTATTACTTGTTACCCGTTACAAATTACCTTATCACAAAACTATCTGTTACCAATAATTTCAGTGCTTGCAAAGAATACCTTACTTAAAATTGATTATCATTTCCTTCTGCTCCTCGTTGGGTTCGACACTCTTACTTATCGAAAGGATTATGATAAATCCCCTATACTTGTGGGTCATCAAGACTCTTTTCTGGCGTCTTTGCCGGGGAGTGAAGCGCCTTTGGTAGGTGGAATTTGGTAAGGACAAATTTATATAGTGTGCTGAAATTTACTGTCACTTGTTACTATGGAACATAATCCTTTGAGGGGCTTGTTTGGGGTATCTTCACCCCGACTAGTAGAGAAAAGAGTTGCTCCTCAACCTACTGAACCTACTGAAAATGTTTACTTTGAAATTCCTTCGGGTATGATTGAGAAACTGCTAGCTAATCCTTTCACAGGTGATGGAACATTACATCCTGGTTTGCACCTAATCTATATGGATGAAGTTTGTGGATTATTTAAGCTCACAGGTATGCCCGAGGATATTATCAATAAGAAGGTCTTCCCTTTATCTTTGAAGGGAAAGTCATTGACATGGTTTAGGCTATGTGATGATATGGGATCATGGAACTACAACCGATTGAAATTGGAATTTCATCAGAAGTTTTATCCTATGCATCTTGTTCATCGTGATCGTAATTATATATATAATTTTTGGCCTCACGAAGGAGAAAGCATCGCTCCAGCTTGGGGGAAGCTTAAGTCAATTTTATATTCATGCCCCAATCATGAGCTCTCAAAAAAATTATTATTCAAATTTTTTATGCTCGGCTTTCTCTCAATAATCGCTCCATGCTCGATACTTCTTGTACTGGTTCTTTTATGATGAAGACTATTGAATTCAAATGGGATTTATTGGAAATAATTAAACACAACTCTGAAAATTGGGATCTCGACGAAGGTAAGGAGTCAGGTATAACACCCAAGTTTGATTGTGTTAAATCTTTTATGGACACCGATGCTTTTCATGAATTTAGCACTAAATATGGACTTGACTCTGAGATAGTAGCTTCTTTTTGTGAATCCTTTGCTACTCATGTTGATCTCCCTAAGAAGAAGTGGTTTAAGTATAATCCTCCCATTGAAGTAAAAGTAGTTGCACCTATTAAAGTTGAAGAAAAGACTATCACTTATAATGTTGATCCTGTTGTTCCTACTGCTTATATTGAGAAACCACCTTTCCCTGTTAGAATAAAGGATCATGCTAAATCTTCAATTGTGGTTCATAAGAGTAATACTAGAACACCTACACCCCCTGAGCAAATTAAAGTTGAACCTAGTATTGCTATGGTTAAAGATCTCTTGGCTGATAATATCGATGGGCATGTTATTTACTTCTGTGATGAAGCTGCTATAATTGCTAGACCTGACACTAAAAATAAACATAGACCTGTTGTAGGCATGCCTGTTATTTCTGTTAAAATAGGAGATCATTACTATCATGGCTTATGTGATATGGGTGCTAGTGCAAGTGCAATACCTCATTCCTTATACAAAGAAATTATGCATGATATTGCACCTTCTGAGATAGAAGAGGTAGATGTTACAATTAAGCTTGCCAATATAGATACTATTTCACCAGTTGGGATAGTTACAGATGTTGAAGTCTAGTGTGGGAAAGTTAAATATCCTACTGATTTTCTTGTTCTTGGTTCCCCACAAGATGACTTTTGTCCCATTATATTTGGTAGACCCTTCTTCAATACTGTTAATGCTAAGATAGACTGCAAAAAGGATATTGTTTCTGTTGGGTTAGGGAATATGTCTCATGAATTTAACTTTGCTAAATTTCATAGACAACCCCAGGATAAAGAATTGCCTAGTAAAGATGAAATTATTGGTCTTGCTTCTATTGTCGTGCCTCCTAATGATCCTTTAGAACAATATTTACTCGACCATGAAAATGATACGTTTATGAATGAAAGAAGGGAAATAGATGAAGTATTCATTAAACATGGACCTATTTTGAAACACAACTTTCCTGTTGAAATTCTAGGGGATCCTCCTCCACCAAAGGGTGATCCCGTGTTTGAGCTTAAACCTTTACCTGATACTCTAAAATATGCTTATCTTGATGAGAAAAAGATATATCCTGTTATTATTAGTGCTAACCTTTCAAAGCCAGGAGATGAGAAATTATTGAAAACTCTGAAGAAGCACCATGCTACTATTGGATATACTCTTGATGATCTTAAGGGCATTGAAAGGTTAGCACTCTATGCCAGCACAAAATAAAATTGGAGAAAGACGCTAAACCGGTTGTTGATCACCAACGACGGTTAAATCCTAAGATGAAAGAAGTGGCAAGAAAACAAATACTAAAGCTTTTGGAGGCAGGTATAATTTATCCCGTTGCTGATGTGGGTAAGTCTTGTCCATTGTGTCCCTAAGAAGGGAGTTATTACTGTTGTTCCTAATGATAAAGATGAATTGATCCCACAAAGAATTGTTACATGTTATAGAATGGTAATTGATTTCCGCAAATTAAATGAAGCTACTAAAAAGGATAATTACCCTTTACCTTTTATTGATCAAATACTAGAAAGATTATCCAAACATACACATTTTTTCTTTCTAGACGGTTATTCTGGTTTCTCTCAAATACCTGTGTCAAAAGAAGATCAACAAAAGACAACTTTTACTTTCCCTTTCGGTACCTTTGCTTATAGACATGTGCTTTTTTGGTTTATGCAATGCACCTACTACCTTTGAAATATGTATGACTGCTATATTCTCTGACTTTTGTGAAAAGATTGTTGAGGTCTTCATGGATGATTTCTCCGTATATGGAACTTATTTTGATGATTGCTTAAGCAACCTTGATCGAGTTTTGCAGAGATGTGAAGAAACTAATCTTGTCTTGAATTGGGAGAAGTGCCACTTTATGGTTAATGAAGGTATTGTCTTGGGGCATAAAATTTCTGAAAGTGGTATTGAAGTTGATAAAGCTAAAGTTGATGCTATTGAAAAGATGCCGTGTCCTAAGGGCATTAAAGGTATAAGACGTTTCCTTGGTCATTTCGTTTTTATAGGAGGTTCATTAAAGACTTCTCAAAAATTTCCAGGCCTCTGGCTAATCTCTTACAAAAAGATGTTCCTTTTGTCTTTGATGATGATTGTGTAGAAGCATTTGAAATACTTAAGAAAGCCTTGATTTCTGCACCCATTGTTCAGCCTCCTGATTGTAATTTACCATTTGAAATTATGTGTGATGCTAGTGATTATCCTGTAGGTGATGTTCAAGGACAAAGAGTTTATAAGAAATTAAATGTTATCCAATATGCTAGTAGAACTCTAGACAATGCCCAAAGAAATTATGCTACTACTAAAAGGAATTTTTAGCAGTTGTATTTGCTTGTGATAAGTTCAGACCTTATATTGTTGATTCTAAAGTAACTATTCACACTGATCATGCGGCTATTAAATATCTTATGGAAAAGAAAGATGCTAAACCTAGACTTATTAGATGGGTTCTCTTGCTACAAGAATTTGATTTACATATTGTTGATAGAAAGGGAGTTGAGAACCCCATTGCAGACAACTTGTCTAGGTTAGAAAATGTGCTTGATGACCCACTACCTATTGATGATAGCTTTCCTGATGAGCAACTAAATGTCATAGATGCCTCTCATACTGCTCCATGGTATGTTGATTATGCTAATTACATTGTTGCCAAATTTACACCACCTAGTTTCACATACCAACAAAAGAAAAAGTTTTTTTATGATTTAAGACATTACTTCTGGGATGACCCACACCTTTATAAAGAAGGAGTAGATGGTGTTATTAGACGTTGTGTACCTGAACATGAACAGGAATAGATCCTACGCAAGTGTCACTCCGAGGCTTATGGAGGAGACCATGCTGGAGACAGAACTGCGCATAAGGTATTGCAATCCGGTTTTTATTGGCCTACTCTTTTCAAAGATGCCCGTAAGTTTGTCTTGTCTTGTGATGAATGTCAAAGAATTGGTAATATTACTAGACGTCAAGAAATGCCTATGAATTATACACTTGTTATCGAACCACTTGATGTTTGGGGCTTTGTCTATATGGGACCGTTTCCTTCCTCTAATGGGTATACACATATTTTAGTTGCTATTGATTACGTGACTAAGTGGGTAGAAGCTATTCCAACTAGTAGTGCTGATCATAACACCTCAATTAAGATGCTTAAAGAAGTTATTTTTCTGAGGTTTGGAGTCCCTAGATATTTAATGACTGATGGTGGTTCACATTTTATTCATGGTGCTTTTTGTAAAATGCTTGCTAAGTATGATGTTAATCATAGAATTGCATCTCCGTATCACCCACAATCTAGTGGTCAAGTAGAATTGAGTAATAGAGAGCTTAAATTAATTTTGCAAAAGACTGTTAACAGATCTAGAAAGAATTGGTCCAAGAAACTTGATGGTGCATTATGGGCTTATAGAACTGCATATAAAAATCCTATGGGTATGTCTCCGTATAAAATGGTTTATGGAAAAGCATGTCACTTACCTCTCGAACTAGAACATAAGGCATATTGGGCCATTAAAGAGATCAACTATGACCTCAAACTTGCCGGTGAGAAGAGAATATTTGACATTAGCTCACTTGATGAATGGAGAACCTAGGCCTACGAAAATGCCAAGTTGTTTAAAGAAAAAGTTAAAAGATGGCATGATAAAATGATACAAAAGCGTGAGTTTAATGTAGGTGATTATGTATTGCTATACAACTCTCGTTTAAGATTTTTTGCAGGAAAAATTCTCTCTAAATGGGAAGGTCCTTACATTATCGAGGAGGTCTATCGTTCCAGTGCCATAAAAATCAACAACTTCGAAGGCACAAATCCGAGGGTGGTGAACGGTCAAAGAATCAAACATTATATCTCAGGTAATCCCATAAATGTTGAAACTAATGTTATTGAAACCATAACCCTAGAGGAATACATAAGGGACACTTTCCATAACGTTTTAGACTCCAAAAAGGAAGAGGTCTGTGGTACGGTAAGTAAACCGACTCCAAAACAGTTCTAATAGCAATTTTTCTCCGTTTTGGAATATTTAAGAAAATAGGAAAATAAGAAGCAGTCTGGCAAGGACACGAGGCTTCCACGAGCGTGGAGAGCGCGCCCTACCCCCCTGGGCGCGCCCCCTTCCTTGTGGGCACCTCATGTGCTCTCCGGACTCCGTTTTCTTGCATGATACTTCTTTTGGTCGGTAAAAAATCATTATATAACCCCCCGAAGGTTTTGATCACTGTACCATGCAAATATCCTCTGTTTTTGTTTCGAGCTGTTTCAGCTGCAGATTTAGAGCAAGATGTCATCTCAAGACTCTGACGGAGAGAGCTATGTCTCACACCTCATTGCTGACCCAAAGACCTATGGGGACCTATCTCCTTGTGGTCGAACTTTGGATGCTGAGGAGGATGCTCATTTAAGAAGGATCAATGATTCAATTTTGGAGGAGGAGGATGTTCCTCTACCTCAACCTATGGATATGCACGTGAAGTTCAATAAGTCTAGTCTCCCTAAGAGGGCTAAACTGTCTAACAACCGATCTATTCCTTCTCATTTTCGGCAGAAAAGCAAAGGAGATTTATGTGACAAGATCTTGAAGATGGAATCGGAGGTTGATGATTTAAAGGAGGAGATCGCTCTTCTCAATTACAATATGAAAAAGCTGAAGGCACAATTGTCATCATCATCACCATATCCTTCACCTCCGAAGAGAAAGTCATAAACACATGGGTATGGGGACTCCCCTTGACAACTGCCAAGCTTGGGGGAGGTGCCCCGGTATCGCATCACCATCACACTCCTATCTTTACCGTTTTTCTTAGTTCGATCCTTTTGGTTATATCTTGATCTAGTAGAATAAAGTTTTAGTATGATTTAGTTTTGAGTTTTGCTTTATGATCCTTCTATGTAATCAAGTCCGTGAGCAATATATAATAAAGATTAGTTATGAGTCAAGGGCCTAATTATCTTGCCATGATCTGGAGGGAATAAAAATAAAAGATAAGAGAAAGAATAAAAAGAAATAAAGAGATCATATGGATCTTATGGAGAGTAATGACTTCACATATAAAGAGTATGATGAATAAAAGTTGTTGAGAGTTGACAAACATAGTTTTGGTCATCGTTGCAATTAATAGGAAGTAATAAAGAAAGAGAGGTTTTCACATATAAATATACTATCTTGGACATCTTTTATGATTGTGAACACTCATTGAAATATGACATGCTAAAAAGTTGATGTTGGACAAGGAAGACAACGTAATGGGTTATGCTCTCTTACATCCGAAATAAATTATATTGTCATGGATCATCCAACATGTTGAGCTTGCCTTTTCCCCTCATGCTAGCCAAATTCTTTGCACTAAGTAGAGATACTACTTGTGCTTCCAAATATCCTTAAACCCAGTTTTGCCATGAGAGTCCACCATATCTACCTATGGATTGAGTAAGATCCTTCAAGTAAGTTGTCACTGTTGCAAGCAATAAAAATTGCTCTCTAAATATGTACTCCCTCCGTTCCAAATTACTCGTCGCACAAATAGATGTATGTAGAACTAAAATACATCTAGATACATCCATACCTGCGATAAGTAATTCAGAATGGAGGGAGTATGATTTATTAGTGTGGAGAAAGTAAGCTTTATACGATCTTGTGATGTGGAAGAAATAAAAGCGACATACTGCATAATAAAGGTACATGTCACAAGTGGCAATATAAAGTGACGTTCTTTCGCATTAAGATTTTGTGCATCCAACCATAAAAGCACATGACAACCTCTGCTTCCCTCTGCGAAGGGCCTATCTTTCCTATGTTATGATAAATTGCAATTGCTCCAATGACTGAGATTATAGTTTGTTAGTTTCCAATGAAGTTTACGATTCATACTTGAAATTGTGATTGAATTATTACTCTAGCATAAGAAATCATATGACAAGAATTATGTAAGTTGTTGTTCTAAGAATGATCATGATGCCCTCATGTCCGTATTTTACATCCATCGACACCTCTATCTCTAAACATGTGAACATATTTTTTGAGTTCGGCTTTCACTTGAGGACAAGCGAGGTCTAAGCTTGGGGGAGTTGATACGTCCATTTTGCATCATGCTTTTATATCGATATTTATTGCATTATGGGTTGTTATTACACATTATGTCACAATACTTATGTCTATTCTCTCTTATTTTACAAGGTTTACATAAAGATGGAGAATGTCGGCAGCTGGTATTCTGGGCTGGAAAAGGAGCAAATACTAGAGACCTATTCTGCACAGATCCAAAAGTCCTGAAACTTCACGGAAGACGTTTTTAGAATATATAAAAAATACTGAGCGCAAGAAGTTCACCAGGGGGGCCACACCCTGCCCACGAGGGTGTGGGGCGCGCCCTACCCCCCTGGGCGCGCCCCCTACCTTGTGGGGCCCCTGGTGGCCCTTCGATGACCATCTTCTGCTATATGAGGTCTTTCGATGAGGAAAAAATAATAAGCCATCTTCTCGGACGAAACTCCACCGCCACAAGGCGGAACCTTGGCGGAACCAATCTTGGGTTCTGCGGAGCTGTTCTTCCAGGGAAACTTCCCTCTGGGAGGGGGAAATCATCGCCATCGTCATCACCGATGCTCCTCTCGTCGAGAGAGGGCAATCTCCATCAACATCTTCACTAGCACCATCTCCTCTCAAAACCCTAGTTCATATCTTGTATCCAATTCTTGTCTCCAAGTTCGGGATTGGTACCTGTGGGTTGCTAGTAGTGTTAATTACTCCTTGTAGTTGATGCTAGTTGGTTTATTTGGTGGAAGATCATATGTTCAGATCCTATATGCACATTAATACCCCTCTAATTATGAACATGAATATGCTTTGTGAGTAGTTACGTTTGTTCCTGAGGACATGGGAGAAGTCTTGCTATTAGTAGTCATGTGAATTTGGTATTCGTTCGATATTTTGATGAGATGTATGTTGTATCCCCTCTAGTGGTGTTATGTGAATGTCGACTACATAACACTTCACCATTATTTGGGCCTAGAGGAAGGCATTGGGAAGTAATAAGTAGAGGATGGGTTGCTAGAGTGACAAAAGCTTAAACCCTAGTTTATGCGTTGCTTCGTAAGGGGCTGATTTGGATCCATATGTTTCATGCTATGGTTAGGTTTACCTTAATACTATTATGTAGTTGCGGATGCTTGCAATAGAGGTTAATCATAAGTGGGATGCTTGTCCAAGTAAGGACAACACCCAAGCACCGGTCCACCCACATACCAAATTATCAAAGTACCGAACACGAATCATATGAACGCGATGAAAACTAGCTTACGATATTCCCATGTGTCCTCGGGAGCGCTTTTCTCTATATAAGAGTTTGTCCAGGCTTTTCCTTTGCTACAAAAAGGATTGGACCACCTTGCTGCACTTTATTTACTTTTGTTACTTGTTGCTCGTTACAAATTATCCTATCACAAAACTATCTGTTACCACTTATTTTAGTACTTGCAGAGAATACCTTGCTGGAAACTGCTTATCATTTCCTTTTGCTCCTCGTTGGGTTCGACGCTCTTACTTATTGAAAGGACTACGATAGATCCCCTATACTTGTGGGTCATGAGTGCACACGAAGATCTCTCTCCCCCTAGCTCACACTCTCGCAACGATCTCAAAGCCTAGCTCGCCGAACCCGAGGAACAAGGGACACAAGAGTTTATACTGGTTCGGGCCACCATTGCGGTGTAATACCCTACTCTAGTGTGGTGTGGTGGATTGCCTTGTAGGATGGGGATGAACAAGTACAAGGGAAGAACAACCTCCCGAGGAGAGGTGTTCTTGATCTCGATGAGCTTGTGTGGTTGGGGATGATCTCAATCCTCTCTCTTGCTATGGTGGTGGCTAGCCCTATTTATAGAGGCCCGGGTCCTCTCCCCAAATATTAGGCGGGAAGGGATCCCACAACGGCCAATTTGAAGAGGGACAACGAGTACAAGTTATCCTAACAAAAGGTGGTCTTCACCTGCCAAAGGCTCTGGTGGTGACGTTGTTGTGGGCTTCGTGGTGACCTTCGTCTTGCCGTCCTGCTGGCTTGGTCTCATTGCACCGATATGGAAACCTTTTCCTGATGCCTCGGGACTCATCGCCTTCGCCTGCCTCTTTAGCACCAAAGAGGAAACTAGCATTCTGCGCCCGGTGGCGCATGCCTGGCCTTGGTCATCATGGCTCACATCATGGAAACCTCACGAGGTATCCGTTGCCTTGGTCTCTCCGCTCCTCGCGAGCCAGCCTAGTGAGGCTGCCCCTGAGGAGGTTGTGTGTCGTCCGCCTCGCAAGGCTTGGCTCCTCGCGAGGGTCTTGAGCGTTGGTTGATGAAGATGGGCCGTGCCAGGCCGCTGGTGGAGCCATGCCCTAGGCCACAGGTAGGCAAGTCTGGGTACCCCCGTTCCCAGGATGCCAACAGTAGCCCCCGGGCCCAAGGCGCGCTCGCGCTTGGCTTCGCGGTGAAGCCAAGGGTCAAGTGCGGAGCGCTGTAGGCCCTAACAGCCTACAACCTTGATTGACGCGTGGAGATTGACGGATCATGGGCGTCTCCGCTTCCCCATGCTGCCTCGGCAACTGCCCGCCTGACAAAAAGGCTGGTGCGCGCCGTAGTGTCTTCATTGCTTGCTTTCGTCCTGCTCCAGACCCCCTTTCCTACTCCTTGCTCCCAAGTCTCCAGATCAGCACCAATCCTCCTCCAAGCCCGCCACTGATGGCACCCAGCAAAGCAAGGGCCACCCTTCCGCCCTCCTGGTCTGAACCAGCTCTGAGCACGCCCAGCGTCTCGGCGAAGAACCTCGTCGCCACACTCCTGATGACGGCGGAGGGCGGCGATAAGAAGAGGAAGACCGCGCTTCAGGTTGGCACCGCCGAGCCGGAGGCCTCTGACAGCACCTTCTATCCTTTCTTCATGAGCAGCATTGTAGCGGGGTTGGTTCCCCCTTCTCTGATTTCTTCTATTCCGTCCTCAGCCATTACAAGCTGCACGCCCTCCATCTTCATCCCAACTCTGTCCTCCTTCTGTCAATTTTTGCCTTCTGCTGTGAGGCATACGTCGGGGTGAAGTCGTCCATGGCGCTGTTGTGCCACTTCTTCAATCTTCGGATCAAGGACGACCATTGCTCGGGGTGTGCCAACTTCGTTGCGGCCAACAAGACAAACGCGATCTCGAAGGCCGGGAAGAAGGACGAGGGCTTCAGGAGCAAGTGGGTCCTAATGGACGCCAAGTGCTTGATGACCCACAAGTATAGGGGGTCTATCATAGTCCTTTCGATAAGTAAGAGTTTCAAACCCAGCGAGGAGCAGAAGGAAATGATAAGTAGTTTTCAGTAAGGTATTCTCTGGAAGCACTGAAATTATCGGTAACAGATAGTTTTGTGATAAGGTAATTTGTAATGGGTAACAAGTAATAAAAGTAAATAAGGTGCAGAAAGATGGAACAATCCTTTTTGTAGCAAAGGACAAGCCTGGACAAACTCTTATATAAAGGAAAGCGCTCCCGAGGACACATGGGACTTATCGTCAAGCTAGTTTTCATCACGTTCATATGATTCACGTTCGGTACTTTGATAATTTGATATGTGGGCAGACCGGTGCTTGGGTACTGCCCTTCCCTGGACAAGCATCCCACTTATGATTAACCCCTCTTGCAAGCATCCACAACTACAAAAGAAGTATTAAGGTAAACCTACCATTGCATGAAACATATGGATCCAAATCAGCCCCTTACGAAGCAACTCATAAACTAGGGTTTAAGCTTCTGTCACTCTACCAACCCATCATATACTTATTACTTCCCAATGCCTTCCTCTAGGCCCAAACAATGGTGAAGTGTCATGTAGTCGACATTCACATGACACCACTAGAGGAAAGACAACATACATCTCATCAAAATTTCGAACGAATACCAAATTCACATGACTACTTATAGCAAGACTTCTCCCATGTCCTCGGGAACAAACGTAACTACTCACACATCATATTCATGTTCATAATCAGAGGGGTATTAATATGCATAAAGGATCTGGACATGTGATATTTCACCGAATAAACCAACTAGCATCAACTACAAAGAGTAATAAACACTACTAGCAAGCCACATGTACCAATCTGAGGTTTTGAGACAAAGATTGGATACAAGAGATGAACTAGAGTTTGATATGAGATGGTGCTGGTGAAGATGTTGATGGAGATTTACCCCCTCCCGATGAGAGGTTCGATGGTGATGATTTCCCCCTCCCGGAGGGATGTTTCCCCGGCAGAACAGCTCCGCCAGAGCCCTAGATTGGTTCCGCCAAGGTTTCGCCTCGTGGCGGCGGAGTTTCGTCCCGTAAACTTGCTTATGATTTTTTTTCTCGGGGGAAAGACTTCATATAGCAAAATATGGGCACCGGAGGCCTTCCAGGGGGCCCACGAGATAGGGGCGCGCCCACGGGGGTAGGGCGTGCCCCCTGCCCTCGTGGCCAGGGTGTGGACCCCCTCTGGTAAATTCTTTCGCCAGTATTTTTTATATATTCCAAAACATGCTCCCATGGAATTCCAGGACTTTTGGAGTTGTGCAGGATAGGCCTCTAATAGTTGCTCCTTTTCAAGCCCAGAATTCCAGCTGCCGGCATTCTCCCTCTTCATGTAAACCTTGTAAATAAGAGGGAATAGGCATAAGTATTGTGACATTATGTGTAATAACAGCCCATAATGCAATAAATATTGATATAAAAGCATGATGCAAAATGGATGTATCAACTCCCCCAAGCTTAGACCTCGCTTGTCCTCAAGCGGAAGCCGAAATCGAAAAATATGTCCACATGTTTAGAGATAGAGGTGTCGATAAAATAAAATACGGACATGAAGGCATCATGATCATTCTTATAACAACAATATATATATATATATATATATATATATATATATATTCATATGATTTCTTATGCTAAAGTAACAATTCATTCACAATTTCAAGTATGAATCAGAAACTTCATTGAAAACTAACAAACTATAATCTCAGTCATTGAAGCAATTGCAATTTGTCATAACATCGGAAAGAGTCAATATAAGAGCTTTTCAGCAATTCCACATACACAACTATCATTTAGTCTTTCACAATTGCTAACACTCACGCAATATTTATGGGTATGGAGTTTTACTCGGACACAAGAGAAAGATAGGGGCTTATAGTTTTGCCTCCCAACGTTTTACCTCAAGGGTAATGTCAACAATAATAGTTCATGAAAACTCACATCCAATTAGCCATATATACCAGGATCTTTCCAACATATTGTGCTTGCCAAAGGATAAAATGTAAAAAGGAAGGGTGAAGATCACCAGGACTCTTATGCAAGGTAGGAGATAAAAGTAAAAGATAGGCCCTTCGCAGAGGGAAGCAGAGGTTGTCATGCGCTTTTATGGTTGGATGCACAAAATCTTAATGCGAAAGAACGTCAGTTTATATTGCCACTTGTGATATGGACCTTTATTATGTAGTCTGTCGCTTTTATTTCTTCCATATCACACGATCGTATAAAGCTTATTTTCTCCCACACTAATAAGTCATACATATTTAGAGAGCAATTTTTATTGCTTGCACCGATGACAACTTACTTGGAGGATCTTAGTCAATCCATAGGTAGGTATGGTGGACTCTCATGGAAAAACTGGTTTAAGGGTATTTGGAAGCACAAGTAGTATCTCTACTTGGTGCGATGAATTTGGTTAGCATGAGAGGGAGAGGCAAGCTAAACCATGTTGGATGATCCATGACAATATAATTTATCTCAGATGTAAGAAAACATAACTCATTACGTTGTCTTCCTTGTCCAATGTCAACTCTTTAGCATGTCATATTTTAATGAGTGCTCACAATCATAAAAGATGTCCAAGATAGTATATTTATATGTGAAGACCTCTCTTTCTTTATTACTTCCTATTAATTGCAACGATGACCAAAACTATGTTTGTCAACTCTCAACAACTTTTATTCATCATACTTTTTCTATGTGAGCTCATTACTCTCCATAAGATCCATATGATCTCTTTGTTTCCTTTTTTTTATTTATTTCTCTTTTATTTTATTCACTTAGGATCATGGCAAAATAATCAAGCCCTTGACTCAACACTGATCTTTATTATATATAGCTCACGGACTCGATTACATAGAAGGATCATAAAGCAAAACTCAAAGCTAGATCATACTAAAAAAGCTTTTATTCTGCTAGATCAAGATATTACCAAAAGGATCGAACTAAGAAAAACGGTAAAGATAAAAGTGATGGTGACACTATACCGGGGCACTACCCCAAGCTTGGCAGTTGCCAAGGGGAGTGCCCATACCAGATACTCAATTCTTCTTTGTTGGTGGAGAAGGCGATGGTTTTGTTGATGGCGTAGGCTTGCCGTCCTTCTTCCAAGGCATAGGCTCACCATCATAGAAGTATGATCGAGTCTCTTGAAACCTCAAATCTGCAACCAAACTCATCCTCTTGAATCTATATTCATACTCATAGTTTTGATTTTGCAGGTCATAGATCTGGGCTTGGAGGTGCTCGTTTTTCTCATGAAGCTTGAAGATGGCCTCCCCAATGTCCATCACGTCCAGCTTGTGGTTGTTGGTGAACTCCGTGATCATAATGTGATTGGAATCGAGTCCATGCTCCATCATCTCCTGACACTTGAAAACTTCTTGCTCCAATGCCTCGAGCCTTGCCTCCATGCTTCCGGTCTTCCTTGGTCCCTCAACATCGCGGATGTGCAACAACCCCTCACGCATCTCAATGGTTTGAGGGTGTTGCAGCACCTCCGCGAGGTAGGGGTTGATGACCTTCTCGAAGAACTGGTCCTTGGGGGCACTTGAAGCCGACATGATGACCTGGATCTGTCAGAAAAACAGCTCGAAACAAAGACAGGAGATTTTTGCGTGATACGGGAGTCAAAACCTCCGGGATATTATATAATGAATTTTTACCGACCAAAATACGTGTCGTGTAAGAAAACAGAGTCCGGAAAGTGCACGAGGTGCCCACGAGGTAGGGGGCGCGCCCAGGAGGGTAGGGCGCGCCCTCCACCCTCGTGGAGCCCTCGTGTCCTTCCCGGACTACTTATTTTTCTATTTTTCTAAATATTCTGAAACGGAGAAATATTTCCTTAAAAACTGTTTTGGAGTTGGTTTACTTACCGTACCACATACCTATTCCTTTTTGGAGTCTGAAACGTTCTGGAAAGTGTCCCTTATGTATTCCTCCGGGGTTACGGTTTCAATAACATCGGTTTCAACATTTATGGGATTACCTGAGATATAATGTTTGATTCTTTGACCGTTCACCACCTTCGGATTTGTGCCTTCGAAGTTGTTAATTTTTATGGCACCGGAACGATAGACCTCCTCGATAATGTAAGGACCTTCCCATTTAGAGAGAATTTTTCCTGCAAAAAATCTTAAACGAGAGTTGTATAGCAATACATAATCACCTACATTAAACTCACGCTTTTGTATCATTTTATCATGCCATCTTTTAACTTTTTCTTTAAACAACTTGGCATTTTCGTAGGCTTGGGTTCTCCATTCATCGAGGAGCTAATATCAAATAACCTCTTCTCACCGGCAAGTTTAAAATCATAATTGAGCTCTTTAATAGCCCAATATGCCTTGTGTTCTAGTTCAAGAGGTAAGTGACATGCTTTTCCATAAACCATTTTATACGGAGACATACCCATAGGATTTTTATATGCAGTTCTATAGGCCCATAATGCATCATCAAGTTTCTTGGACCAATTATTTCTACATCTATTAACAATCTTTTGCAAAATTAAATTAAGCTCTCTATTACTCGATTCTACTTGACCACTAGACTGAGGGTGATAAGGGGATGCAATTCTATGATTAACATCATACTTAGCAAGCATTTTATGGAAAGCACCATGGATAAAATGTGAACCAGTATCAGTCATTAAATACCTAAGGACTCCAAATCTTGGAAAAATAACTTCTTTAAGCATTTTAATAGAAGTGTTATGATCAACACTACTAGTTGGAATAGCTTCTACCCACTTAGTAACGTAATCAACAACAACTAAAATATGTGTATAACCATTAGAGGCAGGAAAAGGTCCCATATAGTCAAAGCCCCAAACATCAAATGGTTCAATAACGAGTGAATAGTTCATAGGCATTTCTTGACGTCTACTAATATTACCAGTTCTTTGACATTCATCACAAGATAAGACAAACTTACGGGCATCTTTGAAGAGAGTAGGCCAATAAAAACCAGATTGCAATACCTTATGTGCAGTTCTATCTCCAGCATGGTGTCCTCCATAAGCTTCGGAGTGACACTTGCATAGGATCTGTTCCTATTCATGCTCAGGTTCACAACGTCTAATAACACCATCTACTCCTTCTTTATAAAAATGTGGGTCATCCCAAAAGTAATGTCTCAAATCATAGAAGAACTTTTTTTGCTGGTATGTGAAACTAGGTGGTATGAATTTGGCAACAATGTAATTAGCATAATCAACATACCATGGAGCAGTATGAGAGGCATCTATGACATTTAGTTGCTCATCAGGAAAGCTATCATCAATAGGTAGTGGGTCATCAAGCACATTTTCTAACCTAGACAAGTTGTCTGCAATGGGGTTCTCAGCTCCCTTTCTATCAACAATATGTAAATCAAATTCTTGTAGCAAGAGAACCCATCTAATAAGTCTAGGTTTAGCATCTTTCTTTTCCATAAGATATTTAATAGCCGCATGATCAGTGTGAATAGTTACTTTAGAATCAACAATATAAGGTCTAAACTTATCACAAGCAAATACAACTGCTAAGAATTCTTTTTCAGTAGTAGCATAATTTCTTTGAGCATTGTCTAGGGTTTTACTAGCATATTGAATAACGTTTAATTTCTTATCAACTCTTTGCCCTAGAATAGCACCTACAGCATAATCTCTAGCATCACACATAATTTCCAAGGGTAAATTCCAATCAGGTGGTTGAACAATAGGTGCAGAGATCAATGCTTTCTTAAGTACTTCAAATGCTTCTACACAATCATCATCAAAGACAAATGGTATATCTTTTTGTAATAAATTAGTCAGAGCACAAGCTAACCCGGCATGACCAAGGAAACTTCTTATACCTTTTATGTCCTTGGAGCATGGCATCTTTTCAATAGCATCAACCTTGGCTTTATCAACTTCAATACCTCTTTCAGAAACTTTATGCCCCAAGACAATACCTTCATTAACCATAAAGTGGCACTTTTCCCAATTCAAGACAATATTAGTTTCTTCACATCTCTGCAAAACTCGATCAAGGTTGCTCAAGCAATCATCAAAAGAAGATCCATAGACGGAGAAATCGTCCATGAAAACCTCACAAATCTTTTCACAAAAGTTAGAGAATATAGCCATCATGCATCTTTGAAAGGTAGCAGGTGCATTACATAAACCAAAAGGCATACGTCTATAAGCAAAAGTACCAAAAGGGCAAGTAAAAGTAGTCTTTGATTGATCCTTGGCTGACACAGGTATTTGAGAGAAACCAGAATAACCATCTAGAAAGCAAAAATGTGTATGTTTGGATAATCTTTCTAGCATTTGATCGATATAAGGTAAGGGGTAATGATCCTTTTTAGTGGCCTTATTTAATTTGCAGAAATCAATTACCATCCTATAACCTGTAATAATTCTTTGAGGAATCAATTCATCTTTATCATTAGGAACAACAGCAATACCTCCCTTCTTAGTGACACAATGGATAGGACTTACCCACTGACTATCAGCAACGGGATAGATTATACCTGCCTCAAGGAGCTTTAGTATTTCCTTTCTTACCACTTCTTTCATTTTAGGATTCAGCCGTCGTTGATGATCACGAACTTGTTTAGCATCTTCTTCAAAATTTATTTTATGTTGACATTGAGTGGGACTAATGCCCTTAAGATCATCAAGAGTATATGTCGTGGTTTTGTCACGGCAGATGTCCTGGAGAAAGGACTTAGTCATGGAGCCATCGTGACGGGTTAGCTTGAAGGGGTTAAAGCGGACACAGGGACGCAAGAGAGTTTATACTAGTTCGGCCCCTTCAATGAAGGTAAAAGCCTACGTCTAGTTGTGATGGGATTGATGGGGTTTCGATGACTAGGGAGCAAACAAGCTTCACCTATGTCTCGAGTTGTTGTCTGTTGTCCTTGAACTGCCACCGGGTCGTCCCCTTATATACACGGGTGACGCCCGTTGGTTCACAGAGTCCCAATACCGGCTCATAGATGTATCCGGTTTGGTCTCTATTTATTCCTAACTTATAATACAAGTTAAATACTAACGCCAGTTTACGGCTACAGGCCTTGAACCGACTATGGGCCTTGAGCTCTCATCTGCCTTCTTGGGCTTTAACATAATTAACTACTGATGAAGTTAACCCGGCCCAGATAGGCCGATTTACTCCCAGTAGTGATATCCTCAACATTAGGCCCCAGATTGATTTGAACAGGTTCATGTCAATCCTTAGCAAAAATCTTCATCTTCAACACCTTCTTGTAGTTTGTTGAATTGCCGTGACATCATCTTCTCTGGTCGTTGTAAACCGGCGTGACGTCACCTGTTATAAAGAAAACTTATCCATGATACCTTTTTTGTTTAATAGGTCTGCGACAATCGAGGCGACAGTTCTGTTTCCAGACCCACGGTTCCTTGATTTTCGCGCCTGACACATGCCCCTTGCCTTATAAATAAGACCGAAGGGTCATTTCTTTTTCCCCTTCATGCCCTTCTGCTTCGTCTTCCCCGCGTCGTCCAGCTTCGGAGCTCCGCCGCCGTCGACGACTTCTGCTCCAACCTCGGCCGCTGCATCACCCTGATTGTACCGGAGCATCGCGGCGACCTTCTGTTTCTTCCTCGGCTCCGGTGAGTTCTTCACCTTTTCCTCCGTAGATCCATTCTAGGGTTTCCAAGTTCTTCAGTGTTCATCGTCTGCTTCATACTCATATGATAGATCCTAGATGAACATGTGAACCTTTGCTCTGTGTAGCGGTAGTTCTTAGCATCCGCCTTTACTTATATGCCTCAAGACCATAGATCTACCTGTATCTCTGCCCATTGATTCGGTACCGTTCTTTTTTGACCCTTGAATATTTTCCTTCTTTTCTGAACTTGCTTCAGATCCGTCGCTGTAGAGAAATCTTGTGAAATTTGTTTCTGTACACTTATCTATCCGTAATCTCAATTGTTTCAATGCTTAGATCTGGCGGTTTAACTTTGTAGAAAAATTGCCAAACCGGTATATACCATTAGTCCCCTTGTTGAACCGCCAGATGCTGTTGCTTCATAAAACTCCGGTTTAGATAGAGCTGTCTCCGGTTTAACATTGTACATACCAGTGCACTTTAATAAATGCATTCTTGAACCGGAATTACCTATCTTGTAGATTTCATCATGGCCAAGCAAGTATATGAGTGCAACTGGGTTCCTTCTCGCGTCACAGAGACTCAACTGAATAATTTAGTCCTGATCGGCGCTTTAGGCAGCAAAAACACCATCCATTGGAGAGCTCCTGGCAAAGAATGCCCTCCCACACCTCAAGAAGGAGAGGTCGTCGTTTTCGTAGATCACTTAGCCCGGGGCTTTAAGCCGCCCGGTTCTAAATTTTACCGGGATGTTTTAGCCGATTTTCAACTCCACCCACAAGACACTGGTCCCAACTCTGTTACGAACATGTGTCACTTCCAAGTGCTCTGTGAGGTGTTTTTTAAAGAGGAGCCCACAGTGGAGTTGTTCAGAGACTGTTTCCATCTAAACCGCCGTACTGAGTTTTCTGACGGTTCCAATACGGAATTGGGCGGTGTGGCGATTCAGAAAAGGAAAGAGGTCACATACCCTCACGCCAAGCTGCACAGCCACCCCAAAGAATGGAATCAAACATGGTTCTATTGCAGAGACACCTCCCCTGCTGGTGAAAATCCTTTGCCTGGCTTTCGTCCGGAGCGGCTTAGCAATACACACCCCTTTCCGCAAAGGTTGACTGCCAAGGAGAGAAGCAAATACGCTCCTCAACTGTCCAAGCTCAGAGCCTTCATGGCCAATGGTTTAACAGGAGTTGATCTCGCTCGCTGTTGGATATCGTGGAGCATACTGCCCCTTAGTCAGCGCTCCGGTTTGATGTGCGAGTATACTGGCAGTGTTGATGACCCATTGCGACACGCTAACATCCAGCTTACCGACAAAGAAATCACAAAGGCTGTGAATAAAATGCTGAATGAACCAAAACACGTCTGTGCTCGAACCGGCCTGCTTGCCTTCTGTGCCACCAACAAACCGCCAGCTGTAAGAGTTTGATTGTTCTTTTTTCTGAACCTGTTATTGATATATCTGGTCATTGTTTAATATCAATGCCTGTTTAAACAGGGCAATGATCCGTTTTGGAGCAAGAAACTGCCGCAGGAGAAACCAGAAAAACCAGACAAACCGGAAAGACCAATCCGGCAAAAGACTAAAGCTGTGAAGAAGACTACCCACAGGAAAAGAACCACTGCATCCTCTGATCCAGCCCCTGATGATCATGCGGATAATCCGGACCTTGAGGTAGAGCTTGACTCACTTGGCTTATTTTTCACGCGTCTTATTGATGATGATATTTGTCAGGATGATGCCGAAGCCAGCCATGCTGATGCTCCAGAGGTAATTATTCTCTCTTTCGATTCAGACCCTTTGCCTTCACTAAAAATCCGTTGGGCAAACCGGAAGGTTAAATTTTCTCATCCTCTTGCTTACTTGGATCCCAAATTTCTTATGAAGACCCAACAGCACGAAGCTCGCCGCACCACCCGGCACAGCGGCCAGGTAGTTACCTCCGCCGGTTTACTGAACAATCCGGTTCAGAAACGCTGTTCAAAGGTCTCTAATTTGCTTGTCAGTGCTTGTCCTAAAGCGGGCTGTTTTCGTCAACCTCTTAATCCATCTGACTCCGATTATTAGGTTACTTCCCACTCATCCTCTGGCGAGTCATCGGCTACTCAGCTGCCACCGCTCAAAACGGTGCTTGGGTAAGCTATACTTATCATAATATTTCCGGTACATCACCTTGGAACATATGCTGTATTTGACTTTGTTATTCCTTTCAGGGCCAAGCCTAGGCCGAGCAAGAAGGCTCGCCTGGATAAAGCGGTCGAGGAGGATGCCGTCCCTGAACCGGGCAAAACACCAGATCTTGAAGCGGCTATTCCTGAAGATATACCCAATGATCCACCGCAGCGAGATGACGATCTTATTGCTGAAGAGAGGCCTATTGATACCTCAAGTCCTGTCAACCAGCCCACAAGCCCCGTCCGGATTGAGAAATCCATCAATCCAACAAAGCCTACTGATAAGCCAATGGCCCCAGTGCAAACCGACGACGCCAAGGATGATGAAGTTGTTATTACTGGAATTGGCCATACAGAGCCAAGCAATCCTGTCGCTTTGTCTAAACATACTGCCAAGGAAGAATTTGCTGCCTTTGGCAAAGGCAAGTGGAATGTTGATCTGGCGACTTACGCTGCTCTGAACACCCAAGACAACCATTCCGGCTATCTGAACCGGCTGTATAACAGTCGTGACTATGAAGCCAGTCTGGTTAACATGATGAAAGATAAATATGAGGTAACTTCCATATGCTCTTTCCTGCTTGTATGTTTCAATTCTTGCCGACTCTCTTAGCCCCCAAGGGCCGGTTTGTAATCTTCTTTCAAACCGGGACTTACTAATATAAATCTTAACGACTCAAAATTCGCTGATGTAGCCCCCAAGGGCCGGTTCAACTTAGTGTAGTTAAACCGAGACTTAAGTAATTAATATCGCCGGATCAGAACTTATTTGAACAAATAGCCATTAGCCCCCAAGTGCCAAGTTGAATACTTGTATTGAGCTTGGGACTTTGTAAGCAATTGAAAGATGAAGATCGAATATGCATTAGCCCCCAAGTACCAAGTGCATAACTTGTTATGTGGTTGGTACTTCAATTCTTGTACCATTTTGCTGAATCATATAACTGTCTGTATGCAGGCTGAGCTGAAGACAAAAGAGACCCAAATCGCTGATCTCCAAGAAAATCTGAAGTCCCAACAAACTAAAACCTCAAAAGCAAAAGAGGAGTTGACCAGCGCCTTAAGCGTCATGGAACAACTTAAAAAGGATTTCAAGAAGGAGCGGGCGGATTGGGCTACTGAAAAATCCGCTTTAACCAAACGAGCAGAAGACGCCGAGGCTGCACTAAAACCGGTGGTGGATGAATTGACCAGCATAAAGCGGCACGTGCATGCCATGACCACTGTTATCTTTGGTAAGCCGGTTTGATTTCTGAATTGATTCTGCCATCTTACAGAGCTGCCGGTTTGTTAACCCTTTGTGATATTTCAGGGACACGCATTGGTGATTTGGGGTCAGATGTGCGGAAGAAATTGAAAGCCGCCTATACATTGATCGAACAACTGTACACTGGTGCACAACGGATCATCTGTACTGCATCTCACAACAAGCCGGCGCCCACTTTGATTCAGGACACTCTGCAGAAACTGTCGATGCTTCCTGCCCGGGTTGAAGAGATGAAGAAATCTGCTGCTCGAACCGGTGCGATCAATGCCTTAATTCGGGCAAAAGCTTGGGTGCCGGATTTTGATCCTATTGAAGCGGCTCAGGGCTATCCCATCTTGAAGGAAGACGGGTCAGAGTTTGGTGAAGAGGATCTACGAGCAATAAACCGGGAGGTGCGTCCGCTAGCTTGTCAATTGGCTGAAGAAGCATACTTGTCTCATTATCAAGCCCAATATGACAATCAAAACAAGCGAGTAGCTGCACCAATTCATGAAGCGGAAAATCTTATCCCTCCAATACGTAAGCATACTTACGCTCCCGATATTGAACCATCGTTGCTGATCCATGATGAAGCTGTCTTTCGAGCATTAATGGGAATCGACTGGACAACTGTTGATTTCCAGCCGCTGGGTAGAGAAACTGAAGTTGAAGCGGCACGGGATGACCCACAACCATCAGGCCAGGCTGGTGACCAAGCTTGAACCGGAAGCCGGTTTAAACTGCTTCTCCTTTGAAAAAACAATGATCTTGTTTTGGGCACCGTGTTGCCTTGTAATAGGCTAGCTGATACTCTCGATCTTAATATGCCTTCATGCATAACCACTGCAACTTGTGCTTCCTTTGGGTGATGAACTTTCCAAAGTATTTTCTGCAACATAAAAAATCTTAAAGTGCCACCGCGGTTGTACCGTTAGGCGGAGCATGATGTCTGCATATGTAAAATGAAAAATATCTGAAATTTAAGCATATGATCAAATCTTTGAGATACATAATACCTGCCATCGTTGGGCATGAAGTTGGCTTAGCCAATCTTGAAACGGAGGTTTATAAACCCACACTGTTGGAGGAGATAGCAGCTCCTGTATATATATATATATATAATGCCAGTTTACCATGTAAACCGTGCCGGGTTATAAGAAAACACCGTGTTACTCCGTAATAGGATGTTAATAAAAAATCAAACCGGGCAAATAGTCTCTGGATTAAAAATGGACCGTGTTCCGTCAATTGACAGTGTGAACCGGTTTAAAATTTTGTCGGTTTAAAAAATGCAACAAAAAGAAAGAAATATCTATCAAAGAAAATTGTGAAGCAAAGGCAATGATAAAACCGTTTGCAAAAAGAGGCTTATTTGAGCTGATCAGATGGCGTTACCATGGTCAGACACGACCAAGCTCCCGATAGGTGTAGCTACGGTTCAGTAAGCCAGGTCCCCAAATGAAACCGTGGCATTTATGCCGATCAAGAGGCATGGCAATGGTCCGGGTTCGACCAAGCCCCCAAGTGATTATGTGGCCTTAGGCCGATCAAGAGGCGTGACTGGTTCAGACGTGACCAAGTCCCCAAGTGATCTGGTGGCTTTCACCTATCAAGAGGTGTTGCATTGGTTCGGACACGACCAAGCCCCCAAGTGATATAACATGATGCTTTGAAAAGCTAACTCAAGGGGTAAACCGGAGGCCGCTTTAGAACAACTCCGTGTAACCACACATGATGTAAAAGAACAGATACCCCGCTTTAGCTGAGGTTCCGGTTTATTATATTTAATCATAATATATACATTGTCGTAATATGTACATAAGTAGAGCCAATGACTCAGTTATAGTAAGGCCGAAGATGAGCTATGTTCCACGGCCTGTTGGTCTCCTCCTCTGATGTACGTGAGTCTTTATGCTCTTGAATATCGATCAGATAGTATGACCCGTTGTGCAGATTCTTGCTGACCACGAAAGGTCCCTCCCAAGGTGGGGATAGCTTATGCATATCAGTGTGATCTTGGATGAGCCGAAGCACCAAATCTCCTTCCTGAAAGGTTCTGGTTCTAACTTGGCGACTGTGATAACGACGAAGATCCTGTTGGTAAATCGCCGAGCGGGCGGCTGCTATGTCACGTTCTTCATCCAACAGGTCCAAAGCGTCTTGTCGTGCTGTCTCATTATCCTATTCAACATAAGCCGCCACACAAGGTGAATCATGACGGATATCACAGGGGAGAAGCGCCTCTGCTCCGTAAACCATGAAGAACGGTGTGTATCATGTTGATCTGTTGGGTGTAGTATTGATGCTCCATAACACAGATGGTAACTCTTCTACCCAACGACCCGGTGTTCTCTGCAAAGGAACCATAAGCCGGGGCTTGATGCCTTTCAAGATCTCTTGATTAGCCCTTTCTGCTTGACCGTTGGACTGTGGGTGTGCCACTGATGAAACGTCAAGCCGGATGTGCTCCCGTTCGCAGAACTCCTTCATGGCACCTTTGGACAAATTGGTACCATTATCTGTGATGATACTGTGTGGAAAGCCAAACCGGAAAAATCACTTTTTTGATGAACTGAACCGCCGTGGCCGCATCACACTTGCTAACAGGTTTTGCCTCCACCCACTTTGTAAACTTATCAACTGCTACCAGGAGGTGGGTCTTCTTATCTTTGGACCTTTTGAAAGGCCCAACCATATCCAGCCCCCAAGTCGCAAACGGCCAAGTAATTGGAATCATTCTCAATTCTTGAGCCGGCACATGAGCATGTCTTGAAAACTTTTGGCAACCATCACATCGTCTGACCAGATCCTCCGCATCAGCATGAGCAGTTAACCAATAGAAGCCATGACGAAACGCTTTAGCTACCAAAGATTTTGAACCGGCGTGGTGACCACAATCTCCTTCATGGATCTCACACAAAATTTCACAGCCTTCTTCAGGAGACACACAGCGTTGAAACGCTCCTGATACACTGCAATGATGCAACTCGCCATTGACAATAGTCCTGGACTTGGACCGCCGGATTATCTGTCGGGCCAGAGTCTCATCCTCTGGTAACTCACCCCGGTTCATGTACGCCAGGTAAGGGAGCGTCCAATCCGGAATGACATGAAGAGCTGCCACCAATTGAGCCTCTGGATCAGGAATAGCCAAATCCGCTTCACCAGGGAGCTTGACCGACGGGTTGTGCAGCACATCCAGAAAAACATTGGGCGGGACCGGTTTGCACTGAGAGCCCAGCCGGCTTAAAGCGTCCGCCGCTTCATTCTTCCGTCGGTCCACGTGGTCCACCTGATAGCCTTTAAAGTGACCTACAACAATATCCACCTCACGACGATATGTTGCCATGAGTGGGTCCTTGGAGTCCCAGGTGCTAGATACTTGTTGAGCCACGAGGTCCGAGTCACTGAAGCACTTAACTCGACTTAGGTTCATCTCCTTAGCCATCCGGAGACCATGGAGTAAGGCTTCATACTCAGCTGCATTGTTAGTACAAGGGAACATTAAGCGGAGAACGTAACAAAACTTATCACCTCGTGGGGAAGTTAATACGACTCCAGCCCCCGAGCCTTCCAATTGCCTGGATCCGTCAAAATGGATGGTCCAATATGTGTGATCCGGCTTTTCTTCACGTGCTTGCATTTCCGTCCAATCATTGATGAAATCAACAAGTGCTTGAGACTTAATCGCCGTCCGAGGCACATACTTCAATCCGTGCGGCCCAAGCTCTATAGCCCACTTGGCAATCCGGCCGGTCGCTTCCCGGTTCTGGATGATATCCCCCAAAGGAGCAGAACTAACCACCATAATTGGGTGCCCTTGGAAGTATTGCTTAAGCTTCCGGCTTGCCATAAAAACTCCGTACACCAGCTTCTGCCAATGCGGATACCTTTGCTTGGACTCAATGAATACCTCGCTGATATAATAGACCGGACGTTGAACCGGATGCTCCTTACCTGCCTCCTTTCGCTCCACCGCAATAGCCATGCTGACCGCATGAGCATTAGCAGCAACATATAGCAGTAACGGCTCCTTGTCAATGGGAGCGGCAAGCACAGGCGGATTGGCCAATTGCCGCTTTAAGTCCTCAAATGCTTCATCAGCAGCGGAACTCCAGACGAACTGATCTGTCTTCAACATCTGATACAAAGGGATTGCCTTCTCACCAAGGCGGCTGATAAACCGGCTTAACGCGGCAATCCGACCTGCCAGGCGTTGAACATCATTGATACACTTCGGTTTAGCCAGGGAGGTGATGGCTGTGATCTTCTCTCGATTAGCCTCAATTCCCCTGTTGGACACCAGAAAACCCAATAACTTTCCTGCCGGTACACCAAAGACACACTTGTCCGGATTAAGCATCATCTTGTACATCCTCAGGTTATCAAAGGTTTCCTTCAAATTGTCAACCAGAGTCTCCCTCTCCCTGGACTTAACCACGATATCATCCACGTAAGCATGTACATTACGGCCAATCTGCTTGTGAAGACAATTTTGTACACACCGTTGATAAGTTGCCTAGGCACTCTTGAGCCCAAAGGGCATAGACACATAGCAGAAGGCTCCAAAGGGAGTTATGAATGTTGTCTTCTCCTGGTCCTTAACTGCCATTTTGATCTGATGATAGCCAGAATATGCATCCAAAAAACCTAAATGCTCACAACCCGCCGTAGCATCAATAATTTGATCAATACGGGGGAGGGCAAAAGGATCTGCTGGACAAGCCTTATTAAGATCTGTGTAATCCACACACATGCGCCAGGTGCCGTTTTTCTTAAGGACTAGCACCGGATTGGCAAGCCACTCAGGGTGAAAAACTTTAACAATAAAACCAGCTGCTAAGAGCCTGGCTACCTCTTCTCCAATCGCCTTGCGTCTTTCTTCGTTAAACCGGCAGAGGAACTGTTTCACCGGTTTGTATTTAGGATCCACATTAAGGGTGTGCTCAGCGAGTTGCCTCGGTACACCTGGCATGTCAGAGGGCTTCCATGCAAAAATGTCCCGATTCTCATGGATGAACTCGATGAGCGCGCTTTCCTATTTCAGATCCAAGTTGGCACTGATGCTGAACTGCTTGGACGAATCGCCAGGTACGAAGTCAACAAGCTTAGTTTCTGCTGCCGATTTGAACTTCAGGGCCGGATCATGCTCCGTAGTTGGCTTCTTTAACGGAGTCATGTTTGCCGGATCAACATTATCCTTATAATACTTCAGCTCCTCGGTGGCACAAATTGACTCTGCGTAGGCCGCATCTCCTTCCTCGCACTCCGAAGCGATTTTACGGCTTCCGTGAACCGTTATTGTCCCCTTGTGACCCGGCATCTTGAGCTGCAAATACACATAACAGGGTCGTGCCATAAACTTGGCGTAGGCCGGTCGCCCAAACAGGGCGTGATATGGACTTTGGATTTTCACCACTTCAAACGTCAATGTTTCCGACCTGGAATCACGATCATCTCCAAAGGCCACTTCCAGAGCTATCTTACCAACAGGATATGCTGACTTGCCAGGTACCACACCGTGGAACACCGTATTAGACGGTTTGAGATTTTTATCTGTTAGTCCCATACGATGGAAGGTCTCATAGTAGAAGATATTAATGTTGCTCCCTCCATCCATGAGCACTTTGGTGAATTTGTAACCTCCCACCTGAGGCGCCACCACCAGAGCCAACTGACCCGGATTATCAACCTGGGGAGGGTGATCCTCTCTGCTCCATATGATTGGCTGTTCAGACCAGCGTAGATAACGGGGCACGGCCGGTTCAACAGAGTTGACTGCCCGCCTCTGAACCTTCCGGTCTCGCTTGTCCAAGCTAGTGGTGAAGACATGGTACTGCCCACTATTCAACTACTTTGGGTTGCTCTGGTAACCTGACTGTTGCTGTTGCTGGTTATAACCACCCTGGTTGTTCTGATTATTTTGATTATTATGTCCGCCCGGATTACCATTAAATCCTGAACCAGAATTTCCTCCACCGTAACCCGGCCCGGATCCTGAGCCACCGCCGGAGCCGTGATCATACCGGAAAGCATTACAATTCTTGAACTCCTGCATAATAAAGCAATCCTTTCAAAGGTGGTTTGCTGGCACCTCCTTCATCCCATGTCTTGGACAGGGCTGGCTCAGTAGATAATTTAGGCGGTCCGGGTTAGGGTTGGGTGCCCCACTACAATTTGGCGATTTACCCTTACGTCGCTGGCCCTTGTCCTGCGCGTTGGTATTAGCCACAAAGTCCATGTTACCATCCACTTTACGCTTGCCTCCACCACCATTGCCTGCCAAATGATGCTGCTGACCTTTGGAGTTGCTGTTCCTCTTTCCCTTCCCTGCCTTGTCATCATCAGATTCGGGATCCTTGGTACTATCAGAATCAGCATACTTTACCAAAGCGGCCATGAGGGTCCCCATGTCAGTGCAATGGCGCTTCATCCGTCCCAACTTCAGCTTTAGGGGCCCAAACCGGCAGTTGCCTTCTAGGGTTAAGACTGCGGTATCAGCGTTGATGTGGTCTAATAAATGCAACACTTGTGAGACCCGGCGCACCCAATGAGTCATCGATTCTCCTTCCTCCTGGACGTAGGCAGCTAAGTCCACTATCGACATAGGCTGCTTACATGTATCCTTGAAATTACTGATAAACCGGGATCGTAATTGGGCCCATGAACTGATAGAGTTGGCCGGTAAGCTTTTTAACCAAGTGCGGGCCGTTCCTTCAAGCATCATGGTGAAGTACTTCACACATGCCGCATCATCCACATCAAGCATCTCCATGGCCATCTCATAGCTCTCCACCCATGTCTTTGGGAGTTGATCCGCCGTGTAATTTGGTACCTTGCGCGGGCCCTTGAAATCCTTGGGCAGGCGCACATTGCGTAAAGCGGGGACAAGGCAAGGCACCCCCAAAGAGCTAGAAGTAACACCGGGTTCAACCGAAATAGTTGGACGAACCGGTGTAAGCTGCCGAGCCTGATACTGTGCGGCTAGCTCGGCCTCCCTGCGCGCTCGGGCCCGGTCCACCACTTCCTGAGCGTTATCAGCACCACCCGCCGGATTGTTGCCGCGGGGTGCTCCATGTCGTTCATTACTTTATACTGTTGGTTCATCCATACGCGTGCTATAGCTCCGGCTTGGACGAGGGGTCGAGTGGATCCGGTCGCGGCTGTATGAGTATGCTTCATGTTGGTCCAAAGTTGTCCTAAGAAGCTCCTTGACCCATCACGTCTCTATCGCCTGCGGTGAGTCGCCTTCAATTGGAATGGCCTCCAGCCGTGCAGTAGCGGCAACAAGATTGTCCATTGGGTTGGAGTAGTGACCCGGAGGTGTCGAAACAGCCTAGGGTATAACAGTGTTTTGACGAGGCGGATTCATCGGACGGGGCTGAACCGGCGCACCGGTCCCCGGAGCTTCCGGCCGGTTTTCCTCAAGCGGATTACTGGTTCCTGCTACTGGGGTGTTGAAAAGGTCTCTGGCCTCGAAAACCGAAGGCAAACTGGATCGGTACTTCCTCTTCATGACTTCATGCGACGCGTTGTGGTCCAATATGAGCATGTAGGCTTGTGCATCTAAAGCGGCCCGCTCCATGGTCATCCTGGCACTCTCAGCTGCCAGGTCCGCCTTGGCCTGGGTGATCTGTTCCTTCACCTTCGCAATCTCCGCATTGTGGACTTCCTGATCCGCCGGATTAGCTTCTGCCATAAGCGCAGCCAATGCATCAAATAGATCTGATAGAACTTGAGCCGGCGGGCGTGCAGAGCTTCCTGCCCCGGCAGCTGTCGCTGCTGCTGAACCGGAGGTTATTGGCGCAGCGGTCGAAGAATGAAGCACTGCTTGTGTGCCGGCCATGAATATTCCAACTCGGTTGGGTAGATCAGAGGGGTCCGGAATACCGTCGCCATCGAAACAGCCCCCAATCCGGCCATCTTGTAGCTGATATAGAGATTCGGTTTCTTCGGTTGATGACTCGTTGCCGGAATAAACGACGGTCTCGCCGCGAGATTCCGATCCATCCTCGTAACTTCCTCCATGGATGACTCCCACGAAGGCATGCTTCACGGCCAGTTTAACACGGGCGGACCGCGCACGCTGAGCCGTTTTGACAAGGTCGGTGCAGATGTCCGGCTCAGGGCCCGGTTCACTGATCTTGCCGATGAAAACGTGTATGCCACCAAAGGGCACCCGGTACCCGTACTCAACTGAGTCGGCCTTGGGGCCCCATCCTGCATCATCGATGTAGAGCTTGCCGCGACGACTCTTAGTCATCCGGCCCACAGCGTAGCCCTCGAGTCCTTCAAAGCGGCCCTCCAAGAACTTGAAACCATCGTGCGATAGCCCCACGGTGGGCGCCAACTGTCGTGGTTTTGTCACGGTAGATGTCCTATAGAAAGGACTTAGTCATGGAGCCATCACGACGGGTTAGCTTGAAGGGGTTAAAGCGGACACAGGGACGCAAGAGAGTTTATACTAGTTCGGCCCCTTCGATAAAGGTAAAAGCCTACATCTAGTTGTGATGGGATTGATGGGGTTTCGATGACTAGGGAGCAAACAAGCTTTGCCTATGTCTCGAGTTGTTGTCTGTTGTCCTTGAACCGCCGCCGGGTCGTCCCCTTATATACACGGGTGACGCCCGTCGGTTCACAGAGTCCCAATACCGGCTCATAGATGTGTCCGGTTTGGGCTCTATTTATTCCTAACTTATAATACAAGTTAAATACTAACGCCGGTTTACGGCTACAGGCCTTGAACTGACTATGGGCCTTGAGCTGTCATCTGCCTTCTTGGGCTTTAACATAATTAACTACTGATGAAGTTAACCCGGCCCAGATAGGCCGGTTTACGCCCAGTAGTGATATCCTCAACAGTATACCCAATAGCAGCACGGTGCTTCTTCAGAGTTTTCAATAATATCTCTTCCTCATGCTCTGAAAGGTTAGCACTAATAATAACAGGATATATCTTTTTGTCATCAAGATAAGCATATTTAAGAGTATCAGGCAACGGTTTAAGCTCAAACACGGGATCACCCTTGGGTGGAGGAGGACCCCCTAGGATTTCAACAGGCAAATTGTGTTTCAGAATAGGTTCCTGTTTAAAGAATACTTCATCTATTTCCCTTCTTTCATTCATAAACATATCATTTTCATGGTCTAGCAAATATTGTTCTAAAGGATCACTAGGAGGTATGGCAATAGAAGCAAGACCAATAATTTCATCCTTACTAGGTAATTCTTCTTCACGGTGTTGTCTACTAAATTTAGAGAAATTAAATTCATGAGACATATCATCTAAACCGATAGTAACAACATCCTTTTTGCAATCTATCTTAGCATTAACAGTGTTTAAGAATGGTCTACCAAAAATAATGGGACAAAAGCTATCTTGTGGGGAACCAAGAACAAGAAAATCAGCAGGATATTTAGTTTTCCCACACAAGACTTCAACATCTCTAACAATTCCCATTGGTGAAATAGTATCTCTATTGGCAAGTTTAATTGTGACATCAATATCTTCTATCTCAGCAGGTGCAATATCATGCATAATTTCTTTGTATAAGTCGTAAGGTATTGCACTAGCACTAGAACCCATACCACATAAGCCATGATAACAATGATCTCCTATTTTAACAGAAATAACAGGCATGCCTACCACAGGTCTGTTTTTATCTTTAGCACAAGGTTTAGCAATTCTAGCAGTCTCATCAAGGAAATGAATAACATGCCCATCAATATTATCAGACAAGAGATCTTTAACCATAGCAATATTAGGTTCAACTTTAACTTGCTCAGGAGGTGTATAAGTTTTAATATTGCTTTTACGAACCACAGTGGAAGCTTTAGCATGATCCTTTATCCTAACAGGGAAAGGTGGTTTCTCAACATAAGAAGTAGGAACAATAGGATCATCATAAGTGATAGTCTTTTCTTCAACTTTAATAGGTGCAACTACTTTTACTTCTATGGGAGGATGATATTTAAACCACTTCTCCTTGGGGAGATCAACATAAGTAGCAAAAGATTCACAGAAAGAAGCTACTATCTCAGAGTCAAGTCCATATTTAGTGCTAAATTTACGGAAAACATCGGTATCCATAAAAGATTTAACACAATCAAACTTAGGTGTCATACCTGACTTCTTACCTTCGTCGGGGTCCCAATCTTCAGAGTTGCGTTTAATTCTTTCCAATAAATCCCATTTGAATTCAATAGTCTTCGTCATAAAAGAGCCATCACAAGAAGTATCGAGCATGGTGCGATTGTTATCAGAAAGCCGAGCATATAAATTTTGAATAATCATCTCTCTTGAGAGCTCATGATTGGGGCATGAATATAACATTGATTTAAGCCCCCCCAAGCTTGAGCGATGCTTTCTCCTTCGCGAGGCCAATATATATATATATATATATATATATATATATATATATATATATATATATATATATATATATATATAATTGCGATCACGATGAACAAGATGCATAGGATAAAACTTCTGATGAAATTCCAATTTCAATCGTTTGTAGTTCCATGACCCCGTATCATCACATAGCCTATACCATGTCAATGCATCTTCCTTCAAAGATAAAGGGAAGACCTTCTTCTTAACAACATCTCCGGGTACACCTGCAAGCTTAAATAATCCACAAACTTCATCAACATATATTAGGTGCACATCAGGATGCATTGTTCCGTCTCCTGGTGAAGGATTAGCTAGCAGTTTTTCTAACATACCCGAAGGAATTTCAAAGCATACATTTTCATTTTCATTTTCAGTAGGTTCAGTAGGTTGAGGAGCAACTCTTTGCTCTACTAGTCGGGGTGAATATACCCCAAACAAGCCCCTTAGAGGATTACTTTCCATAGTAACAAGTGACAGTAAATTTCAGCACACTGTATAAATTTTTCCTTACCAAATTCCACCTACCAAAGGCGCTTCAGTCCCCGGCAACGGCGCCAGAAAAGAGTCTTGATGACCCAAAAGTATAGGGGATCTATCGTAGTCCTTTCGATAAGTAAGAGTGTCGAACCCAACGAGGAGCAGAAGGAAATGATAAACGGTTTCCAGCAAGGTATTCTCTGCAAGTACTGAAATAAGTGGTAACAGATAGTTTTGTGATAGGATAATTTGTAACGAGCAACAAGTAACAAAAGTAAATAAAGTGCAGCAAGGTGGCCTAATCCTTTTTGTAGCAAAGGACAAGCCTGGACAAACTCTTATATAGAGAAAAGCGCTCCCGAGGACACATGGGAATATCGTCAAGCTAGTTTTCATCACGTTCATATGATTCGCGTTCGGTACTTTGATAATTTGGTATGTGGGTGGACCAGTGCTTGGGTGCTGTCCTTACTTGGACAAGCATCCCACTTATGATTAACCTCTATTGCAAGCATCCGCAACTACAACAAAAGTATTAAGGTAAACCTAACCATAGCATGAAACATATGGATCCAAATCAACCCCTTATTAAGCAACACATAAACTAGGGTTTAAGCTTCTGTCACTCTAGCAACCCATCATCTACTTATTACTTCCCAATGCCTTCCTCTAGGCCCAAATAATGGTGAATTGGTATGTAGTCTACGTTCACATAAAACCACTAGAGGGGAGACAACATACATCTCATCAAAATATCGAACGAATACCAAATTCACATGACTACTAATAGCAAGACTTCTCCCATGTCCTCAGGAATAAATGTAAGTACTCACAAAGCATATTCATGTTCATAATTAGAGGGGTATTAATGTGCATATAGGATCTGAACATATGATATTCCACCAAATAAACCAACTAGCATCAACTACAAGGAGTAATTAACACTAGTAGCAACCCACAGGTACCAATCCCGGACTTGGATACAAGAATTGGATACAAGAGATGAACTAGGGTTTTGAGAGGAGATGGTGCTGGTGAAGATGTTGATGGAGATTGCCCTCTCCCGATGAGAGGAGCGTTGGTGATGACGATGGCGATGATTTCCCCCTCCCGGAGGGAAGTTTCCCCAGCAGAACAGCTCCGCAGAACCCTAGATTGGTTCCGCCAAGGTTCCGCCTCGTGGCGGCGGAGTTTCGTCCGAGAAGATGGCTTATTATTTTTTCCTCATCGAAAGACCTCATATAGCAGAAGATGGTCATCAGAGGGCCACCAGGGGGCCCACGAGGTAGGGGGCACGCCCAGGGGGTAGGGCGCGCCCCCACCCTCGTGGGCAGGGTGTGCCCCCTAGTGAACTTCTTGCACTCAGTATTTTTTATATATTCTGAAAACGTCTTCCGTGAAGTTTCAGGACTTTTGGAGCTGTGCAGAATAGGTCTCTAATATTTGCTCCTTTTCTAGCCCAGAATCCCAGCTGTCGGCATTCTCCCTCTTTATGTATTCCTTGTAAAATAAGAGAGAATAGGCATAAGTATTGTGACATAATGTGTAATAACAGCCCATAATGCAATAAATATCGATATAAAAGCATGATGCAAAATGGACGTATCACACACCCTAGTGTTCAAACCTCAAGGGTTTGCCGGAACCCGTAATCCAACAAATTTGAAGACCTAAGAAGAATTTCAATTCTCCCATCATAGACATTTGATATTATTCACTCATCATATAGGCAAATTCATCACTGTAACATTGGTCAATACAGCCAAAGATGATATCATCAACTTATATTTGGCACATGTATAATTCATCATCATAAGTTTTGGTGAAAAGAGTTGGGTCAAGTGAATCGGGTTTGAAGCCTTTCTTCATGAGGAATTCCTCCAAAGTATCATACCATGCTCGAGGGGTTGCTTGAGGCCATAGAGGGCCTTATTGAGTCCGTAGACTTTGTTAGGATGCTTTGGATCTTCAAAACCTGGGGGTTGAGCAATATATACTTCTTCCTCAAGCTTACCACTAAGGAATGCACTTTTCACATCCATTTGATATAATATGATATTGTGATGGTTAGCATAAGCAAGTAATATGCGAATAGCCTCAAGTCTAGCAACAGGTGCAAAAGTTTCATCGAAGTCAATTCCTTCAACCTATGTGTAGCCTTGAGCTACAAGCCGTGCCTTATTCCTCACCACAAGGCCATTTTCATCTTGCTTGTTGTGGTAGATCCATTTGGTGCCGATGATATTGTGCTTGCATGTGCCAGGTCGCTTGAAAAGTTCTCACACATTGTTGAGCTCGAACTGATGTAATTCCTCTTGCATCGCTTGAATCCACTCAGGCTCCAGAAATGCTTCATCTACCTTAGTGGGCTCTATGATAGAGACGAAAGCAAAGTGCCCACAAAAGTTAGACAAATGTGAAGCTTTTGAGCGTGTGAGAGGACCTGGTGCTTTTATGTCGTTGATAATTCTCTCAATCTGCACTTCATTAGCAACGCGAGGGTGAGCTGGTTGACGACAAGGAATTTGCTCAGCATTTTCTTTAGAGACATTTTCTTCAGGTGCACCAGCATGATTTTCTTCATGTTCTGGAATGACTTCTTCAGCAGATTCTTCGGTAGGAATGACATCCTTAGTAGCCTTGAACTTAATGGATTCCTTAGGTGGTATTTTATCTAGCACAGGAGGTAGGTGCTCTCTTTGCGAGCCATTAGTTTCATCGAACCGCACATCTACAGTTTCAACAACCTTGTGGTGATAGGTGTTGAAGACTCTGTAGGTGTGCGAGTCCTTTCCATAACCAAGCATAAAACCTTCATGTGCTTTCGGTGCAAATTAAGACTTGTTATGAGGATCTATGATCCAACATTTAGCATCGAAGACTTTGAAATAACTCACCTTGGGATTCTTGTTAGTGAGTTCATATGAGGTATTTCTAAAGAATTTGTGAAGATATACCCTGTTGATGATGTGGCATGCAGTATCAATTGCCTCAGGCCAGAAGCAAGGAGGCGTCTTGTATTCATCAAGCATAGTGCGTGCCATATCAACAAGAGTCTTGTTCTTGCGCTCCACGACGCCATTCTACTAAGGAGTATAAGGAGCAGATAACTCATGAGTAATAACAAGTTCATCAAGATAATCATCAAGACCAGTATTCTTGAACTCAGTTCCATTGTCACTTCTGATGTGCTTGATCTTCACACCAAAGTTGGTTGAAGCCCTCAAGGAAAATCGTTTGAAGACTTCCTGCACTTCAGTTTTGTAAGTGATGATATGCACCCATGTATAACGAGAATAGTCATCAACAATGACAAAGCCATAAAAGATGCATCATTAGTAAATGTGCCATAATGAGTAGGGCCAAACAGATCCATGTGAAGCAATTCAAATGGACGAGTGGTAGTCATGATGGTCTTTGAGGGATGCTTGGCCTTGGTCATTTTCCCAGCTTCACAAGCTCCACACAGATGGTCCTTGAGGAATTTGACACCCTCGATGCCAATGACATGCTTCTTCTTCGCGAGCGTGTGCAGGTTCCTCATGCTAGCATGACCAAGTCGTCGATGCCATAGCAGGCATTCTGAAGCTTTTCCAAGTAGACATGTAGTAGGTTGTGGTCCTGTAGAGAAATCAACAATATACAAATCTCCTATCCTAAAGCCTTCGAAGACTTTGGAATTGTCAGCTTCCATGATCACAACACAACAATACTTGCCAAAGACAACAACCATATCAAGATCACAAAGCATTGACAGACATGAGGTTGAACCCTAAGGACTCGACAATCATGACTTTGTCCATATCCTTTGAGATTGCAACCTTACCTAGACCCAATACATTGCTTTTTCCTTTGTCATCATAGGTGATATGCTTTAGATGAGATGGAGATAAGGCAGTGTCCATCAATAAGCACCTGTCACCAGTCATGTGATTTGTACATCCACTGCCGAGGACCCACTCAGTGGATTTGGGTTGATCATCCTGCAGATGAATTGGTGCATCTTACGAACTCATATACTTCATCAGTGAAGAATATGACATCAGTTTCATCGGATCAATTTCATCAAGCGATAGAATAGGTAAAGTAGTATGAGGACGTGGGAGATGAAAATTCATTTCTTGATTAGCTTGCGTCCTTTCAAGCATATTCAGGTCTCCAGCAAATTCTTTAGACGTTTTAAGTTCGTTTGGAGACCTGACCCTGCATAAGAGATTAGTTCTTTTTCTTCACCACCCACATCTGGAGGGGTAGCAAAGAGTTCATCATCCTGCTAGCTCCATAAGAGAAAGGTGGCATTGAAGCCAATCCACTTCGTTTCACATGAGAGGGGTTAGAGTAAGCATATGAATAAGCCGAGAAATTCTTCGAGGACTTATGAACATAATGATTTGAAGAATAATGCACATATTCATAACCCTTAGATCTTCCCTGTGAAACAGAAGTGTTAGCACGATGATGTTCATATGAGGACTTTGATCCTTTCTAGGAATTTGGTCCGTAAGAGGACTTGGATCCATATGAAGAATTTGGTCCATATGAAGAATTTGATCTGGGGTTCCTATTCTTCATAGGTGGTGAAGTGATGACATTCACCTGAAGACTTTCAAGGAACCTTTTGGGAACCCAGATTTTCTTCATAGGGGGGCCGTTCCTGCAGTTAGTGCCAACATATCTAGCAAATACTTCACCATTCTGATTTTTGAACAATTTATAGTTGGAGTCAAATGAATCATGAGAAGAATATGAAGATTCACATGTAAATCCAGATAAGGTAGATGGATCCACTGAAGGTCCCTTTGTAGCAACCCATGAGGTTTTGGGATACTGCTCAGGTTTCCAGTAGGTCCCATCAACATTTAGTTTCCTCTCAAAGGCAATACCCTCTTTCCTAGGGTTCCTGTTGAGGATCTGCTTTTTAAGCACATCACAAAGTGCCTGATTCCCTTTGAGGCTTTTGTACATGCCTGTCACATACAATTCCTTCAGCCCTGCATGGTCAGTGATACTATCAGCATCCTCAGATGAGGAATTAGTGATAGCAGAGACAGTTGAAGAATTTGCAGCAATAGAAGCATTTCAACTTTTGGTGAAGAATTAGCAGATTCACGTTCAATGCACTTCAAACATGGAGGAATAAATTCTTCCTCAGCAGCGCTGATTTGTTGAGCAAGTAATGAATCACGCTCCTTCTGAAGATCTTCATAACTCACTCTTAGTTGCTCAAGGTCTTGCGTTGTTTGAAGAAATTCATAAGAAAGCTTCTCATGATCAGATAAGAGAGTGTTATGATGACTCTAAAGGTTGTCAAACTTAGTCTGAAGTCTCTGAAGACTTTCGACCAAAGCTTTAGAACGATCCATTTCTTCACCCAGCATATCATCGCTCTCATCTAGCATGTTTTGAACTTTTTCCGAAGCTCTTTGTTGTTTAGTGGCAAGGGAAGCAAGTTTGGAATAGCTGGGTCCAAATTCATCACCAGATTCATCATCACTGGACTCGGATAGGTAGCATTTAGTTACCTTGGCACCCTTTGCCATAAGGCATGGTGAAGAGGATGATGATTCCGGATCAAAGTAATAGCCTTGCGTGATTCCATAAAATCCTCAAACCAGGGGTCATGATGAGTTCGATGACCTTCATAGACCTCAGAGAGTCGGTCCCAGATGAGCTTCACATGGCTGAGATGCATAATGTTCCTGAACTAATTTTGAGACAAGCCTGGGTAGATGGTGTCCTTCGCCGTGAGGTTAAGTAGAGTGTACTTGCGAATATCATCAGCCTCCGCCATCTTGCAGAGATCGGTAAGACCAATCTCCGTGACGGTCCACATTTCGCTGTTCATCGCCATGAGGCGCTTCTTCATCATGTCCTTCCACTTGGGATAATCATGACCGTCAAAGATGGGCATGTCACTATCTTCATTCCTACGGTCGACATAACTAAAACTCCGGGCGGTTAAACCAAAATCACACAGAATAAGGGAGTGCCTTGCTCTGATACCAATTGAAAGTGCGTTAAGTCGACTAGAGGGGGTGAATAGGTGATTTTATGAATTCTTCACTGAGGAATTTTAGAGTGAGGAAATTCCTAAGCGAAGAACTACTTGCAGCAGAATAAGTACTCAGGTGCAAACATAATAGAGTAGTAGCATAGTCATCAAGAAGAAATGAAAACAACATATAGTACATAAAGCGTAAACACGGGATGAGTGGGCTGAAGACAAACTGACTGGAGAAATTGAACTGAGGAAATTGAGAAAGTCTTCAGTCAAAGTCTTCAAACAGTAGCGATGAAGTACACAATGAGGAAATGGAAGGGTTTAGGAAATAAAACCAGTTAGCTTAGTGAAGACAATGATTTGGTAGACCAGTTCCAACTGTTGTGACAGTCGTACGTCTGGTTGGAGCGGCTAGGTATTTAAACCTGAGGACACACAATCCCGGACACACAGTCCTCACCGTATTCTTGTTGAACTAAGGTCACACAGACCTCGTCCAATCACTCGTGGTAAGTCTTCAGGTGACTTCCAAACTTGGTCACCCGGCGATCCACAATTTCCTCTTGGATGCTCTAGACCATGACGCCTAACCGTATGGAGGATGCACAGTCCTCAAAGGTAACAAGCGTCAGTTCCACGCGGGAACAATCTCTTCAGTGATGCTCAATCACTTTGGGTTTGTAGGTGTTTGGTTTGGGTGTTTGGGTTTTTCCTCACTTGATGATTTTCGCTCAAAGTCCTCGGAGGATGGGATGCTCTCAATGACAAGTGTCAGTTTCTCGCGGAGCAGCCAACCAGCTAGTGGTTGTAGGGGGTGGCTATTTATAGCCTAGGGAGCAGCCCGACATGATAAGACATAATTGCCCTTCAATGATATGACCGTTAGGTGGGTAGATATTTTGGGACAGCTGGCGCATAGCACAACAACGGTCGGAAATTTGGCTATCAAATTCCTCAGTGATATCATGATCCTCACTTGTAGGCAATCCGCACTGGCGAATTCCTAACTCCTTAGTCAGAACAAATTCCTCAGAGAACAGAAGAACTTCGTCTCTATCACGGAAGAAATTGACTAAACTGTATGAGATTTCCAATGGCTTCACTCGAAGGGATTGGTAGGTGTAGGATTTTGAGTTGAGCATCACTTGGAAACTTTTCCTTAGTTTTACCTCGACCCCTTTAACAGTACGGTGTTTCCTATGACTCAAGAAAGAGAAAATGAAACTACGAAAACAAAAGTCTTCACGCTTCATATTCCTCGCATGAATATCAAGTCTTCACGGTCACACCAATTTCTTCACTTTCAAAGTCTTCAGAAAGTCTTCAGAAATCCAAAGTCTTCAATTGAAGACATTCATTTTTAGGGGTCAACTTTCTCTGTAAATATCAAACTCCTCATAGACTTATAGACATGTGTACACTCACAAACACATCAGTCCCTTAACCTATAAGTCTTCAATACACCAAAATCACTAAGGGGCACTAGATGCACTTACAGGACACAAGGGGTGGCTGCGCCCCTCCCCCCCATGGCAAGTCCGTATTGGACATGGGAGGGGGCGGCGCCCCCTCTTTCTTTCTCCCTCTCTTCCTCCTTCCCTCTCTCCCCCTCTTGGAAAGTACAGGGAGTCCAACTAGGATTGGGAATCCTAGTTGGACTCCCCCTATGGTGCCCCCCCTTGGTCGACCTCCTCCTCCTCCCCCATCCTTTATATACTTGGGCAGGGGTCACCCCAAAGCACAACAGACAATCTCTTAGCCGTGTGCGGTGCCCCCTCCACAGTTTAAGACCTCGGTCATATTGTCATAGTGCTTAGGTGAAGCCCTGCGCCAGTAACTTCATAATTACCGTCGCCATGCCGTCGTGCTGATGGAACTCTTCCTCGTCCTCAACTGGATCAAGATCTTGAGGGTCGTCATCGTGTTGAACGTGTGCTAAACACAGAGGTGCCGTATGTTCGGTACTTGGATCGGTTGGATCGCGAAGACGTTCGACTACATCAACCGCGTTACTAAACGCTTCCGTTTTTGGTCTACGAGGGTACATGGATAGACTCTCCCCTCTCGTTGCTATGCATCTCCTAGATAGATCTTGTGTGATCGTAGGAATTTTTTTGAAATACCGTGTTCCCCAACAATAATCATGTTTTTGTAAAAGTTATCGGCAACTGGCAGGAGCCTTATGGTTGTCGCTTTATTGTATGAAATGCAATCTGTAATTGCTTTACTTTATCACTATGCGTTAGCAATAGTCATAGAAGCAATAGTTGGCGAGACAACAACGACACTACGATGGAGATCAAGCTATCAAGCCAGTGACGATGGAGATCATGACGATGCTTTGGAGATGGAGATCAAAGGCACAAGATGATGATGGCCATATCATGTCACATATTTTGATTGCATGTGATGCTTATCTTGTATGCATCTTATTTTGCTTAGTACGACTGTAGCATTATAAGATGATCCCTTACTAAAATTTCAAGGTATAAGTGCTTTCCCTGAGTATACACCATTGCGACAGTTCGTCGTGCTGAGACACCACGTGATGATCAGGTGTGCTAAGCTCTACGTTCACATACAACGGGTGCAAGACAGTTTTGCACAGGCGGAATACTTGGGTTAAACTTGACGAGAGTAGCATGTACATACATGGCCTCGGAACACGGGAGACTGAAAGGTCGAACGTGAATCATATAGTAGATATGATCAACATACAGATGTTCACCATTGAAAACTACTCCATCTCATGTGATGATAGAACATGGTTCAGTTGATTTGGATCACGTGATCACTTAGATGATTAGAGGGATGTCAATCTAAGTGGGATTTCTTAAGTAATATGGTTAATTGAACTTTAATTTATCATGAACTTAGTCCTGATAGTATTTGCATAACTATGTTGTAGATTAATAGCTCGTGATGTAGCTCCCCGTTTATTTCTTATATGTTCCTACAGAAAAAATGTTGAAAGATGATAGTAGCACTGATGCGGACTAGGTCCGTGATCTAAGGATTATTCTCATTGTTGCACAGAAGTCTTATGTACTTGATGCACTGCTAGGTGACGGGCCTATTGCAGTAGCAGATACAAATGTTATGAATGTTTGGCAAGCTCGATATGATAACTACTTGATAGTTTAGTGTACCATGATTTACGGCTTAGAACCAGGACTTCAAAAATGTTTTGAACGCCACGGAGCTTATAAGATGTTCCAAGAGCTGAAATTGGTATATTATACTCATGCCTGATTCGAGAGGTATGAGACCTCTGACAAGTACTTTGCCTACAAGATGGAGGAGAATAGCTCAACTAGTGAGCATGTGCTCAGATTGTCTGAGTACTACAATCGCTTGATTCAAGTGGGAGTTAATCTTCCAGATAAAATAGTGATTGACAGAGTTCTCTAGTCACTATCACTAAGTTACTGGAACTTCGTGATGAACTATAATATGCAAGGGATGACGAAAACGATTCCCGAGCTCTTCGTGATGCAGAAATCGACGAAGGTAGAAATCAAGAAAAGCATCAAATGTTGATGGTTGACAAACCAGTAGTTTCAAGTAAAAGGGCAAGGGAAAGAAAGGGAACTTCAAGAAGAATGAAAAGCAAGTTGCCACTCCCATGAAGAAGCCCAAAGCTAGACCCAAGCCTGAAACTGAGTGCTTCTACTGCGAAGGAAATGGTCACTAGAAGCGGAACGGCCCCAAATACTTGGCGGATAAGAAGGATGGCAAAGTGAACAAAAGTATATATGATATACATGTTATTGATGTGTACTTTACTAGTGTTCATTGTAGCCCCTGGGTATTTGATACTGGTTCAGTTTCTATGATTAGTAAACTCAAAACAGGAGTTACAAAATGAACAAAGACTAGTTGAGGGCAAGGTGACGATGTGTGTTGGAAGTGATTCCAAGGTTGATAAGATCACCATCGCACGCTCCCTTTACCTTCGGGATTAGTGTTAAACCTAAAATAAATGTTATTTGGTGTTTGTGTTGAGCATAATATGATTGGATCATGTTTATTGCAATACGGCTATTCATTTAGATGACTTGAAGGATGTCTATCTAAGTGGGAGTTCTTAAGTAATTTGATTAATTGAACTTAATTTATCATGAACTTAGTCCTTATAGTATTTGCATATCTATGTTATAGATCAATAGCTCGCATTGTAGCTCCGCTATGTTTTTGATATGTTCCTAGAGAAAACCAAGTTGAAAGATGATAGTAGCAATGATGCAGACTGGGTCCATGATCTGAGGACTATCCTTGTTGCTGCACAGAAGAATTATGTCCGTGATGCACCGCTAGGTGACAGACCTATTGCAGGAGAAGATGCAGACGTTATGAATGTTTCACAAGATCGGTATGATGACTACTTGATAGTTTAGTGCACCATGCTTTACGGCTTAGAACCGGGACTTCAAAAATGTTTTGAACGCCATGGAGCATATAAGATGTTCCAAGAGTTAAAATTGGTGTTTCAGACTGATGGCCATGCCGAGAGGTATGAGACCTCTGACAAGTACTTTGCCTACAAGATGGAAGAGAATAGCTCAGCTAGTGAGCATGTGCTCAGAATGGCTGGGTACTACAATCACTTGAATCAAGTGGGAGTTAATCTTCCAGATAAGATTGTGATTGAAAGAGTTCTCTAGTCACTATCACTAAGTTACTAGAACTTTGTGATGAACTATAATATGCAAGGGATGAAAAAACGATTCCCGAGCTCTTCGCGATGCTGAAATCGGCGAAGGTAGAAATCAAGAAAAAGCATGAAGTGTTGATGGTTAACAAGACCACTAGTTTCAAGAAAAAAGGCAAAGGAAAAGAAAGGGAACTTCAAGAAGAATGACACGCAAGTTGCCACTCCCGTGAGGAAGCCCAAAACTAGACCTAAGCTTGAAACTGAGTGCTTCTACTACAAAGGGAATGCTCACTGGAAGCGGAACTACCCAAAGTATTTGGCGGATAAGAAGGATGGCAAAGTGAACAAAGGTATATTTGATATACATGTTATTGATGTGTACTTTACTAGTGTTCATAGTAACCCAGGGTATTTGATACCGGTTTGGTTGCTAAGATTAGTAACTCGAAACAGGAGTTACAAAATGAATAGAGACTAGTTGAGGGTGAGGTAATGATGTGTGTTGGAAGTGATTCCAAGGTTGATAAGATCACCATCGCATACTCCCTCTACCTTCGAGATTAGTATTGAACCTAAATAAATGTTATTTGGTGTTTGCGTTGAGCATGAATATGGTTAGATCATGTTTACTGCAATTCGGATATTCATTTAAGTCAGAGAATAATTGTTGTTCTGTTTACATAAATAAAACCTTCAATGGTCATGTCGGCATTCTGGGAATGGGGGTCCCCAGACTTGCCTGCCTGCGGCCCATGGCGTGGCTGTGTTGGCAGGCATGTACGACCCATCTTCATCGTCAAGGAACCAAGACCCTCGTGAGGGGCCAAGCCTCGCGAGGCAGACGATGCAAGACCTCCTCAGGAGCGGCCTCACCAGGCTGCCTCGTGAGGAGCGGAGATATCAAGGCGGGGTGAACCTCGTGAGGCTCTTGTGACGTGAGCCGTGACGATCGACACCAGGCAGGCGCCAGGCGGGCGCAGTGTCCTTGCTTCCTCTTTTGTGCTAAGGGGGCAAGCGCAAGTGTGGAGTACCGAGGCATCAAGAAAAGGTTTCCATATTAGTGCAACGAGACCAAGACCCGCCAGACAGCAGGACATAGGTCACCGTGGAGCCCAAGACGATGTCATCACCAGAACCTTTGGCAGGCGAAGACAACCTTTTGTCAGGATAGCTCGTACTAGTTGTCCCCCTACAAATTGGCCACCATTATTGGCTCCCTTCCCGCTCAATATTTGGGAAGAGGACCAGGGCCTCTATAAATAGGACTAGCCACCACCAAGGAGAGAGAGATCGGTCGAGAGCCAACCCTTAGCCACACCGAACACAAGAGCACCTCAACCTCAAGAGGCTGTTCTTCCCCTTGTACTATTCATCATCAACCCAAGAGGCAATCCACCACCACCACACTGGAATAGAGTATTGCACCACAATGGTGGCCCGAACCAGTATAAATCTTGTGTCTTTCCGTTGCGAGTGCGTTGACTTCGTCCGCGAGACCTTAGCGAGCTAGGGTGTAGATCGATAGAAGGGAAAGAAATTCGCGCGCACCCTAGAGTTCGAACCTTAAGGGTTTGCCGGAACCCCAGATCCGAAATTTGGCGCACCAGGTAGGGGTGCGCCGGAGTCTCTTCCTCGCCAATCAACTCGCTGACACTCCATGACCCCGATGTACGGCGACCCAAGGGATGACTCCGACCGCTGGGCAGCTTGGCCAGCCCGGGCGGTGACACCAGCCCACGAAGATCTCGACCCCGCGCCCCAGGCGGCGCGGGTTCCGCCTAACACTGCAGGGCGCGGGCGGCATGGCCAGGCGTCATCCACCCTCACTCCGCGGCAAACATGAGCCGCTGCAAGGGCCGCAAGCCACGGCACAGCAACGGCACCACACACCCGACGGGAGAGGCAAACATGCGGGTTGCGCTCACGGTGGCGTGGGAGTTGCTGCGGTGCTGGCTGATGGAGAGCGGATGCGACGCACTGCTGGAACGTGTCAATGAGCTGCTGGATGTGGCGGTATCAGGAGCGCCGCCCTTCTGCTATCTGCGGCCTTCCCAAGCTGCCATTGGACCTCATGACGGGACACGCCACAACCGCGCGCCCTTGGGTGCGCCTGGGGGCATCCCCGGCCCCAGGACGGCCGACGGCGCCGGGGGCCCTGTTGCCCTTGCGCCGCCTCTGGTGGGCACGGGCAGGAGCATTGCCCCCCATGGCCCCAGCGGGGCGTCGCGTTATCATCCTCAGGACGCTGCGCTGGGTCGGGCGACGTGGAGTGTGGGGCACTACGGCGAGGTGTTCGGGGTAACAGCCCCAGAAGCCTATGTGCCCCGCATGATGGATCAGGAGTACACACCGGAAGACGACCCTGACTCGTTTCTCGGGCCGGGTTGGCAGGAGGAAGTATTGGGAGCTGAAGCCTTCTAGGAGCCGCCGGAGAGCCCCGCCAACCGCACCGTCGACAACAGATATATGGTACCACTAATCCCTCAGGATCAAGCTTACGCTAACCATGAGTCACAGATGAACCAGGCCCCGGCGCTGAACGGTGGTTTCAACACGAAAGGAGAGACCCGCTGGGGGCTGCGTGGAAGGGGCCAGGAGCAAGGCCCCTCCCCGAGTCAGGCGGAGCAAGGCAACGCTCGGAGGTAGGCCCTCTGCCGGGGTGGCGACTGCGGCCCTTCCCCCGGCAAAGGACCCGTGGTCGCCGAGGGCACCGCTGGCGTCCCCTCTGCCCTCGTTGGGCTGTCCCGGTTTCCGGTCGTCCCAACGGTGGCAGGGGTGGTGCAAGGCGGGGCCCTCGTCTGGCGCTATGAAGCAAGGCCGGTTCCTATGAAGAAGGTCCAGTGCATGTGAAGCTCGCCGCCCGTGACACTCTCACGTAATAATGAGTGGGGCTGTACACGCCCCGGAGTCTCAGGGGTGCCGGCCTCAGGACCTGGGCCTCCATGCCACGCCTAGTGGCAGCACTTAGCTCCGCGCTGGTGAGAAGACTCGAAGACCAGAAGACTAGACTAGGCGCCGGACGCAACCATTTGCTTTGGATCTCTTCTTCTATAGCCTTGCTTTTTGGATTTGGGTTTAAGTTGAAGTTGAGCTTTTATTGATGCATGCGGGGGGTGTATTTTCTCGTTCAAGCGATTTCTTGCCATCTGGTTCTTGCCTTACTCTGGAGTTCACGCTCACCGCCTCCCCCTCGCGGGCCCCTCACGAGCGGGGCTGAGCACAGCACGCGCGCCATGCACACTGATCGGCGCAGGAACCTTGTGAGGCCCTCTCGGGTCGGTCAGCAGACCCTTCAGGAGCCCCGTGGCGACTCTCGACCTCACAACCCGATTCAGGGCCCGCTCCAGCTAAGGTAAGTTGCAGCGGCAAAACTTGCCATCAAACCCTTGACTGATCAAAACGCACTCTCGGCTAGGCATAAAGGAGTAGAAATCATGATTTGCTTACATGAGGGGCTCCCCTTCCCAAAATTCTCTCACAATCTTTAGGGGCCACGCCCGAGTTTTTGCATACAGGGTGAAGCAGTAACGGAAGTAGGAACAAGCCAGATATGTCGCTCGCCGCGTCCCCCATGTCATCTTCAGTCGCGCCGCTGGCATCGTTGTCACCGTTGTCTGCGTTGCCTGCACCTTCACCGGCGCTGACGTCGCCGTCATCAACCACGTCGCCTTCATCCGCCGCAACCACAACCCCGTCATCATCAGAAGCAAAGGCCCTGACCAGCGCATCCACGTGCTCTTCAACCCATCGTGCCAAGTCGCCCCGGATGGCTTGCGGCACGGGAGCAATGGCGGCTTCGAAATCAAAGTTGAGATCGATGTTCCGGAGGTGGCTGAAGACGCGGGAGAACACGCGCCCGAGCAGGTTGTGACTTCTCTCTTCAACAAGCTGGCGAGTCCTGTTAGACCGGGTTTCTAGGCGCGTCACCACGTTCGTGAAGAAGGTCAGGTGATTGGCGTAGTCATTCGAGTGGGGGTGCGGCGCATTCTTGTCGCAGATGAAGCCCAGGGTGGTGTTAGCCCTGTTCCGAAGGCCCTGAAGCATGGGGGCATGCTCGCGCTCCAGCATCCGCCGTTGAAGCACTTCCTCCCTGTTTTGCCGCGCGATGGCCTCAGTGTCATCAACCCGTTTCTGAAGACGAAGCAGCTCGGCGCGGGCGGAGGCCAAGTCCGCCTGCGCCGAGATCAGGGCGGCGGCCGTGGCCTCCTCACGCCTCTCCGCCTCGTCTAGCCTGGGTCTAAGAGTCGCGATCCTGCCCTCTGCCTTGGTTCCTGCAAGCCTCGGCTTCAGGGCATGCCGACCTTCAAGATCTGCGTGAACTTCGGCCACCTGGCGGTCGACTTCCTCCTGGATCTTGGCCTCGTGAACCCCGACGTCGTCTTCCGCTTGAGCAACCTGATGTTCCCTAGTCTCCAGTTGCTCAAGCTCGAGGCTACGCTCCACGGCTTCCAGAGCCATCGCCTCATCGCACTTCCGGACCTCATCTTCCTCGGCGGGTGTCCCCCTCAGCGACGCGAGCACAGCTTTAAGCGCCTCCACTTGCTGCTCGAGAGACGCGCCCCAAGCATGGAGCTCCCACACGCGCTTCTCCGCAGCCTCGTGATGGCGGTCGGCTTCACGAGCCTCCTCCAGAGCTCGGGAGCAGGCCTCATGGGAGGCTGCAAGGGAGGCCTCAGCCTTCGTGTTTTCTAGCTCACGCTGGTGGCACCCAAGGTTGATGGCCACCATCAACCTGCGCCACTCCTCCACCAGTCGCAGACCCTCAGCCCCGAGGCGCGCGTCGACACCCGCAAGCTCTTCACCAAGTAGGCTCATTGCGCCCATCACCTCGTGGAAGAGCTTGTGGCGAACAACGCTCCGCCCGCGCTCGAGATCCAACACACGACCCACCTCGTCCTCCGCCACGGGGGCTGCAGGAAGAACGCGGAGCGGCGCGCCCCCTCTTGGCAGGGGGCTGCGGACTGGTGCCGCTCCAAGCTCCAACTCAACCTCACGAGGGGCCCCGGCTAGGCGGGGCCCGCTACTTGAGGAGGAGCTGAAGACCGAAGCCAACCAGCTATTATCCAAGACCAGAGGAGGAGCTCGCGGCACGCCCGCCGCGCTCCGAGCAAGACCCTGAGGGAAGGATGATGAAGGCACAAGCTCGGGGCGCCCTGGTGACGGATCAACTCCCGCGGCTGACCCCACGCCGTCGGTAGCTCCTAAGCCTGCGGTGCTGGAGCTTGGCGGGTGCAACGGGACGAGAGGGAGCTGCTTCTCAAGAGATTTCCTGGCCTTGGCAGAAGGGGTCCTGAGGGGATAATCGTCAAGAAAGGAAGGCGACACACGGAAGATCACCGAGATAAGGTACTTACTCGTCGACGGCAATATACTTTCATTGCTTTAACGGCCCGAAGATGTTGTTGTCGCTTGGGGAAGAGCTTGGTGGGACAACTTCAGGGGTGGCCGACTGCGGTGAACAGTCGGGCGCCATCTCACCGCGACCTCCCGACGCTTCCGAGGCTTTGACCTCGGGAACCGCATGATGTGCCACCTCAGTAACCGACGCCCCAAGGAAGGGATCGCGAGCTCCCGAGGACGACGCCCCAGGATCACCATGCGGCATGTGCTCCTTAGCACTTGTGTCGTCGGCCTTCGTCGAAGCTCGCCCTCCTGCACCCTCACTCAGGGCGAGCTTGGAACCGGCGGTGAGGAAGGGAACCACATCGACGGGGTTCTCGCGGGGCCCCACTAGGCCGATCGGGCGCAGCCCCCACTCACTGAAGGAGGGCATGCTCTCGGCAAATTCGGTGTTGTTCTCGTAGCGGTACAACAGACAGCTCTTCCTGGGCACGTCGTCCGGCAGGGGGGCACCCGTCAAGACCGCGAGCACTGTTTACTGCATCCTAAGAGGAAGCCCCTCCTCCTAAAACCTCATATGGTCCTGACTGCTGAGCAAGGCCCACATCGGGCGGGAATGGCGCTAAAGCGGAGCGACTCGGCGCTTGACGAACTCCTTCACCACCATAGGCTCAGTTACGCCACGGTCTTTTAAACTCCTCAGCCTGAGCCAGGCGGGAACGAGACGGAGGCTCGCGAGCCTCTAGTGGCCCCAACCGAAGCTGGGAACAACAGGCTCTGGCGGAGCATGGAGCAGAGGGCTGAGCACACCGGCGTCGACAAACACCCACCGTGTCCGGAACTCGCTCGTGGAGGGAGGAAGCTCGAAGTCGATCCCCTCGCCCGCTATTGCGGCCATGGCCTGGAAGCTCACGCACCCTGAGCTTTGCCGAGGATCAGTCGAATGCAATGAGAAGAAATGGCAGAAGAGGGCCACCGAAGGAGCGATGCCCACCATGGCTTCGCACACGAAGGAGAAGACGGCGAGAAGAGTCACAGATTGGGGGTCGAGATGCAACATGTGGATCTAATAATGCTTGAGCACCGCGTTGAAGAAGGCGGAGAAGGGGGGAATTAGGCCAGCACAGATGGCATCTATAAATATTGGGACTTCAGTGGCTGCCCGGGCAATGCGAGCGCGAGACGTGGGCCAAGCCACCGTCTCTCCCCACTTGTTGAAACTGGAAGCAAGCATGGGGCAGACCTTGTCCATGGCCTCGTTGTTGAGCAATAGAAGTCGGCCGAGCGCAAGCTCGAAGGACGGAGGCGGACTCGGCGAAGACAGAGGCTTCTTCCCCTTGTCTGATTGTATCGGCGCCATGGCGACGAAGCAGGCGGAGTGCGGGAAAGATTGGAGAGGAGGAGCGGAGTCTCGAGGAAGCAGAAGGACTGGGGAGGCAAGGCGTGGGGCAATGGGAGAATAACTGTGTAGGTTGCGGGGGATGCGTAGCCAGGCGGATTCAAAGGCAGCGTGGGGAAGTGGAGACGTCCACGTCCAATCAACCGCCACGCGTCAACTGAGGCCGCAGGCTTTTGGGGCCCGCGCTGCTCCGTGCTTGATCCTTTGGCTTCGCCTCAAAGCCAAGCCCGAGCGCGCCTTGGGCCTGGGGGCTACTGTCGACGTTCTGGGAACGGGGGTCCCCAGACTTGCTTTCCTGCGGCCCATGGCGTGGCTGTGTTGGCAGGCCTGTACGGCCCATCTTCATCAACAAGGAACCAAGACCCTCACGAGGGGCCAAGCCTCGCGAGGCGGACGATGCAAGACCTCCTCAGGAGCGGCCTCACCAGGCTGCCTCTCGAGGAGCGGAGATATCAAGGCGGGGCGAACCTCGCGAGGCTCTCGTGACGTGAGCCGTGACGATCGACACCAGGCGGGTGCCAACGTGCGCAGTGTCCTTGCTTCCTCTTTTGTGCTAAGGGGGCAAGCACAAGCGCAGGCACGGAGTACCGAGGCATCAAGCAAAGGTTTCCATATTGGTGCAACGAGACCAAGACCCGCCAGACAGCAGGACGAAGGTCACCGTGGAGCCCACGACGGCGCCATCACTAGAACTTTTGGCAGACGAAGACCACCTTTTGTCAGGATAGCTCGTACTAGCTATCCCCCTTCAAATTGGCCGTCATTGTTGGCTCCCTTCCTGCTCAATATTTGGGAAGAGGACCAGGGCCTCTATAAATAGGACTAGCCACCACCAAGGAGAGAGAGAGAGATCGGTCGAGAGCCAACCCTTAGCCACACACAACACAAGAGCACCTCAACCTCAAGAGGCTGTTCTTCCCCTTGTACTGTTCATCTTCAGCCCAAGAGGCAATCCACCACCACCACACTGGAGTAGGGTATTACACCACAACGGTGGCCCGAACCAGTGTAAATCTTGTTTCTTTGTGTTGTGAGTGCGTCAAGTTCGTCCGTGAGACCTTAGCGAGCTAGGGCGTAGATCGGTAGAAGGGAAAGAACTTCGCGTGCACCCCAGAGTTCGAACCTTAAGGGTTTGCCGGAACCCCAGATCCGACAGGTCATATACCCAATGTGAATGGTTTGTTGAATCTCGATTATGGTTATACACATATTCATAATATTGGTGCCAAAAGATACAAAGTTGATAATGATAGTGCAACATATTTGTGGCACTGCCGTTTAGGTCATATTGGTGTAAAGCGCATGAAGAAACTCCATGCGGATGGACTTTTGGAATCACTTGATTATGAATTCATCCGCACGGGCTAGTTATTTTGGCAAAAACTTTGAGCAATAAATTTTTAAATATTGGTTATATGTAAGAACACACGTTTATGAATTCATACACTTTCTAGTGCTCTTGAAATTGAATTCTTACTATAATTTTTTTCTTTAGTCATACATTTAAGTAACATTAGTATGTCCCATTAAAACACAATAGTTAGTTTTCCTTAGCCTCGAAGATCTTAATGGTTTCTTCAACATGTGTCAAAAGCTGCCAAAAACAAAAAAAATTAAAATATTCTTAGTGTATGATAGAAGTTCCACCATTTATTTACTCCCCCGTGTGTATTAATTATATAAATATGTTCCGCGGAAAAAGTGAAGCATACAATCACTAATGCTTCAATTGTGGAAATAAATAATATTCAGATGTTTACAAACAAAACTACTGACAATACTTTCTTAAATATATTGTACAATTATTGGACCACATAGAGCAGCATGATGTTTGTAATCATGCCATACTATCAAGCAATTAAATAAACTTGAGTCCATGAGTTTCTGCCATGCTGTTATGTTGAGAAACACATGATTTCTTCATATACTCATTAGGAAGTGTCCACGTGGAATTGTTGGACGATTGTACACACTGAACATCACAAACACAATAAGTTTGTTTTCGACTATATAATTATTAGAAAATCATATATAAAATATAAACATACACAATTTTCACAGACAACGATACACCTACCGTGTCATCTTTTCCATGTACCTAAAAGAGAATTGCCCGGTAGCGGCCACATAATTATTTGCGCAATCTCATAAATCAAGTGGAAGTGCAATCAAATATTCAAAATATTTATACACACCACATGCATTGGTTCCCTAGTGCCATGTGATCCACATCACTTTATAAAATATGAAAATTGATTATATATCTGCAAGAAAGAGGAATGGAGTGGGCTAAGAGTAATATAATGAATTAAGCAAAGAAAATATAGGTGAATCAAAAATATTTTAGAAACATTTTTTGGTCTTTTCAACATGAACCAAGATTATGTGTTGTTTTTTTTAGTAAGAAGGAGAAACAAAAGTCAAGCATGTACTTGAAATATGTGAGTAGATATAATATTACCTTGCTTTATAACTCCAAGAAAAACAATCTAACTTCAAGTTGTCGTATAAAACAGTGTACCAATAGGCAACTCCTCCCGAAGTAAAACTTTGCCAAGCAATAGCTTCTAAATGGACTCGCTGCTACTCTAGTTAAGTGGTGCTACACCTATTGTCCTATCCTAGTACGACCAATGACTTTCTCATAGAAAAATACGACCAATGACATAGTATATTGGTATCTCTCTTGTTTTCAACCTGTATGGTCCACATTTGTGTCCTACCACCATCCGCATGCGCACCATTTGTTTTTTCAAGATTTGCATTGCGGTGCTGATGTTTCCTGGCACTGCCATTGCACTGACCAGCCAATTTATTCAACAGTAATTATGGAGAACAGAAAAGGTAATCTGTACCCCATGGCTAGGCATAGCCAACTTACATTCGATTCAGGTGAGGAAACAGAATTAGGAGGACAGAAAAGGTATCAACTCAAGCGTATCTGAAGAGAGACTAAATACAGTCATGTCTCGGAATGTTAGCAAGAAGTTTTTCCTATAAGAACAGGAGGGTGTGGTCCTTGATGTCAACTTGGACATTGTAGAACAACTAAACATATGAGATAAGACCATCAAATTCATTGAATAGATTATAAGCTGAAGCATGCATTGCTACTTAACAAAAGAACACATTAGGCACCTGCAAGTGAGTCCATGACTTCTTTTCCTTGTGCGTTTCATCTAACATACATGGGAAAATTGATTGTTATTTGGCATCGTATGGCCATATCTTATAGAAAAATACGATAATACTGAAGGTGGAATTAGTATGATCATACTGAAGGTGCGTCAATGAAGATGGAAAATACGATGTCATACGATGTCAAATAACACTCAATTCAGGTGTACGATCATACTGATAGGATCATACTGTGCGAACCTGTAAGTCTGCTAATCATGTTCCAGACCTGTTCTGACCTTCATTGACGCACTATTACCCCTGTCGGTCGACACCTTTTCCTGCAAGTGGCGATCAGTTCACTGACAGAGAAGATCGGAGAACGAAATTGGCATCATGGTGAATATCTTAAAAGCTACTATATTTCCTAATACCTTGCATTACGTACTTTAGTGCTAGAGTCATCTCCAAGACTTGAGAAGATGCCTAATTCACTACAAAGAAAGGAAATCAGCTCGCTAGAAACAACCTGTGGTAGCATGTTATATTAAATCTAAACAAACTGCATTAGTCATATCAGGGAGCTCACTTGAGAACGTCAAGAGTTTGTGCGAGATGACACAGGGAGGCATATGTGACTTCTCCACCGGGAATCCAATCATCCATGTATGCATCTATTTATTCAATCTATTCATCATCAAGTATCTAACTATGCATCCATCAATTATACTTATCCATCAATTCCATATTTGTATCACTGAGTACCATCGAGATAAAGCGTAAAATATATATTGTTTAGTCATAGGTTGTTTGCTGGGTACAAATACCAACATGAAGCACACACAAAAGTAGCTGAAATTAGCATTTTCATCGGGTATTGGAATATAGTTTAATGAGACACTGACTAAAAGCTAAAGCAGCCTCCTTTCACAATAGTAAGAATGCAGGGACAAAGGATTATTGTGTGAAGTAAAGTGAAACGATAAATCCCTCTTTACCATTCAATACTCCATAGGCTCCAGATTTGTTCACGTACATAGTGAGCCTATAACAATTTTTCCATCTAATATGTGTACCAATGGATCGATGCATGATTGTAGATGAATTTACGGTAATAAAAGTTATGTCCCTACTCATAAAGGAAACCTTGTGATGATCCAACAATTCAATGTAAGTTAGGTGCAAGGGGAGATTACTCTTCATAAGACTAGCAGCATGCCAAAATGTACTCTCCCTGAAACTAAAGGTTGCCCGTCATATCCACTGAATAATGTGCTAGACAGAGGGCATATCTAGGAGGATCTTATTGGTTGTCAGCACCAACCTTCTGAAATAACATTTCTGGTGGAAGATTTAACAAAAAACTACACACACCATATCTAGAGTATACCAAAATATAATAAGCTGGGATCGCTTTGTATAATTTACCTTCAATACCAACAAAAACTGATATATCGAATGGTTTCTTTGACCCAGTAAATTGATGATTAATTTTTTCCTAATAGGAAAGTAAATGTACATGCTTTAGGCATATCAAAATAAGTGGTTTGCTATGTCAATTCACGTGCACAGCCCATCACAACATAACTGAGTATAAATTGGAAGCCTAAACGGTTTCTAGTAACTCAATAAATAACTAATCTAAATGTAATGGATTGGAAACTGGAACATGTTTAATGCTTAGTGCTCAAATAACAACCCATCTGTATGGACCAAAATATCTTGATCTATTGTCTTTACTGGCTCAGCAGAACTCAGAGAATAGATAGGTCTGAAAAAATGCAAAAGGCCACATACCTTGAACCAGCTGTTATCAAACATCAACGATATCAGCTGTACATGACTGCCCACTATGTGCATGGGGCCTTTTGTCTAATAAAGTGATTAACACATATTAGTCCATCCCAGTTTACTTAGATATGCACTTACCACAAATCTTCCTTACAAAATTGCAGAGCTCGCATCAACCATCTGGACAGTGTATTAGAGATAAATTATATGAGTAGAAATTATCCAAATTAGGAAATTCTTCAAGATGTAGAGGTGAGAGGTGAAAAAAATTGAATGGTGTCGAGCAAGTAAACAACTTTGCTACCAAACCTCCATCCTTGTTTGCTAGGCAGCCTGGTTGACAGAGACTACCATCCGATCTGCTTCAAACAGTCATTGTACATGGTACACCTCCTCTGCTGCATCAATCACAATGGACAGATTCATCAGCGGGTATACCACATGGCACGAACACATACATGAGAAGGCGTGGACATGGGACCCATAGCAGAGAGACGGGATGCTCAGCCTGGACCCAGACGCATACATGTTAGATTACTGCGTGGCCAGAAGTTGAAAGTTGCATCCCAAGCAGCAGCGGATGATGGATTGGACCGTACCTAGCAGCAGTATAGTTGGACGTACCTAGTTTTTTCAGATGGATTCCAATGTGGATGAATACCTAGCAGCAATAGAGGATGGATTGAATCGTTCCTTGTTTTTTCAGATCGATTCCAACGTGGATAAAGATGCGGCAAGGAAGAGCGACGGCAGGGAAGCTGAATGATGTTGCAGTTGGGAAGGGCGGCGAACCGAAGGACGGAAGGAGATTGAGGCCTGATCTATTTTGGAGGAGAAAGATATATTTTTTTTAGGGGAGGAGGAGTAAGATATGAGAGAGGAAGAGAGACGTGAGAGATTGAGAGACCACTATCATGAGAGTTATGGGCCTCTTTTTGGGCTTCAAAGATGATACACTTTATAGTTTTCTTTGTTTCAACGAAACTAATCTGGTTGAAAGTTTTTTTATGAAACTTAATCTACAACCGTAATAACTCGGTCCCACCTCAAATGTACGGCTCGTAAATTCTGATTAACACGGGAATTTGTAGGAAGTCACAAATTAGTATAGGTATAGATTTGATGCTTGCGAACCATGACTCATGGGCAAGATGACTATGACTCCGTTCTCCGGAACAATGGAGCGAGCCACTGACTTATTGGAAATAATACATACCGATGTATGCGGTCCGATGAGTGTTGAGGCTCGCGGCGGGTATCATTATTTTCTAAAACTTCACAGTTGATTTGAGCAGATATGGGTATATCTACTTAATGAAACACAAGTCTGAAACATTTTGAAAAGTTCAAAGAATTTCAGAGTGAATTGGAGAATCATCGTAACAAGAAAAATAAAGTTTCTGCGATCTGATCACAGAGGCGAATATTTGAGTTACGACTTTGGCCCTTCATTTAAAACAATATGGAATAGTTTCACAACTCACACCACCTAGAACACCACAGTGTATTGGTGTGTCCGAACGTCGTAACCATACTTCATTAGATATGGTGCGATCTATGATGTCTCTTACCGATTTACCACTATCATTTTGGGGGTTATGCATTAGAGACAGTTGCATTCACGTTAAATAGGGCACCGTCTAAATCCATTGAGATGACACCATATGAACTATGGTTTGGCAAGAAACTAAAGCTGTCGTTTCTTAAAGTTTGGGGTTGTGATGCTTATGTGAAAAAGTTTTCAAACTGATAAGCTCAAACCCAAATCAGAGAAGTGCGTCTTCATAGGATACCCAAAAAAAGTTGTTGGGTACACCTTCTATCACAGATCCGAAGGCAAGATTTTTGTTGCTAAGAATGGACCTTTCTAGAGAAGGAGTTTCTCTCGAAAGAAGTGAGTGGGAGGAAAGAAGAACTTGATGAGGTAATTGTACCTTCTCTTGAATTGGAAAGTAGCTCATCACAGAAAATCGTTCCCATGATACCTAGACCAACTAGAGATGAAGGTAATGATAATGATCATGAAACTTCATATCAAGTTACTACCAAACCACGTAGGTCAACCAGAGCACGTTCCGCATGAGAGTGGTACGGTAATCCTGTTCTGGAAGTCGTGTTACTAGACCATGACGAACCTACGAACTATAAGGAAGTGATGATGAGCCCAGATTCCACATAATGGCTTGAGGCCATGAAATCCAAGATGGGATCCATGTCTGAGAACAAAGTATGGACTTTGGTTGACTTGCCCAATGATCGGCAAGCCATAGAGAATAAATGGATCTTCAAAGAAGAAGACTGACATTGATGGTAATGTTACTGTCTACAAAGCTCGACTTGTTGTGAAAGGTTTTTGACAAGTTCGAGGAGTTGACTATGATGAGACTTTCTCACCCGTAGTGATGCTTAAGTCTGTCCGAATCATGTTAGCAATTGCCACATTATGAAATATAGCAAATGGATGTCAAAACTACATTCCTTAATGGATATCTGAAACAAGAGTTGTATATGATGCAACCAGAAGGTTTTGTCAACAAAGTGTGAAAGCTCCAGCGATCCTTCTATGGACTGGTGCAAGCATCTCGGAGTTGGAATATATGCTTTGATGAGGTGATCAAAGCATATGGTTTTATACAGACTTATGGTGAAGCCTGTATTTACAAGAAAGTGAGTGGAGCTCTGTAGCATTTCTGATATTATATCTGGATGACATATTGCTGATTGGAAATGATATAGAATTTGTGGATGGCATAAAAGGATACTTGAATACGAAATGTTTTTAAAGACCTCAGTAAAGCTGCTTACATATTGGGCATTAAGATCTATAGAGATAGATCAAGACACTTGATAAGACTTTCAATGAGTACATACCTTGACAAGATTTTGAAGGAGTTCAAAATGGATCAGTCAAAAAAGGAGTTCTTGCCTGTATTGTAAGGTGTGAAGTTGAGTAAGACTCAAAGCCCGACCACGGCAGAAGATAGAGAGAGAATGAAAGTCATTCCCTATGCCTCAGCCATAGGTTCTATATGATATGCCATGTTGTGTACCAGACCTATTGTGTACCTTGCCATGAGTTTGGCAAGGGGGTACAACAGTGATCCAGGAGTAGATCACTGGGCAGCGGTTAAAATTATCCTTAGAGGACTAAGGAAATATTTCTCGGTTATGGAGGTGATAAAGAGTTCGTCGTAAAGAGTTACGTCAATGCAAGCTTTTACACTGATCTAGATGAATCTGAGTCTCAATCTGGATACATATTGAAAGTGGGAGCAATTAGCTAGATTAGCTCCATGCAGAGCATTGTAGACATAGAAATTTGCAAAATACATATGGATCTGAATGTGACAGACCCGTTGACTAAACCTATCTCACAAGCAAAACATGATCACACCTTAGTACTCTTTGGGTGTTAATCACATAGCGATGTGAACTAGATTATTGACTCTAGTGAACCCTTTGGGTGTTGGTCGCATGGCGATGTGAACTATTGGTGTTAAATCACATGGCGATGTGAACTAGATTATTGACTCTAGTGCAAGTGGGAGACTGAAGGAAATATGCCCTAGAGGCAATAATAAAATTGTTATTTATATTTCCTTATATCATGATAAATGTTTATTATCCATGCTAGAATTGTATTAACCGGAAACTTAATACATGTGTGAATACATAGACAAAACAAAGTGTCCCTAGTATGCCTCTACTTGACTAGCTCGTTAATCAAAGATGGTTAAGTTTCCTGACCATAGACATGTGTTGTCATTTGATGAACGGGATCGCATCATTAGGAGAATGATGTGATGGACAAGACCCATCTGTTAGCTTAGCATAATGATCGTTAAGTTTGCTATTGCTTTCTCATGACCTATACATATTCCTTTGACTATGAGATTATGCAACTCCCAAATACCGGAGGAACACCTTGTGTCCTATCAAACATCACAACGTAACTGGGTGATTATAAAGATGCTCTACAGGTGTCTCCGATGGTGTTTGTTGGGTCGGCATAGATCGAGATTAGGATTTGTCACTCCGAGTATCGGAGAGGTATCTATGGGCCCTCTCGGTAATGCACATCATGATAAGCCTTGCAAGCAATGTGACTAACGAGTTAGTTACGGGATGATGCATTATGAAATGAGTAAAGAGACTTGCAGGTAACGAGATTGAAGTAGGTATAATGATACCGACGATCGAATCTCGGGCAAGTAACATACCGATGACAAAGGGAATAACGTATGTTGTTATTGCGGTTTGACCAATAAAGATCTTCGTAGAATATGTAGGAACCAATATGAGCATCCAGGTTCCACTATTGGTTATTGACCGGAGATGTGTCTCGGTCATGTCTACATAGTTCTCGAACCCGTAGGGTCCGCACGCTTAACGCTTATGTGTTTTGGTAGCCAAAGATTGTTCGGAGTCCCAGATGAGATTACGGACAAGACGAGGAGTCTCGAAATGGTCGAGAGGTAAAGATTGATATATTGGAAGATGGTATTCTGACACCGGAATGGTTTTGGAGTGGTTCGGGCATTTTTTGGAGTATCGAGGGGTTACCGGAACCCCCCCCCCCCCCCAGGGAAAGTAATGGGCCTACATGTGCCATAGGGGAGAGGGGAGGCAGCCCACAAGGGGTTGCCACGGGCCCCCTCCCATGGGGAGTCCGAATTGGATTAGGAGAGGAGGCACGCCCCCCTTTCCTTCTCCTCTTCCCTCTCCCTTCCCCTTTCCCCCTCTGTAAGAAAGGAAGGGGACGAATAGGACATGGAGTCCTATTCGGTTTCCCCCCATGGCGCTCCCCTCTAGGCCTGCGGCCTCCTCCCCTCCTCCTTTGTATACGGGGTCGGGGGTCACCCCATAGCATACAGTTGTTCTCTTAGCCGTGTGCGGTGCCCCCCTCCACAGTTTACTCCTTCGGCCATAGCATCGTAGTGCTTAGGCGAAGCCCTGCGTGGATCACATCACCATCATCGTACCACGCTGTCGTGCTGACGAAACTCTCCCTCAACCCTCTGCTAGATCAAGAGTTCGAGAGACGTCATCGAGCTGAACGTGTGCTGAACTCGGAGGTGTCGTACGTTCGGTACTAGATCGGTTGGATTGTGAAGACGTTCGAATACATCAACCGCGTTAACCTAACGCTTCCGCTTTCGGTCTACGAGGGTACATGGACACACTCTCCCCCTCTCATTGCTATGCATCTCCTAGACAGATCTTGCATGATCGTAGGAAATTTATTGAAATTGCATGCTACGTTCCTCAACAGTTAGGGTCTATTTTTTTAACAAAAATCCATATCTTCAAAAAAATCGTTGAAGGGTCAAATTTGTCCGAAAATTGTCAACCTTTTTTGCTATAAATAGGGCTGCTCACCCCACGTATTTATCACACTCAAACATGGATGACAACAATGATCTTACCTTCCCACTCTCCGATTTCGGTCTTTGGGATATGGAGTATAGCCTCTACCCTTCTACCTGTGATCCCATTACCATTCCCCCACTCTCCTTGCACCTTGCTCATATAGAATCTCAGAATACTAAGATGCACAAGTAGTTATGGATGGTAGAGTCTCTGAGCTAAAAGCAACGTGCAAAAGATGCGGTAATTTATTGTGCATTGTCCGGCACGGTGAATCAACATCCTTACTAGGCATAGAGCAGCACACATCAAGAGAGACGAGGAGGTTGCGGCTGCGGGGCAAGAATGAAGAATCCCAATTTCTTCAGTTGTACTGTTGTAGTCTTTGTATTTTTTATTTCTTTTAATTTTTTAGTATTTCTAGAGCATGTCTTGTACTCTTTTCCTTCTTTGGGATGGAAGGTTTTGTTCAAAATATGCCCTAGAGGCAATAATAAAATGGTTATTATTATATTTTCTTAATCATGATAAAGGTTTATTCATGCTAGCATTGTATTGACTGAAAACTTAAATACATGTGTGGATACATAAATAAATACCGTGTCCCTTGTAAGCCTCTACTAGACTAGCTCGTTGATCAAAAGATGGTTAAGGTTTCCTAACCATAGACATGCATTGTCGCTTGATAACAGGATCACATCATTAGGAGAATGATGTGATGGACAAGACCCATCCGTCAGCTTAGCATATGATTGTTCAGTTTATTTCTACTGCTTTCTTAATGTCAAATGCATATTCCTTCGACCATGAGATCATGCAACTCCCGGATATCGGAGGAATACCTTATGTGCTATCAAATGTCACAACATAACTGGGTGGTCATAAAGGTGCTCTATAGGTATCTCTGAAGGTGTCTGTTGAGTTGGCATGAATCGAGATGGGGATTTGTCACTCCGTATGACGGAGAGGTATCTCTAGGCCCTCTCGGTAATACAGCATCACAAGAAGCTTGCAAGCAAAGTGACTAAGGAGTTAGTTACAATACTATGTATTAAGGAATGAGTAAAGAGACTTACCGGTAACGAGATTAAACTAGGTATGAAGATACCGACGATCGAATCTCGGGCAAGTAACATACTGACGGACAAAGGAAACTGCGTATGTTGTCATAAAGGTTCGACCGATAAAGATCTTCGTAGAATATGTAAGAACCAATATGGGCATCCAGGTCCCGCTATTAGTTATTGGTCGGAGAAGCATCTCGGTCATGTCTACATCATTCTTGAACCCGTAGGGTCCGCACGCTTAACGTTCATTGACGATATAGTATTATATGAGTTATGTATGTTGGTGACCTAATGTTGTTTGAAGTCCGGGATAAGATCACGGACATGACAAGGAGCTCCGGAATGGTCCGGAGGTAAAGATTGATATATAGGATGATATGGTTGGGCCAAAGGGAAATGCCCATGAGGCTTTAGGTCGGTGCAAAAGGAAGTTTTGCGAAGGTCAGGGGCCAGATGTCAGGGATCTTGGCGTCTGGTACTGGAAACCGAGAAGGACTCTTCCTTGTGTTCCAAACTGACTTCGAGGAGGCTCTTTATCCAAGAAACAACCCCAGGGCTCAACATATAAATATTGGAGTAGGGCTAGCCCCTGAAGTACACCACAATTCACCAAGCTATGTGCTGGCACCCCCTCTCCCTCTAGTTCGTCCTCCGTCCTAAATCTGTTGTGCTTGGTGAAGCCCTGTGGAAATAGTTTCACCACCACCGTGACCATGCCGTCGTGCTGCCGGAACTCATCTACTACTTCGCCACTCTTTCTGGATCGAGAAGGCGAGGACATCATTGAGCCGAACATGTGCTGAACGTGGAGGTGTTGTCGTGGACTTGACATGGCAGATGTCCTAGCGGAAGGACTTAGTCATGGAGCCATCGCAACTAGGTTAGCTTAAAGGGGTTAATCGGGACAGAGGACACCGAGAATTTATACTGGTTTGGCCCCTCGCGGTGGAGGTAAAGGTCTACTCTAGTTTGGGGTTGTATTGCTTGGGTTTCGATTACCAGGGAGCGAATATGCTTGACCTAGTTCTCGATATGTTGTTTCTTGTCCTTAACCCGTCGTCGGGTTGTCCCTTTATATACATAGGTTGACGCCCGGCGGCTTACAGAGTCCCGGTCGGCTCATACACAACGTGTCTGGCTCGGTGACTAACTAATCTTGCCTTACAATACAAGTCATACATGTGGCGGTTCATCCCCTTAGGCCTCAAGTCGCCTGTGGGTCTTGGGCCATCAATGGGCTTGCTATGATCCACCATCTTCATTGATAAATTGCCAACGATATGACCCGGCCCCTCCTGGGCGGTTCATACCTAATAGTCATATCCCCAACATTAGGCCCCAGGTTGATTTGAACTTGTTCATATCAATCTTCAATACCTGACTTGTCAAAATCTTGCATCGTCCGTTTGATAAACTTTGCCGTAACCCGCCATGATGTCATTTCACATTAATTTCACACGAGGCCCAGAATATCTTTAACTGATCCTTATCTTTAACGAACTTCCCGAGAATCGAGGTGTTCATATAGCCACATGATGATTTCCACCTCCTCGATTCCCGCGCATGCCTTGTATCCACCCTCTTATAAATAGGGACGGGGGTCTTTATCATTCCCCCCTCACTTCCTCGTCTTCGCCTTCCTCCTTTGCACAGCCGCACCTGCGCTCGAGCTCCGCCACTGTCGACCTCCGTCCGCTACATCAACTCAGGCCGCTGCATCACCCTGACCGGACCAGAAAACGCCGGCGCGCGATCGCTACTTCATTGACATCCGTAAGTCTTATTTCCCCAATCCTTAGATCTGCATTAGGGTTTACTCTGTTCATCAGTGTTCTTGGCCGTTTTTTGTTGTTTCCTTCAACTCAAGTAGCATTTAATATGAAATAGGCCATGAACCTTGCGCGGTAGTAGTTTAGCATTCATTTTTATCATCAGGATAGCATGTTTCGATAGAAGATCTCATCGGAGCACCCAAACTTTTCTAATTCTGCCACCTTAGGTTTAGCATTTACTGTCTTTTCTGAATTGTTGTAGATCCAAAATCATAGCCTCAGTCTGTGAACTCTGTTTGTCCATCACTTAGCAAAAATTTCACTTGTAAATCTGAAGTAACATAACTGCCATGGCGGCTTATATCATAAACTGTGACCCACCATGCAACACTAGGCCCTGTTTGAACCGCCATCATATGCTTCATAGCTTGCCTAAAATGGCAATACTTCTCCAGTTTAACCATGCTTGCTTATTTATCCTCATATTTTATCTCTGTACAACACACTTGATTTTTAAACTCTGTCCGGCTTAACAGCAGAAATCTTAACCCGGTAGGTACCATTAGTCCCCTTTTAAGCCGCCAATATGAATATCCGCGTACTTCAATGTTCATCGTCCCGCTTAACCTAACATCTGTTTTAAACTAGTAATGTTTCTTTATTTTAGGCTTTCAATCTCCAAATGGGCAAAACTATCACTGCTTGCAATTGGGTCATTTCCAGGGTCACCGAGGAAGACTTGAACGAATATGTTCAGACAGATGTCCTGGCCAAAAAGGATGTCATTTATTGGAGGGTCCTAGGCACCGAAACTCCTCCTGAGCCCAAGGATGGCGAAGTAATTGTCTTCACTGATCATATGCTCCGGGGCTTCAACCCTCCCGGCTCAAAATTCTTCCGTGATGTGCTGCACATTTTCAAGCTCCATCCTCAGGACATCATACCAAATTCTGTTTCAAACATCTGCAACTTCCAAGTATTCTGCGAGGTGTACCTTTAACAGGAGCCCACCGTAGAACTATTTAGGGAGTTCTATTACTTAAACTGGCAGAACGAGTTCACAGATGGCCCCAGCCTAGATCTAGGCGAAATTTCTATATAGTGCCGGAAAGAAGTCACCTTCCAGCTGCCACTCTTCCCAGTCATCCCAAAGACTGGAATCAAACTTGGTTTTATTGCAAAGACACTTCTCCAGAAGGGGAAAATTCCTTGCTGGGTTATCGCCCCAATCGGCTTAGTGATAGACATCATCTTCTAGACCGCACCAGCACATCAGAACGAAAAGAGTACATGCCAGTTTTTCCAAAGACCCGGGCCTTAATGGTCAATGGCTTGACTGGAATTGATCTGGTTCGATGCTGCGTCTCTTGGAGAGTATTACCTCTAAGCCGCTGTCCCGGTTTGATGCATGAATATACCAGTGAGTTATCAGATCCTCAACGCCACTGTCAAATTGAATTGACTGATGAAGACATCAATGAGATGACCAAGTCTCTGTTAAATGAGAGCTTGGAAGATTGCAGTAAAGTCGGATTAAGTCATTTCTGTGTTCTGAATAAACCGCCAGCTGTAAGCTTTTAATCAAGTTCACACTTGAATCATGTTTTTCCCTTGTACTGCCTGTTCACACTCATTCAATTTTTATAGGTCGATTCACCTTTTTGGGCCAAGAAGCTGCAAGATAAACCGGTCAGGAAGACCCGGACAAAGAGCAAGGCTATCAAAAAGCCTGCCAAGAAGAAAACCAACCATGCCGAGTTATTTAACTTGGACAATCATGAAACGATGAGTCGAAGGTAGAACTTGATTCCCTTGGCTCATTCTTTGTACACCTTATTGACAATGACCATTATTAGGATGACGTGGAGGCCAGCCGTGCAGATGATGAAGAGGTAATTACTCTTTCCTCTGGCTCAGACCCTCTGCCAACATAGAAAACCTGACAAGCAAGCCGGAAAGTAATATTTTCTCACCCTTTAGCTTACTTGGATCCCAACTTTCTTTTGATGAAGCAGCAACATGAAGCTTGCCACACAACCCGGAACAGTGGCGATGGAATTTTATCCTTCAGCTTACCAAACACCCCAGCACCTCGCAAGCGTCGACCGGAGGTTTCAACAATTTTTGACTTGTCTTATCCAAAGGCGGGTCTTTTTTGACAACCTCTTAACTCGTCTGATTCAAACTATCAGGGAATGTCTCATTCTTCCTCTGGCGACTCAACTGGGACTCAAATCCCGGCCTTCAAAATTGTGCCTGGGTGAGAACATTAAATCTTACCCACTTTTGAATTATGCACTTAATTGTCATATTAACTCTGTCTCATGCTTCCTTTTCAGTGCTATGGCCAAGCCCAGCAAGAAGCAGAAAATCGACAAACCGGCTGAAGAGCCCAAGACTCTTGAATCGACACAATATGCCACCATCGAGACCTTGCATCAAGAGTCGGAAGCTGTTATGGATGACCCCCCTCCAGAAGATCACCCCGTCACTCAAGACACCATGGACATTGATCCAAAAAATGATAAGCCGCAGTCCTGCTCAGCCGGCTCATGAATCTGACGATATAATGGTTACTGGGACGACTTATCAAGCCCCAGGCAATCCCATCGCCCTGTCCAAACACAGCGCCAAAGAAGAGTTCTCTGCTATTGACAAAGGCAAATGGAAGGTTGATTTGGAAGGCTATTCTCAATTTAGCGCTCACCTTCACACCAGCCGTGATTTTGAAGCTGGCTTGGTTAACTTGATGAAGGATCGTTTTGAGGTAATCCAACACAATCATCTTCATAAATATATTACTATCAGCCGCCAAGTCTATGGATTATGATAGAATCGAATATACTGTAGACTTTCAGATAGCCACAAATAGATGAACATTATCACTAGTAGCCCCCAAGGGCCGGCTTAAACTATCAAGCTAAGTCAGGACTTCAATCAACAGTGATCAATTTTGCTTCTGTAGTCCCCAAGGACCGGCTTAATCAGTATGGATAAACCTGGACTTATCACCATGGCTGAAACCAATATCCCAATGTGTAGCCTTTATAAACTGGAGCATCTCATTTTGCCTGGGTCATCACATAAACTTGTCTTGAAAAGAGCAATAGGCATTAGCCCCCAAGTGCCAAGGAAAATACTTGTATTGTGCTTGGGACTTAAAAAATAATCATGATCATAATACCTTCCATGTTTGTTCATGTCGCATGCTGAACTAACTGAGAAGGATTCGCAAATCAACAATCGGAGGACCAATATTAAAACTCAACAATCTGAGACGTCCAAGGCCAAGTCAAAACTGAAGACTGCATTGGAAAACATTGAGCAGTTGAAACAAAGCTTCAGTGCTGATAAAACCGGCTGGGAGACTGAGAAGACGGCTGTATTAAAGAGAGCAGAGGATGCCGAGGCAGCTCTTAAAGCGGTGACTGATGAGTTGTCCAGTTTAAAACATCAGATCAATACCATGACATCAGCTATCTTCGGTAAGTAGTAAAAATGACTCCTTTACCCCAGCAAGCATATTATAGTCATGTGCCGGTTTATCAATAACTTTACTAACATAGTCTCCCGGAGCGTCAAGTTGGGCTCAGACATGCGCATCAAGCTGAAGGCTGTCTATAGCCTTGTAGAACAGCTATACACTGGCGCTCAACGGACCATTGCTGCTGCTATTCATAAGAAACATCCGCCCACCCTCATCAAGGAAGCATTAGAGAGATTATCGGTGCTGCCCCAAAGGATCGACGATTTAAAGCGAGCATCTGCCAGAGCCGGCGCCTTGACTGCCTTAAGCCGGGCAAAGGCGTGGCAAGCAGATCTTGATCCAGAAGACTTGGCCGATGGTTGCCCGAGTGTAAAAGAAGACGGATCTCCCTTCAGTGCTAATGACTTTGCAGTAATAGCAAGAGCAATGCGTCCGTTAGCGAGAAAGCTAACTGAAGATACCAATCTATCCCAATACCAGGCGGCTTATGATCCTGGGAACAAGAAGATGAAGGCACTGGTTCATCAAGAGGTGGATCTCATCCCACCGACGCGTAAGCACACCTTCGCTCCTAACATTGATCCATTAAACCTTATTGATGATGAGGTTGTGTTTAGAGCTTTGACCGGTATCAACTGGGGTAAGCCTGACTTCCAGCCAATGGATAATCACGGAGATGAAGAAGAAGAAGCACATGATGACGCCGGCGGTTGTGATAATGACGCAGATCTTGCTGGTAAATCACCGAACGAGCCACCGCACGGTCACGCTCCTCATCCAATAGGTCAAGAGCATCTTGACGTGATTTTTCATTATCAACTTCAACATAAGCCGCCACACGGGGCGAATTGTGATAGATGTCACTAGGGAGAACTGCCTCTGCTCCATAAACCATGAAGAAAGGCGTGTAACCCGTAGATCTGTTGGGGGTAGTATTGATACTCCATAGCACTGAAGGCAATTCCTCCACCCAACAACCTGGCGTCCTCTGCAAAGGGACCATAAGCTGGGGCTTGATGCCTCTCAAAATTTCTTGATTCGCTCTTTCAGGTTGACCATTGGACTAGGGGTGAGCCACTGATGATACGTCAAGATGAATGTGCTCTCGTTGACAAAATTCTTTCATAGCACCCTTGGACAGATTAGTCCCATTATCAGTTATAATGCTGTGAGGAAAGCCAAACCAGAAAATCACCTTTTTGATGAACTGAACCGTTGTTGCCGCGTCACACTTACTAACCGGCTCTGCCTCAACCCACTTTGTGAATTTGTCAACCGCCACCAAAAGGTGAGTCTTTTTGTCTTTGGACCTTTTGAAAGGTCCAACCATATCTAGCCCCCAGACTGCAAATGACCAAGTGATTGGAATCATCTGCAATTCTTGAGCCGGCACATGAGCTCGTTTTGAAAATTTCTAACAGCCATCACATTTACTGACCAAATCCTCCGCATCAGCATTAGCCAACAGTAAATAAAACCCATGACGGAAAGCCTTGGCTACAAGATACTTAGACCCGGCATGATGACCACAATCTCCTTCATGAATCTCTCATAGGATTTCATGGCCTTCTTCGGGAGAAACACAATGTTGAAACGCCCCTGAGACACTGCAATGATGCAACTCACCATTGCCAGTGGTCATTGACTTGGATCGTCGGGTTATCTGCCTGGCTAAAGTTTCATCGTCAGATAACTCGCCCCGGGTCATATAAGCCAAATATGGAACTGTCCAGTCAGGAATAGCATGAAGAGCCGCCACCAATTGTGCCTCCGGGACAGGAATAGCAAGTTCTTCCTCTGTAGGCAATTTGACTGAAGGGTTATGCAGAATATCAAGGAAAACGTTAGGTGGCACCGGCTTACGCTAGGACTCTAACCGACTCAAAGCATTAGCCGCCTCATTCTTCCTGTGATCCACACGTTCCACTTGATAACCCTTGAAATGACCAGCAATAGCATCAAACTCGTGGCGGTAAGCCGCCATGAGTGGGTCCTTAGAATCCCAAGTGCCTGAAACTTGCTGAGCCACAAAATCTGAGTCACCAAAACACCTCACCCGGCTTAGATTCATCTCTTTAGCCATTCGAAGACCGTGGAGTAAGGCCTCATACTCAACTGCATTGTTAGTACAAGGGAACATCAACCTTAAAACATAACAAAATTTATCACCTCGTGAGGAAGTCAAAACAACTCCAGCCCCCGAGCCCTCCAACTGCCTGGATCCATCGAAGTAAATAGTCCAATATGTGCTATCTGGCTTCTCCTCTGGCATCTGCAGCCCAGTCCAGTCATTGATAAAATCCACAAGTGCTTGAGACTTGATATTCGTCCGAGGCATATACTTCAAACCATGGGGTGCACGCTCAATGGCCCATTTAGCTACCCGGCCTATGGCCTCCTTGTTCTGAATAATATCCCCTAAAGGAGCAGAACTAACCACGGTGATGGGATGACCCAGGAAATATTGCTTAAGCTTTCGACTAGCCATGAACACCCCATATACCAGCTTCTGCCAATGCAGATATCTCTACTTGAACTCAATGAGCACCTCACTGGTGTAATAAACCGGCCGCTGAACCGGATATTCCTTGCCTGATTCCTTCCTTTCCACAACAATTGCCACACTGACAGCTCGGCTATTGGCAGCCACATATAACAAGAAGGGCTCTTTCTCAATAGGAGTAGCAAGGATCGGCGGCTCAGCTAACTGTTTTCAAGGCTTCAAATGCCTGATCAGCAGCATCACTCTAGATAAAGTGATCTATTTTCCTCATCATTTGGTACAGAGGAATAGCTTTTTCTCCCAACCAGCTTATGAACTGGCTTAAGGCCGCAATATGACCCGCCGGACGCTGAACATCATTAATACACACCGGTTTAGCCAAGGAAGTGATGGCCTTGATTTTCTCCGGGTTAGCTTCAATGCCCTGTTCAGAAACCAAAAAGTCCAAGAGCTTGCCTGCTAGTACACCAAAGACACACTTGGTCGGGTTAAACATCATCTTGTCGACCCAGAGAATGGCAAAGGTCTCTTTCAAATCATCTATCAAGGTTTCCTTCTTCCTTGATTTCATAACAATATCATCCACATAGGCATGAACATTGCGTTCAATCTGACCATGAAGGCAATTTTTGAACACACCGCTGGTAAGTCGCCTGGGCACTCTTGAGCCCAAAGGGCATAGACACATAGTAGAAGGCTCCAAAGGGAGTGATGAATGTTGTCTTCTCCTAGTCCTTAACTGCCATCTTGATCTGATGATACCCAGAATAAGCATCTAAAAAACTCAAATGCTCACAATATGGCGTAGCATCAATAATCTGATCAATACAGGGAAGAGCAAAAGGATCAGCCGGGCAGGCTTTATTAAGGTCAGTGTAATCCAGACACATGCGCCAAGTATCATTTTTCTTAAGCACCAGCACCGGGTTAGCCAACCATTCAGGATGAAAAACTTCAACAATGAACCCAGCTGCTAAGAGCTGGGCCACTTCTTCACCAATGGCCTTACGCCTCTCTTCATTGAAGCGACGAAGGAATTGCTTGACCGATTTAAACTTCGGATCAATATTGAGAGTGTGTTCATTGAGTTCCCTCGGTACACCCGGCATGTCTGAAGGCTTCCATGAAAAGATGTCCCAGTTCTCATGGATGAACTCGATGAGCGCGCTTTCCTATTTTGGATCCAAATTGGCACTGATACTGAACTGCTTGCATGAATCGCCAGGAACAAAATCAATCAACTTAGTGTCATCTGCCGATTCAAACTTCAACAAAGGGTCATCCACTATGGTTGGCTTCTTCAAAGGTGTCATATCTGTCGGGTCAACATTATCTTTGTAAAACTTCAACTCTTCTATTACACAAACAGACTCAGCATCGGCAACATCGCCCTGTTCATATTCCAAAGCTATCTTCATGTTCCCATGCACTGTGATGGTACCCTTGTAACCCGACATCTTGAGCTGCAAATAAACATAACAAGGCCTCGCCATGAACTTAGCTTAAGCCAGCCGCCCAAATAAAGTGTGATAAGGGATCTTAATCTTGACCACCTCAAAGGTCAATGTCTCAACTCTGGAATCATGATCATCACCAAAGGCCACTTCCAAAGCTATCTTGCCTACTGGATATGCCGACTTACCAGGCACCACACCATGAAAAATAGTGTTAAACGGCTTAAGATCCTTGCCAGTCAAACTCATACAACGAAAAGTTTCATAGTAAAGGATATTGATACTACTGCCTCCATCCATCAGCACCTTAGTGAATTTGTAACCTCCAACCTAAGGTGCAACCACCAAAGATAAATGACCCGGATTGTCAACCCGGGGCGGGTGATCCTCACGGCTCCAGAGAATAGGATGTTCAGACCATCGCAAGTAACATGGAATCACCGGCTCAACTGCGTTCACCGCCATTTTATGAATCTTCTGGTCCCGTTTACATAAAATCATGGTGAACACATGATATTATCCACTATTTAACTTCATTGTATTACTCTGATAACCACATTGTGGTTGTCGATTCCCTTGACCAGACTGCTGATTAAAACCACCTTGATTGCCTTGGCCTTGGAAAGCGGAGTTTGAACCACTACAGCCAAAGCCAGGCCCGTGAGAGCCGGATCCTGAACCGCCATTGGGGCCATGATTATTATGGAAAAAATGGAATTCCCATACTCCCTCGTAATGAAGCAATCCTTCCATAGATGATTCGTCGACTTCTCTTGCGTGCCATGCTTTGGGCAAGGCTGGTTCATCATTGCTTCAAGGTTAAATTTTGGCCCTCCAAACCGGGGAGGCTTTCCCTTGCGACGTTGATTATTATTCTGTGCATTGGCGCTGGCCACAAAGTCTGAAACGCTCCCCGCCTTGCGCTTACCGTTGCCACCATGACCTGCTGTGTTATGTTGTTGTCCCTTCGCACTGCCACTCTTCTTACCCTTACCCGCCTTTTCTTCATTAGAGTTGGGGTCCTTGGTACTATCAAAATCGGCATATTTGACGAGGGCTGCCATGAGCTCCCCCATGTCATTGCAGTGGCGCTTAAGCCGCCCTAGTTTCTGCTTAAGGGGGAGGAAACAACAATTCTTCTCCAACAATCAGGACTGCTGAACCGGCATTGATACTATCCAATGAGTGTATAACAGTTGAGATCCGGCGCACCCAATTGGTTGTTGACTCGCCCTCACCTTGGACACAAGAATCCAAATCCAGGATCGACAGGGGCTGCTTGCACGTGTCTTTAAATTTTTGGATGAAACGGGCTTTCAACTCTGCCCATGATCTAATGGAGTTAGAGGGTAGCCCTTTTAACCAAGTACGAGCCGGCCCATCCAACATCATGGTGAAATACTTAGCACATGCAGCATCACTAACATCCAGCATCTCCATGGCCATCTCATAACTCTCAACCCACTCCTCCGGGGGCTGATCCACTATATAATTAGACACCTTATGAGGGCCCTTGAAATCCTTAGGCAACTGCTCGTTGCGTAGAGCCGGCGCTAAACATGGCACACCCAATGTTCTAGATGTCACTCCTGCCTCCACAGATGTTGACGGATAAACCGGAGGTTGCTGTTGGGCCGCCAGCTCCGCCTCCCAACGTGCCCTACCCTGATCCACCAAAGTCTGAGCATCCACACCATCGCGCGCCGGGTCATGCCCACAAGGCTGGTTACGGCGCTGTTCACTGCTTGAAACTGCCAGTGAGTCAATGTTCCTGCTACAACTCCGGCTTGGATGAGGGGTTGAATGAATCTGTTCACGGCTATACGAATAAGCCGCCTGTTGAGCCACGGCCGTTTGAAGAAGTTCGCTGGCCCTCCGCATCTCTATCGTAGCTGGAGACTCGCCTTCAACTGGAAGAGCCGCTAATCGTGATGCCGCAGTGATCATGTTATCCAAAGGGTTAGAATAATGACCCGGCGGTGTCGGAACACGCTGAGGCGGAGTCATATCCAAACGAGGCGGATCCATGACACGTGGCTGAACTGGTGCTCCAATCACGGGCGCCTCAACCACCCGGTTCACCATGGGCGGGTCACTAGTCCCTGCCCCTGGCGTGTTGAAAAGGTTTATCGCATCATATTCCAGAGGTAAGCGACTCTGGTGTCTCCTTCTCATGACTTCATTTGAAGCGTTTTGATCCAAGGTGAGCCGGAAAGAGTCTATCTGAATACGTTGTGCGTGGGCATCCAAAGCAACTCGCTCTGTGGCCATCCTAGCGTTCTCAGCCGACAGCTGCTCCTTGGCTTGAGTTATCTCATCTCGTAACCTCACAACATCCACCTTATGTTGTTCCTGAGTGTCCGGGGTCACTTCCATCCCCATCAAAGTCGCCAAAGCCTCCAATAACTCTATCATAACCTGAGTTGGCGGGCGCGCAAAGCCGCTAGCACCATCCGTCACCGCAGCCACTGAGCTGGAGGTCATAGCTGCAGCGGTCGTTGAGCCGAGCGCTGGCTGTGTACCGGCCATGAAGATCGCAACCCTGTTCGGCGGCTCATAGGGGTCCGGAATACTGTCGCCATCGGAACAGCCCCCAAGCCGGCTGTCTTGTACTTGATACATTGAATTGGTCTCGTCTGTGGATGATTTACCGTCAGAGTGGATGGCCGTCTCATCGCCAGACACAGATCCTTCCTCAAATTCCGCCCCATGGATGAAACCAACAAAGGCGTGCTTCACGGCGGGTTGAACCTAGGCGTGTCGTGCACGCTGAGCCGTCTCGATGATGTCGATGCAGGTGTCCCACTCAGGGCCCGGTTCGCCAATCTTGCCAATGAATACGTGGATTCCGCCGAAGGGGACCCGGTACCCGTACTCAATTGAGCCGGCCTCGGGCCCCCCGCCAGCACCGTCGATGTAGAGCTTGCCGCGATGACTCTTGGTCATCCGGCCCACAGCGTATCCCTTGATCCCTAGGAAGCTGCCCTTCAAGAACTCGAAACCACTGTGTGCTGGCCCCACGGTGGGCGCAAACTATCGTGGACTTGACACGGCAGATGTCCTAGCGGAAGGACTTAGTTGTGGAGCCATCACAACTAGGTTAGCTTAAAGGGGTTAATCGGGACAAAGGACACAGAGAGTTTATACTGGTTCGGCCCCTCGCAGTGGAGGTAAAGGCCTACTCCAGTTTGGGGTTGTATTGCTTGGGTTTCGATTACCAGGGAGCAAACACGCCTGACCTAGTTCTCGATCTGTTGTTTCTTGTCCTTAACCCGTCGCCGGGTCGTCCCTTTATATACATAGGTTGACGCCCGGCGGCTTACAGAGTCCCGGTTGGCTCATACACTACGTGTTCGGCTCGGTGACTAACTAATCTTGCCTTACAATACAAGTCATACATGTGGCAGTTCATCCCCTTGGGCCTCAAGTCGCCTCTGGGTCTTGGGCCGTCAATGGGCTTGCTATGATCCGCCATCTTCATTGATAAATCGCCAACGATATGACCCGGTCCCTCCTGGGCGGTTCATACCTAATAGTCATATCCACAATGTTGGGGAACACAGTATTTCAAAAAAATTCCTATGATCATGCAAGATCTATCTAGGAGATGCATAGAAACGAGAGGGGAGAGTGTGTCTACTTACCCTCATAGACCGAAAGCGGAAGCGTTCAATAACGTGGTTGATGTAGTCAGACGTCTTCGCGATCCAACAGATCCAAGCACCGAACATACGACACCTCCGCATTCAGCACACGTTCAGCTCAATGACGTCCCTCGAGCTCTTGATCTAGTTGAGGTCGAGGGAGAGTTCCGTCAGCACGACGGTGTGGCGACGGTGATGATGAAGTTGTTGGAAATATGCCCTAGAGGCAATAATAAATTAGTTATTATTATATTTCCTTGTTCATGATAATCGTTTATTATCCATGCTAGAATTGTATTGATAGGAAACTCAGATACATGTGTGGATACATAGACAACACCATGTCCCTAGTAAGCCTCTAGTTGACTAGCTCGTTGATCAATAGATGGTTATGGTTTCCTGACCATGGACATTGGATGTCATTGATAACGGGATCACATCATTAGAAGAATGATGTGATGGACAAGACCCAATCCTAAGCCTAGCACAAGATCATGTAGTTCGTATGCTAAAGCTTTTCTAATGTCAAGTATCATTTCCTTAGACCATGAGATTGTGCAACTCCCGGATACCGTAGGAATACTTTGGGTGTGCCAAACGTCACAATGTAACTGGGTGGCTATAAAGGTACATTACAGGTATCTCCGAAAGTGTCTGTTGGGTTGGCACGAATTGAGACTGGGATTTGTCACTCCGTGTAAACGGAGAGGTATCTCTGGGCCCACTCGGTAGGACATCATCATAATGTGCACAATGTGATCAAGGAGTTGATCACAGGATGATGTGTTACGGAACGAGTAAAGAGACTTGCCGGTAACGAGATTGAACAAGGTATCGGGATACCGACGATCGAATCTCGGGCAAGTATCGTACCGCTAGACAAAGGGAATTGTATACGAGATTGATTAAGTCCTTGACATCATGGTTCATCCGATGAGATCATCGTGGAACATGTGGGAGCTAACATGGGTATCCAGATCCCGCTGTTGGTTATTGACCGGAGAGTCATCTCGGTCATGTCTGCATGTCTACCGAACCCGTCAGGTCTACACACTTAAGGTTCGATGACGCTAGGGTTATAGGGAAAGTATGTATGCGGCTACTGAATGTTGTTCGGAGTCCCGGATGAGATCCCGGACGTCACGAGGAGTTCCGGAATGGTCCGGAGGTAAAGATTTATATATGGGAAGTCCTGTTTTGGTCACCGGAAAAGTTTCGGGTTTTATCGGTAACGTACCGGGACCACCGGGAGGGTCCCGGGGGTCCACCAAGTGGGGCCACAAGCCCCGGAGGGCTGCATGGGCCAAGTGTGGGAGGGGACCAGCCCCAGGTGGGCTGGTGCGCCCCCCCCCCCCCCACAAGGGCCCAAGGCGCCTAAAGGGGAGGAGGGGGGCAAACCCTAAGGGCAGATGGGCCTTAGGGCCCATGCCTGGTGCGCCTCCCTCTCCCCCTCCCCTTGGCCGCCCCCTAGATGGGATCTAGGGGCTGCTGCCACCCCTAGGGAGGGAACCCTAGGTGGGGGCGCAGCCCCTCCCCTCCCCCTATATATACTTGAGGATTGGGGCTGCCCAAGACACGAAATTCTCTCTTGTTGGCGCAGTCCTACCCCTCTCCCTCCTCGTCTCTCGTAGTGCTTAGCGAAGCCCTGCTGCAATCCCGCGCTCCTCCACCACCACCACCACGCCGTCGTGCTGCTTCTGGATGGAGTCTCCCCCAACCTCTCCTTCTCCCCTTGCTGGATCAAGGCGTAGGAGACGTCACCGGGCTATACGTGTGTTGAACGCGGAGGTGTCGTCCGTTCAACACTAGGATCTCCGGTGATTTGGATCATGATGAGTACGACTCCTTCAACCCCGTTCTCTTGAACGCTTCCGCTTAGCGATCTACAAGGGTATGTAGATGCACTCTCCTTCCCCTCGTTGCTGGTTTCTCCATAGATAGATCTTGGTGACACGTAGGAAAATTTTGAATTTCTGCTACGTTCCCCAACAGTGGCATCATGAGCTAGGTCTATGCGTAGTTTCTATGCACGAGTAGAACACAAAGTAGTTGTGGGCGTTGATTTTGTTCAATATGCTTACCGTTACTAGTCCAATCTTGATTCGGCGGCATCGTGGGATGAAGCGGCCCGGACCGACCTTACATGTACTCTTACGTGAGACTGGTTCCACCGACTGACATGCACTAGTTGCATAAGGTGGCTAGCGGGTGTCTGTCTCTCCCACTTTAGTCGGATCGGATTCGATGAAAAGGGTCCTTATGAAGGGTAAATAGCAATTGGCATATCACGTTGTGGTTTTTGCGTAGGTAAGAAACGTTCTTGCTAGAAACCCATAGCAGCCACGTAAAAACTTGCAACAACAATTAGAGGACGTCTAACTTGTTTTTGCAGCATATGCCTTGTGATGTGATATGGCCAAAGGATGTGATGAATGATATATGTGATGTATGAGATGATCATGTTCTTGTAATAGGAATCACGACTTGCATGTCGATGAGTATGACAACCGGCAGGAGCCATAGGAGTTGTCTTAATTTATTTATGACCTGCGTGTCAACATAAACGTCATGTAATTACTTTACTTTATTGCTAACCGTTAGCTATAGTAGTAGAAGTAATAGTTGGCGAGACAACTTCATGAAGACACAATGATGGAGATCATGGTGTCATGCTGGTGACAACGATGATCATGGAGCCCCGAAGATGCAGATCAAAAGGAGCAAAATGATATTGGCCATATCATGTCACTATTTGATTGCATGTGATGTTTATCATGTTTTACATCTTATTTGCTTAGAACGACGGTAGCTTAAATAAGATGATCCCTCACTAAAATTTCAAGAAAGTGTTCCCCCTAACTGTGCACCGTTGCGAAAGTTCGTCGTTTCGAAGCACCACGTGATGATCGGGTGTGATGGATTCTTACGTTCGAATACAACGGGTGTTGACGAGCCTAGCATGTACAGACATGGCCTCAGAACACATGCGAAACACTTAGGTTAACTTGACAAGCCAAGCATGTACAGACATGGCCTCGGAACACAAGAGACCGAAAGGTCGAGCATGAGTCGTATGGTAGATACGATCAACATGAAGATGTTCACCAATGATGACTAGTCCGTCTCACGTGATGATCGGACACGGCCTAGTTGACTCAGATCATGTAATCACTTAGATGACTAGAGGGATGTCTATCTGAGCGGGAGTTCATAAGATGAACTTAATTATCCTGAACATAGTCAAAAGGTCTTCGCAAATTATGTCGTAGCTCGCGCTTCAGTTCTACTGTTTAGATATGTTCCTAGAGAAAATTTAGTTGAAAGTTGATAGTAGCAATTATGCAGACTCGGTCCGTAAACTGAGGATTATCCTCATTGCAGACAGTAGAAGGCTTATGTCCTTAATGCACCGCTCAGTGTGCTGAACCTCGAACGTCGTCTGTGGATGTTGCGAACATCTGACATACACGTTTTGATGACTACATGATAGTTCAGTGCGTAATGCTAAATGGTTTAGAATTGAGGCACCAAAGACGTTTTGAAACATCGCAGAACATATGAGATGTTTCAAGGACTGAAATTGGGATTTCAGGCTCGTGCCCACATCAAGAGGTATAAGACCTCCGACGATTTTCTTAGCCTGCAAACTAAGGGAGAAAAGCTCAATTGTTGAGCTTGTGCTCAGATTGTCTGAGTACAACAATCATTTGAATCGAGTGGGAGTTGATCTTCCAGATGAGATAGTGATGTTTCTCCGAGGTCATTACCACCAAGCTGCTAGAGCTTCGTGATGAACTATAATATATCAGGGGCATATGTGATGATCCTTGAGATATTCGCGATGTTTGACACCACAAAAGTAGAAATCAAGAAGGAGCATCAATTGTTGATGGTTGGTGAAACCACTAGTTTCAAGAAGGGCAAGGGCAAGAAGGGATACTTCATGAAACGACAAATCAGCTGCTGCTCTAGTGAAGAAACCCAAGTTTGAACCCAAACCCGAGACTAAGTGCTTCTGTAATAAGGGGAACAACCACTGGAGCAGAATTACCCTAGATACTTGGTAGATGAGAAGGCTGGCAAGGTCGATAGAAGTATATTGGATATACATTGTGTACTTTACTAGTACTCCTAGTAGCACCATGGTACTGGATACCGGTTCAGTTGCTAAGTGTTAGTAAACTCGAAATAAAAGGTTGCGGAGTAAACGGAGACTAGCTAAAGGTGAGCTGGCGATATGTGTTGGAAGTTTTTCCCAAGCTTGATGTGATCAAGCATCGCACGCTCCCTCTACGATCGAGATTGGTGTTTGCGTTGAGCATAGACATGATTGGATTATGTCTATCGCAATACGGTTATTCATTTAAGGATAATAATGGTTACTCTGTTTATTTGAATAGTACCTTCAATGGTCTTGCACCTAAAATGAATGGTTTATTGAATCTCGATCGTAGTGATACACATGTTCATGCCAAAAGATATAAGATAGTAATGATAGTACCACCTACTTGTGGCACTGCCACGTGAGTCATATCGGTATAAAATGCATGAAGAAGCTCCATGTTGATGGATCTTTGGGCTCACTCGTTTTTGAAAAGTTTGAGACATGTGAACCATGTCTATTGGTGTATATGCATGAAGAAACTCCATGCAAATGGACCGTTTGGACTCACTTGATTTTGAATCACTTGAGACATGCAAATCATACCACATGGGCAAGATGACTGAAAGCCTCGTTTTCAGTAAAATGGAACTAGAAAGCAACTTGTTGGAAGTAATACATTTTGATGTGTGCAGTCCAATGAGTGCTGAGGCATGTAGTGGATATCGTTATGTTCTTACTTCACAGATGATTTGAGTAGATGTTGAGTATATTTACTTGATGAATCACGATTCTGAATTATTGAAAGGTTCAAGTAATTTCAGGGTGAAGTTGAAAGATCGTCGTGACAAGAGGATAAAATATCTATGATATGATCATAGAGATGAATATCTGAATTACGAGTTTGGCACAGAATTAAGACATTGTGGAAATCGTTTCACAACTAATACAGCCTGGAACACCATAGTGTGATGATGTGTCCGAACATCATAACTGCACCCTATTGGATATGATGCGTATCATGATGTCTCTTATCGAATTACCACTATCGTTCATGGGTTAGGCATTAGAGACAACCGCACTCACTTTAATAGGGCACCACGTAATTCCGATGAGACGACACCGTATGAACTATGGTTTAGAGAAACCTAAGCTATTGTTTCTTAAAAGTTTGGGGCTGCGACACTTATGTGAAAAGTTTCAGGCTGATAAGCTCGAACCCAAAGCGGATAAATGCATCTTCATAGGACACCCAAAACAGTTGGGTATACCTCCTAATTCAGATCCGAAAGCAATAGGGATTGTTTCTAGAATCGGGTCCTTTCTCGAGGAAAAGTTTCTCTCGAAAGAATTGAGTGGGAGGATGGTGGAGACTTGATGAGGTTATTGAACCGTCACTTCAACTAGTGTATAGCAGGGCACAAAGAGTTGTTCCTATGGCACCTACACCAATTGAAGTGGAAGCTTATGATATTGATCATGAGACTTCGGATCAAGTCACTCCCAAACCTCGTAGGATGACAAGGATGCGTACTACTTCAGAGTGGTACGTAATCCTGTCTTGGAAGTCATGTTGCTAGACAACAATGAACCTACGAGCTATGGAGAAGCGATGGTGGGCCTGGATTCCAAAATGGCTCGAGGCCATATAATCCGAGAGAGGATCCATATATGAAAACAAAGTGTAGACTTTGGAAGAACTACTTGATGGTCGTAAGGCTTTTAGGTACATATGGATTTTAAAAGGAAGACGGACAATGATGGTAAGTATCACCATTAAGGAAGCTCGACTTGTCGTTAAGATGTTTTCCGACAAGTTCAAGGAGTTGACTACGATGAGACTTTCTCACTCGTAGCGATGCTAAGAGTCTGTTGGAATTATATTAGCGATTACTGCATTATTTATGAAATCTTGCAGATAGGATGTCAAAACATTGTTTCCTCGATGATTTTCTTGAGGAAAGGTTGTATGTGATACAACCGGAAGGTTTTGTCAATCCTGAAAGATGCTAATAAGTATGCAAAGCTCCAGCAATCCTTCTAAGGACTGGAGTAAGCATCTCGGAGTTGGAATGTATGCTTTGATGAGATGATCAAAGATTTTGGGTGTATGCAAAGTTTATGAGAAACTTGTATTTTCAAAGAAGTGAGTGGGAGCACTATAGAATTTCTGATGAGTATATGTTGTTGATCAGAAATGACGTAGAATTTCTGGAAAGCATATAGGGTTATTTGGAAAGTGTTTTTCAATGGAAATCCTGGATTAATCTACTTAAACATTGAGCATCAAGATCTATAAGGATAGATCAAAACTCTTAATGGTACTTTCAAATGAGCACATACCTTGACATGATCTTGAAGGTGTTCAAGATGGATCAGTCAAAGAAGGATTTCTTGCCTGAGTTGTAAGGTATGAAGTTAAGACTTAAAGCTCGACCACGGCAGAAGAAAGAGGAAGGACGAAGGTCGTCCCCTATGCTTTTGTCATAGGCTCTATACGGTGTGCCATGCTGAGTACCGCACCTGATGTGTGCCTTGCCACATATCTGGCAAGAGGGTACAAAGGTAATCTAGGAGTAGATCACCAGATAGCAGTCTAAATTATCCTTAGAGGAATAAGGATATGTTTCTCAGTTATGGAGGTGATAAAGAGTTCGACGTAAAGAGTTACGTCGATGCTTGCTTAACACCTATCCGGATAGCTCTGAGTAGAGATACCGGATACGTATAATGGAGCAACAATTTAGAATAGCTCCAAGTAGAACAGTTATTTGAAATGGCTCCAAATGTAGCGTAGTAGTTGCATCCACAAGATAACATAGAAATTTGCGAAGTACATACGGATCTGAATGTTGCAGACCCGTTGACTAAAACCTCTCTCACAAGCATAACATGATCAAACCCAGAACTCTTTGGGTGTTAGTCACATGGGGATGTGACCTTGAGTGTTAATCACATAGCGATGTGAACTGGATTATTGACTCTAGTGCAAGTGGGAGACTGTTGGAAATATGCCCTAGAGGCAATAATAAATTAGTTATTATTATATTTCCTTGTTCATGATAATCGTTTATTATCCATGCTAGAATTGTATTGATAGGAAACTCAGATACATGTGTGGATACATAGACAACACCATGTCCCTAGTAAGCCTCTAGTTGACTAGCTCGTTGATCAATAGATGGCTACGGTTTCCTGACCATGGACATTGGATGTCATTGATAACGGGATCACATCATTAGAAGAATGATGTGATGGACAAGACCCAATCCTAAGCCTAGCACAAGATCATGTAGTTCGTATGCTAAAGCTTTTCTAATGTCAAGTATCATTTCTTTAGACCATGAGATTGTGCAACTCCCGGATACCGTAGGAATACTTTGGGTGTGCCAAACATCACAACGTAACTGGGTGGCTATAAAGGTACATTACAGGTATCTCCGAAAGTGTCTGTTGGGTTGGCACGAATCGAGACTGGGATTTGTCACTCCGTGTAAACGAAGAGGTATCTCTGGGCCCACTCGATAGGACATCATCATAATGTGCACAATGTGATCAAGGAGTTGATCACAGGATGATGTGTTACGGAACGAGTAAAGAGACTTGCCGGTAACGAGATTGAACAAGGTATCGGGATACCAACGATCGAATCTCGGGCAAGTATCGTACCGCTAGACAAAGGGAATTGTATACGAGATTGATTAAGTCCTTGACATCATGGTTCATCCGATGAGATCACCGTGGAACATGTGGGAGCTAACATGGGTATCCAGATCCCGCTGTTGGTTATTGACCGGAGAGTCATCTCGGTCATGTCTGCATGTCTCCCGAACCCGTAGGGTCTACACACTTAAGGTTCGATGACGCTGGGGTTATAGGGAAAGTATGTATGCGGTTACCGAATGTTGTTCGGAGTCCCGGATGAGATCCCGGACGTCACGAGGAGTTCCGGAATGGTCCGGAGGTAAAGATTTATATATGGGAAGTCCTGTTTTGGTCACCGAAAAAGTTTCGGGTTTTATCGGTAACGTACCGGGACCACCGGGAGGGTCCGGGGGGTCCACCAGGTGGGGCCACAAGCCCCGGAGGGCTGCATGGGCCAAGTGTGGGAGGGGACCAGCCCCAGGTGGGCTGGTGCGCCCCCCCCCCCCACAAGGGCCCAAGGCGCCTAAAGGGGAGGAGGGGGCAAACCCTAAGGGCAGATGGGCCTTAGGGCCCATGCCTGGTGCGCCTCCCTCTCCCCCTCCCCTTGGCCGCCCCCTAGATGGGATCTAGGGGCTGCCGCCACCCCTAGTGAGGGAACCCTAGGTGGGGGCGCAGCCCCTCCCCACCCCCTATATATACTTGAGGTTTGGGGCTGCCCAAGACACGGAATTCTCTCTTGTTGGTGCAGTCCTACCCCTCTCCCTCCTCGTCTCTCGTAGTGCTTAGCGAAGCCCTGCTGCAATCCCGCGCTCCTCCACCACCACCACGCCGTCGTGATGTTGCTGGATGGAGTCTTCCCCAACCTCTCCTTCTCCCCTTGCTAGATCAAGGCGTAGGAGACGTCACCGGGCTGTACGTGTGTTGAACGCGGAGGTGCCGTCCGTTCGGCACTAGGATCTCCGGTGATTTGGATCACGACGAGTACGACTCCTTCAACCCCGTTCTCTTGAACGCTTCCGCTTAGCGATCTACAAGGGTATGTAGATGCACTCTCCTTCCCCTCGTTGCTGGTTTCTCCATAGATAGATCTTGGTGACACGTAGGAAAATTTTGAATTTCTGCTACGTTCCCCAACATAAGTTACCGGCGCAGGGCTTCGCCTAAGCACTACGATGATATGACCGAGGTGTGTAACTGTGGAGGGGGGCACCGCACACGGCTAAGAGAAACTTTGCTGTGCCTTTGGGATGCCCCCTCCCACGTATATAAAGGGGGGAGGAGAGGAGGCTGGCCATAAGGGGGCGATCCATAGGGAGGAATCCTATTTGGACTCCCGGTCCAAGTAGGATTCGCCCCCCCCCCCCCTTTCCTATTCCAACTAGGAGAAGGAGGGAAGGGGAAGGAGGGGGGCGTCGCCCCCTCCTAGTCCAATTCGGACCAGCCCATGGGGGGGCGCGGCCACCCCTTGAGACCCCTCTCTCCTTTCCCCTAAAGCCCATTAAGCCCCATTACTCTCCCGGGCGGTTCCGGTAACCTCCCGGTATTCCGTAAAATAACCGAAACACTTCGAAACCATTCTGGTGTCCGAATATAACCTTCCAATATATCGATCTTTATGTCTCAACCATTTCGAGACTCCTTGCCATGTCCGTGATCTCATCCGGGACTCCAAACAAACTTCAGTTCATCAAAACATGAAACTCATAATACAAATCGTCGTCGAACGCTAAGCGTGCAGACCCTGCGGGTTCGAGAACTATGTAGCCATGACCGAGACATATCTCTGGTTAATAACTAATAGCGGAACCTGGATGCCCATATTGGCTCCTACATATTCTACGAAGATCTTTATCGGTCAAACCGCACAACAACATACGTTGTTCCCTTTGTCATTGGTATGTTACTTGCCCGAGATTCGATCGTCGGTATCATCATACCTAGTTCAATCTCGTTATCGACAAGTCTCTTTACTCGTTCCGTAATGCATCATCCCGTGGCTAACTCATTAGACACATTGCTTGCAAGGCTCATAGTGATGTGCATTACCGAGAGGGCCCAGAGATACCTCTCCGATACACGAAGTGACAAATCCTAATCTAGATCTATGCCAACTGAACAAACACCATCGGAGACACCTTTAGAGCATCTTTATAATCACCCAGTTACGTTGTGACGTTTGATAGCACCCAAGGTGTTCCTCCGGTATTCGGGAGTTGCATAATCTCATAGTCTGAGGAACATGTATAAGTCATGAAGAAAGCAATAGCAGAAAAAACTAAATGATCATTATGCTAGGCTAATAGATGGGTCTTGTCCATCACATCATTCTCTAATGATGTGATCCCGTTCATCAAATGACAACACATGTCTATGGCTAGGAAACTTAACCATCTTTGATTAACGAGCTAGTCAAGTAGAGGCATACTAGGGACACTCTGTTTGTCTATGTATCCACACATGTACTAAGTTTCCGGTTAATACAATTCTAGTATGAATAATTAACATTTATCATGATATAAGGAAATATAAACAACAACTTTATTATTGCCTCTATGTCATATTTCCTTCACCCAACAGGTGTCGTGTGTTCGGTGCTTGATCGGTACAGATCATGAAGTTGTACGACTACATCAACCACGTTGATAAATGCTTCCGTTTAGCCATCTACAAGGTTATGTAGATGCTCACCCCTCCTCGTAGCTATGCATCTCCATGGATAGATCTTGTGTGTGCATAGAATTTTTTTTGCTTTCCATACAATGTTTCCCAACAGGTTTTAATGAGATAAGCGCTAATAAACCTCTAGATCTATCCCACATAATACTCTATCGAATGTTGCATTTTACCGTATTTTTTTGGCCTTTCCCCCCTATTTTCCGAGGTGTTTCGCGCAAAATGGGAAATTGCGTGCCTAACGGGCCAACATGCCTGGGTGTGTCGCGTGCCAACCCACATCGCCCCCGTGTCATGCCTGGGCTGCTACCCGCAGCACATGGGCTGGCACGGCACAACCCGACTATTAATCGTGCCATGGCGGGTCATGTCGAGCTAGGCACAATTGCGGTGGGCCGGGCCGGCCTATTTGGCCAGCTTTGCTATGAGATGTCTATGATGACTTCTTCAATTTTAATATGTTGTGTCGGCTTAGTATCTCGGAGGTTATACAGATATGGAGACCACATGCACAACGACGAGGGCTTGGACCACCATGAGCAGGATGGCAAGCCCGACGACGACTTCGAGGCTCTATTGGAAAAGGCAAAGTCTAGGAGGCATCTAGGCACGCTTAGGCACTGGGCAATGACCAAATGCCTCGTCAAGGGCACAAGCGGAATTCTAGGCATGCAAGCAAGAAATTGTAGACTAAAGTGAGAAATCAAGCTATATTGCACCAACAGATCAAATTGAGCCTCTTCCAATTGCAATAGCCGATAATTTGTTCACTTATAATCTCTAAATCAATACTGATACACATATAATATCCAAATACAAACTGACAATCAAAAGTGTATCTCTGCCTAGGCTACACTTAGGGCGTCTAAGCACCGCCTAGGCGCTAGGCTAAGGTCAACCGTCTCGCTTACGCCTAACGCTTTTTCCATCAATTCCTGTGGAGACTCGGTCCTGACGACGATGCTTGAAATTATGATAAGTAACGTGGATATCCCACCTAATGCTTATCATACTTTCGAACAATGGTGTCGATTTTGGCAATGAGGGCGACTCAATTCAGGCGGCGATATTGAGATCAATTTCACTCCCCTGATGAGAAAAAATATGCTAACCATCTGCGGGACACATACGGTAATCCTTGCAGAGATTCTTATGTGTCTCCCCAAATGGCTTGTATAATATATACCAACACTACTCAACTAGTCTGCCAGCAGTGATAGTGAACGTTATGCGCAGCTAGGAGGGAAGTTAAGGTTGTCGGCGGATAGAAGTGAAGAGGTTTCTTTTATAGCTGCAAGCAGCAGGTGGCTAAAAGGGAAGAGAGGTTTTGCTGAGACAGAGAGGACCCAAGTGAAGGAATCTTTTGACGAGAACTCCCTTCGGCTACTCAATTTTGAGGAGGGAGAGACACTTCTCCTCAAAAAAATTAGGAGTTAAATCTTTTTAGGGGTCGTTTAGAAAGGATTTAACTCCTCAAAATAAAATATGTTGAAGAGTTAAAGCCTTGCGAGGATCCGATTAGAGATGCTCTAAGTTCCCATGAGAAAAGAGTTAAAGTCCTTTGAGGGTCACTTAGAGATGCTCTAAGTTTCCATTTGAAAAGCTTAATCAAAGAAAATTGACAACACACACACGCACGCACGCACGCACGCACGCACGCACGCGCGCGCGCACACACACACACTAGCTATTTTGTCATAGTTGCACGTCCAGAATTGACATGAGCCATTAAGTACAAATTACCTAATGGGTAAGTCATTATCAATGACTTATTGTGTAGGGCTAGTATTAACTTTTCACTTTCACAAAAAAGAAAATAAATCATAGTGCCAATTAAAACAGGAGGGCAAGAATTGGTCCCATATATTTTCCTTTAAAAAAGGACTTTTATAACTACTAAATGTTCGGATTTTAGCAATAGGCAAAAACGATCCTTACTTTACTCTAATTATATATGTGCATGTAATAGAATGACTAATTTTCTTTTCACGTGCATCCCTCCCTTTAATTACATGCATATATGCACTAAAGGACGAAAAGCTGATGTCATTCTAAATTCTTTCTTTTTTTTTAATTTTTAAAATGTTTTGTAGCTCAAACCGTCGCTCTGATTGAAAATCCATTTTCACATAAAAAATTCATCGCGATAAGATTTTCGAAACGAGATCCCATGTTGGTATGTTATGACGATATTTTTTTCAAGTCCAAAGTTACCACGCCTGGACTACGTAAGCTATCACCACAACAGTACGTAACTTATCATAGTGTTTGCACCGAAGTTATCACGGGGATGTTTCGACTACTTTATCAATGCGTCGAAGTTATCATCGGGTCTACGGTTCACACATACCATATTTACACATAAGTACCGGATATTTTTTTTAACAATTCTGTCCCCTCCCCACCTTCGATCAAAGTTCTTCTTTTAAACACAATATAAATGCGGGCGCTCATACACACACACATATGCTAACCCCTATAAACGTACACACGGACACCCTGCCCCTATGAGCATCCGAGAGACTAGGCCAACACTTCATCTTGAGATTGACAAAAGTCACCACAGATGCCTTTGTAGTTAATGCGTTGTTTTTTACTTAACAGGTCTACGGTGTGTATATTATCATGTTATTTACACCCAAGTTATCATGAGTATGTTTTTCAATTCCCTCGGGTCAAAGTTACCATGATGATTGTACCTAGATTAGAAGGTCCATGGTGCGAAAGTTACCATGCTACTTACATAGAAATTATCGGAGTATGCTTCAACAGTTTTCTCTTTGGGTCAAAGTTAAACACAATGTTTGTACGTAAGCTACCAGGTCCGCAGTGCGTATATTACCATCATATACATAGAAATTAGCAGCGATATGTTTTCAAACAAAAAAATCCCGGTCTAAAGTTACCGCGGTGTTTTTAGGTAAGTTATGAAGGATGTGGTGCATAAATTACCATGCTCTTTAAAAAGAAATTATCGGATTATGTTTCATACTTTTCCCCTTGGGTCAAACTTACCATGCTAAGGATATGTAAGTTATCAGGTCAGCGTGTGAAAATTACCATGATAATTGCACGGAAGTTATCGTTGTATGTTTCAACAAACTCCCCTCCCCCGTCAAAGTTACCAGACCCGAGGTACATAAGTTATCAGGTTCACGGTGTGTAAATTACCATGCTATTCACACATAAGTTACCGGGGTATATTTCATCAACTTTTTTCCTGGTGAATAAAAGATTGTCGCGGTGTTGGCACGCAAGTTATCAGGTATGCGATTCCTAAACTACCATGCTATTCACACGGAAAAACCAGGGGTATATTGTATCATTTTTTCAGGTAAAGAAAAGGTTACTATGGTGTTGCCGCGTAAGTTATCGGATCTTATATTTCAACAATAAAAAAGGGTCAAAAAATTATTGCAATGTTTGTATGTAAATTACCAGGTTGGTGGTGTGTAAATTATCATACTACCCAACATATATTTCAAAACATTTTTTTCCTCGGGTTTACACACAATACAATGACTGGAGTTTGAATTCTACACGAAGAGAAACATTCATTTCTCGAGAGGTACAAACACAATGCATCAATCCTTGAAATAACTTGTCCATGGGTCTGCCCCCTCGTGAAAAACATTGTTGTTTTTTGTCTCTATCAAACAGAGTATAAAAGTCAGCTAACTGGAATCAGAAACACAAAAGTAGGCTTAGCCTGGGTGGTAGCGCACCTGCTCGTCAAAATCCTAACGTTCAGAAATTACATATGTCGTTAAAACAATTATTACTATCCTCTTGTGTGGCTTGAAATCACAATTCTGCACCTTAATAAATTTATAAGGTGATGATGTCTACATACATTCACCCCTTCACTCTGAATCCGGTACCCAACCAAGATCGCCGAGCCCGAAGGAGCAAGGGTGGATCATCAAATATCCGGTCTCGCGGTCGATGCTTGAGCTGTACGAAAGGCAACCTGAGCTGTGGCTTCTGGCAGAGCCGATAAGGCAAAACGAACTTATCCCTCTCCGGAACGTGGAAAATCGAACGAAAACGAGAGATTATCCCGAACATTTAGAACGTGGAGAATGGAATCGAGAGCGCCGCTGAAGATCGATTTTGGACGGCTGGAGGGAAGCGTCGAGGGCCCCGGGCTCACGGCACCACAGGTGGTCGCGTCTGAGGGATGTGCCGCAGCGCACCTACAGTGCCAACGACGCTCGACGCCTCCACCCGGCTTCTCCCGAGATGGAAATAATATCCCCTCGTGTTTTCAGTCAGACATGGCGTTGCTCGTGTGTCACGACAGGAGAAAGAAACGGACACCCGGTGCTGGTCTCGTTTTCGTTTTCGTTTTCTTTTCTTTCATGTCATTTCATTTTCTTTTCCTTTTTGCCCGGTTCAGTGAGTGGAGGTCAGCAACCGAGATCGCTCAATCGGCATGAGTACATACAACGAAAACTATGTACTACTCCCTGCAATCCAAAATAAATATCGCAGTTTTGAATTAAGGTTAGGATCGGACGAATACAAGACTTTGTTTTTTTAAGTATATATGTCAGTCGATTTGCAGACTAGTATGCTTCTTGATTTGTAAAATTAGAAGATACTAATGAACATGGCAGGAACAGTATACATAAACTCAAATGTTGTGGCATTGATTAGTTCACAATGTTTCACACTGCTGGTATAAATAGATTATTATCATCCAATATTGCCGTATATGCACTAATAAAGCTTCAGTTTTCAGCGTGGGGTCTTCTAACAGGAAAGATGGCCACAATGCAAGTAACTGAACACCCCTATCTAGTTCCTTAACTCTAGTTCATCACTTAAACTCAATCGCTTTGGCACAAGAAACAATGAATTGGCCTGTCATCTATTCAGCATTTCGGATGACTGGGCAGTGTTCACGAAAGTAGCGCTCTTGTTGAATCCTTCAAGTGCCATTATTCTTATTGCTTCCAAGCTCCTATGGAATGTGAAATCAAGCTGCAGAAACAGATTACTTGCATTATTGTTCGGTTGTGCCGCACTTGAATCAATATAAAGATCATTTTTTCGAAAGCATATACACTGGATAGGCGATGGTGCCTAAGCATGACAGAGAAGCGGTAAATATCAAATATTTTAAATTTCTATCAAGCATTCCAAACCTCTTCTTGTTCTTTTTTGGTGAATGGCCTGAGAACAAAGTTGGCAGGATCCATCTTCCCAGGTGGTCGTCCAATGCCTGCACCAATATCATCAAGAATATTTCAGACAATAGTAACATTGTTAGAAAAGGAGAAAAGTGACTGACAAAGTGACATACCAATTCTTAGACGTGGAAAATCACGATTTTGTTTGAGATGGTTGATAATGCTTCTCATCCTTGAGAAAAATAGCTCGTCAGAACAAAAAATACAAGAAAGAATTCCAGCTCATTGCAACTATTTTGTTAGGTTCTCCCAAGCTCTTCCCAGAACAATAACAAAGGAAAGGTTCACAAGGATAAAAATTATTACATTTACATTTTTTACTGTTGGTAATAAGATCTATATGAGGGAGAAATAAATGTACAAATGTCAGCATGCTAATTTTGTCTGTTGGGTACTAGGCTTAAGGAGAGGCTCTTGCCCCTGGGGGTTAGACAGAAGAATTTTTTCTTACTCTCCTAATTATTGCTTGCTTTATTCTACAAAGGGTCTTCTTTATATAGAGGCCTAACAATCCAATCTAAGGAACAAATCATAGATCTTATCTCTACTTGGCTTAAGGACCAAGCAAAATGATATCTTCCTAATTCAAAACTTCCTAACTAAGAGATCACGGGAATCATTTCACTAAATTGGCATTGGGTGGACCATGTACTGTGCGTACATAACATCAACACAGCCTGGAACCTTACAAGTTACAATCAATTTTTAAGATAACAATGCCATTACATTGCACTGAGTTCAAAGAACAGTTCCAAAAAGTATATGATTATTCTATGTTTTTGCTTAGTTAAACTTAAGAGTGCTTAGCGATTATATGTCTACAAAGTCATGAGGCTTTCATCCTATAGTTCGTAAAATAAAGGACCGGACAATAGGTTATGTATTTATACAGGAAATGTGTTTCATTAAAGAAGTAGAAAAGACTGGAGTACCCATTATGCCCGCCATGTCCACCTTTTGGCAGTAGACGCAATTTTGCGAAGGGTAAATCCAGATCATCATACATCTGCAGAGAAGAGAAGAATGATGTTGGAACCAAATTATAACGATCCGTGATAAAAGGAACCAAATCAAGATTAACATTTACCACAACGACTTGATTAAGTGGTATCTTGAAATATGAAACCAGCTGCCCAACCTGTACAATTCAGGGCGTCAAACAAGGGAACAACGGAAGAAGTAGTTTCAAGTTTGTTTTGCAAGCATTGTACTTACAGACTCACCGCTTGCATTCATAAATGTTTGCGGCTTGGCAAGCATGATAGGAACATCTCCGATACGACCTGAACGATTACAAACAATTTTACAAATGTCTATGCACCTACAGAATTTTAAAGGAGTAACATGCATATAGCGATGTTAAATAATCAGGAATAGATTATCCTGAAAACTTTGGTGGGAATATTACCTTTGCCAACCATTGCCTTGAACTGCATACTGCTGAGTGATACACCCTCTGCTTCTGCTATAGCATCAATCATCTCGAATCCAACCTGTGAAAAAATGGATACGGCCTTTACTTAAATAGAGATACTGTAGATATAAGTTATGTGCAATTCAATTCTATACAACAAAGTACGAAACAAGAGCAAACTTAAACCAAATGACAAGCAGTGCAGAATAACCAGTTTTGCTGCCTATAAAGTGTAGTATCCTTCATAATATATGCTCCATCCGTCCCAAAATAAGTGTCTCAACTTTAGTACAACTTTGAAGTTGTACTAAAGTTGAGACACTTATTTTGGGACGGAGGGAGTACTTTTATAGCATAATGACCTTGGATAAATAAGTATCTGGCTAGGACACTTGGCTGTTCCAAATTCTTTACCCAAAAAGTGGTGATTGGTCTAGACGATCATTCAGATACGGATACTGTCATACTGAGATAGTATAACATGAAATTTCTGATAACCACCATGATTACAAAATGTGTTTATCAACAACAGGTTAACAGCCCATCACAAAGACAATATCTTCAATCGGCCAGCTAAAACAGAAAGCAGTTTTACACTCGCAAAATTGCTAAAACAGAAAGCAGCTTTACACTCGCAAATTTGCTGCTGGCATGTTCCTACAATCACATACCAAATGTTCATGCCTACGACCTCACCATTCACTAATCAAAGCGTGCAACTATTTTGGCGTCCAACTCCAATATGTACCAATTCTCAACATTTCAACCCACGAGTAACTAGGATAATTCCACAATCCCACCGAGCAGAATGATGGGTTTTACAGTGAATAGAGCATGTACGGAAGCTTACGTTGTGGCGAGTCCTCTGGTACATCTTCCCGGGGTTCCCGAGCCCAACGAACAGCCACGGCTTCCGCGCGCCGCCGTCACCGACGGGCGCAGCTGACGAGGAGGCGGCCCGGCAAGCGGAGGCGGAGGAATAGCGCGACACACATCTAGGCCTTGCCCGCGCCAAAAAGGGGAGGGCCGAGGGGAGGCGGGAGGCCGAGGCGCCGGAGAGCAGCCGCATCGCCGCCGTCGTCGCCGGCACTACCAATTGGGCACCGGTAGTGTTTGGATGGGACAGGGGCCTGAACTCGGAGGAATGCTGGGCTTCTTAGGTTAGGTTAAATGGGCTAACCATGTAGGAGTAGGTAGTTAGATGAATTGGTCGTTTGGCCCAATCTAACCACACACACACACAAGACTTATTTCTCATTGCTAAAAAAACAAGGCTTATTTATCAAAATTAACCTAAAAAAGACTTATTGCTAAGAAAAACTTGATTCTAAAGAAAATACTTATTTCAAAAAAAAACTTGATTCTAAAAAGAGACTTATTTCACTTTCAAAAGAAAACTACTTATTTCACAAGTAGTTAATCCAATTAGCGGTCCTTCTTTACTGTCATTTTCGTCTGGACTAGGGATTCATATGTTGGCATGTTTTCGACCAAAAAAATATGACCATCTGTGGTTGTAATAATAACAATCAACAATCACTACATTGATAGTGTATCACCACTAGGCAATAATTTACATGTTTTTAGGCATTTCATTGTTTTTTTAGGGAAATTTAGGCATTTCATTGTTATGTACAAATAGGGAACTGAGTTTTCAAATGTCACCAACAAGTAAAATACAATATTAATACATCATAAAACTATATAATGCAAGTTTTACATTGATGGAGAATGATATTAGTATCCTGGTAAACAAGATAATATAAAAGATAATCTAGCAAGCAAGTGGCATACCCTTAGCGAGGCAAACTTATCAAAACATTTCTCTCTCTTTGTTATTGAGCATACTAAGTCTTGTGACAATATTGCTGATTTGTTCACTAAATCATTATTGGCGCCATCCTTTGAGAGATGTGTGTGTGGAATCGGTATGATAAGACTTAGGGATATGCAAGGTTCAGGGGGAGAAACTTCACAAACTCGTCGCTAAAATCTCGGTCCCGATGATCGAATACTCAACTTCACGGTTGAGTGAATTGTAGTAGTAGTAGTAGTAGTAGTAGTAGTAGTAGTAGTAGTAGTAGTAGTAGTAGTAGTAGTAGTAGTAGTATGCATCAGCTACCAGTTATTACTTATCATTAACACTTGAGCCCAAAATCTTACCGAACTTCCCAACACCCACTTCCGTCAGTTGTTTATTTTTCAATTATCTCATATAAGAACAGCACCAAAATTCAAATTATTGAAGTAGCCATGGGCCATGGAATAGTCTGATGCCAGGTCGGTCCAACACAACACAAGCACTACAACAACAGCTTCTCACCATATTCAGAAAGAAGAAAGGTGCACAGCTCACTCACTCAGATACGGTGCTACGACGATAAAGATGCGAATGACGCGCACTTGGGAGTATTTTACTCTGAGAGAGCCCAGGAAGCCAGAAGAACTATGCTATCATCAACTTGCACTTGTATAATGGATCCGACCAGCGTCAATAATGTGTCAATGTGTGCAGTCTAGAGCCTAATAACCATTTGAAAACTGGCGTGATGGTGCGTCTCCGACAACCAGGATCAGCTCCACCTACGATCAAGTAGAACCAGAATCATCTCTGTTCTGTTAATCAGCTGATCAATCTCAACTTTTGAATTGCATCGGTGCCTCCGAATCCGATTCAGGTATCCAATGAAGGAAAGAGCTCTAGCACCTGAAGGAAGATCTCGTTTCCAAGAAGCAGCCGTGTGTGGTCAGATGCATGTGAACATGTTGACTACTGCAGCAGCATTACGCCTGTTCCACTCCTCGTCATTAAATAATGGGAGCAAGTTGGAGGGACGGCTCCTCCTCCTTTTCAGTTTCAGTTATCAGCCACTTGAGCCCACTGATCGATGGCACGTCCAAAACCAGCGCACCACGCCCCATATTCCCTCACCAACCTTCACCTCTCCACATCCATGGCCGCTCGTCTCTGCCTCTGCATGGCGGCGCTCCTCGTCTCGCTGATGCCATGTGGCGCGGCGCAGCCGGCGTCGTCCAACGCCACGGACCTGGCCGCGCTGCTCGCCTTCAAAGCACAGGTGGAGGACCCTCTCGGCATCCTCGCCGGCAACTGGACCGCGGCGGCGTCCCCTTGCTCCTGGGTCGGGGTCTCATGCGACCGCCGCGGGCAGCGCGTCACCGGCCTAGAGCTCGACGGCGTGCCGCTCCATGGCAGCATCGCCCCGCAGCTTGGCAACCTCTCCTTCCTCTCCAGCCTCGTGCTCAGCAACACGAGCCTCGCCGGCCCCGTGCCCAGCGAGCTTGGCGGCCTGCCCCGGCTCCAAAACCTCGTCCTCTCGTACAACAGTTTGTCAGGTGCCATCCCCTCCACCCTTGGCAACCTCACAGGGCTCCAGTCTCTTTACCTCGACAGCAACAACTTCTTCGGCGCAATCCCATACGAGTTTCAAAACCTGAGGAAACTTCAGTCGCTGAGACTGTCAAACAATGACTTGAGCGGGCCGATACCGCATGGCCTGTTCAACAACACGCCCGATCTGCGCGTTGTGCGTCTCGGGTCGAACCGGCTGACGGGAGCGATTCCTGACAGCATCGGCTCGTTGTCGAAGCTCGAGTGGCTGGTCCTGGAAGGCAATCTTCTCTCAGGCCCCATGCCTCCTGCCATCTTCAACATGTCCCAGCTGCAGGTCATAGCCATCACAAGGAACAATCTCTCAGGTCCAATCCCTGGAAATGAGAGCTTCTACCTCCCCATGTTGGAAGTGTTGTCCCTCAATGAAAACCAGTTTGAGGGACCTATCCCGCCAGGTCTTTCGGCGTGTCGGAACCTTGACACGCTCTCCCTCGCCGTGAATGATTTCACCGGTCCCGTGCCATCATGGTTGGCGACAATGCCGAACCTCACAAGAATTTACTTGTCGACAAATGGCCTCACTGGAAAGATCCCTGTGGAACTGAGCAACCACACTGAGCTTCTCCGTTTGGACCTTAGCCAGAACAAACTTGAGGGGGGAATCCCACAAGAGTTTGGACGGTTGACAAACCTCAGGTTTATGAGCTTTGCCAACAACCGAATAACAGGTCCCATTCCTGATTCCATAGGCAATCTTTCTAACCTCACAACCATAGATTTCTATGGAAATGGTTTGACTGGATCGGTGCCAATTTCATTTGGGAACTTGCTGAACCTTCGTCGCATCTGGCTTGATGGGAACCAGCTCAGCGGGAACCTCGACTTCCTGTCTGCACTCTCAAATTGCAGGAGCCTGAATACAATCAGCATGGCAAACAACACATTCACAGGGAGTCTGCCAGCCTACATTGGAAACCTTAGCACAGTCCTCGAGACTTTTATAGCAGATAACAACAGGATCACGGGAAGCATCCCAGGTACATTTGCCAATCTTACCAACTTAATGACTCTGTCGCTCAGTGGAAACCAGCTGAATGGGACAATCCCCACACCAATCGCTGCAATGAGCAATCTCCAAGAACTCAACCTTGCCAACAATAGCTTGTCCGGCACCATCCCAGCAGAAATCAGTGGGTTAACAAGCCTGGCTAAGTTGCATCTTGACAGCAATAGACTCGTTGGTCCCATTCCAAGTAGCATCAGTAACCTAAGCCAGATACAGATTATGACACTATCCCGCAACTCGTTATCTTCAACCATACCAACAAGTCTATGGCGCCAACGAAAACTAATTGAGCTTGATTTGTCACAGAACTCTTTCAGTGGTTCCCTGCCGGAAGATGTAGGGAAACTGACTGCAATTACCGAGATGGACCTGTCGAGTAACCAGCTATCAGGTGATATCCCAACTTCATTTGGTGCACTGCAGATGATGATCAATCTGAATCTGTCCAGAAACTTATTAGAAGGATCAATACCAGACTCACTTGGAAAGTTATTAAGTATTGAGGAGTTAGACTTCTCCTCCAATGCACTTTCTGGTGCCATTCCGAAGTCATTGGCCAACCTCACTTATCTTGCCAACCTGAACCTCTCTTTCAACAAGCTAGATGGACAGATACCAGAAGGAGGTGTGTTCTCCAACATCACTCTCGAATCATTGATGGGAAACAGTGCACTCTGCGGCCTTCCAAGGGAAGGAATATCGCCATGCCAGAACAACTCACACTCAAGGTCAAAACAACTACTGCTGAAAGTCATATTACCTGCAGTAGTGACATTATTTGTTTTATCAGCTTGCGTGTACATGTTGGTTAGAAGAAAGCTGAATAAGCAAGGAAAGATGTCACTGCCCTCAAACACAGACTTGACGAACTACCAGTTGATCTCATACCATGAACTTGTCCGTGCAACAAGCAACTTCAGTGATGATAACCTGCTAGGGGCTGGAGGCTTTGGTAAAGTCTTCAAAGGTCAGCTAGATGATGAGTCTGTCATTGCAATAAAGGTTCTCAATATGCAAGACGAAGTAGCTTCAAAGAGCTTTGACACAGAGTGTCGTGCATTACGAATGGCCCGGCACCGGAACCTGGTCAGGATAATTAGCACTTGCTCTAATCTTGACTTCAAAGCATTGGTTCTTGAGTATATGCCTAATGGCAGCTTAGATGATTGGTTGCATTCAAGCGAACGGAGGCACATTAGTTTTCTGCAAAGGCTTGGAATCATGCTGGATGTTGCAATGGCAATGGAGTATCTGCACCACCGGCACTTCGAAGTTGTCCTGCATTTTGATTTAAAGCCGAGCAACATTTTGCTTGACATGGACATGACTGCACATGTTGCCGATTTTGGGATTTCCAAGCTGCTGGTTGGAGACGACAACTCTATCGTGTTAACGAGCATGCCCGGCACTGTAGGATACATGGCACCAGGTAATTTCCCTTGTAAGTCTGATAAGATATTTCCGATTGTTTTGATCCATTATAAAAGCTCACTGGTTTTCTTTTGGCATGGAACAGAGTTCGGATCAAGCGGGAAAGCATCACGCTTCAGTGATGTTTACAGCTTTGGGATTGTTCTCCTTGAAGTCTTCACGAGGAAAAAGCCGACTGATCCAATGTTTGCTGGTGAGCTGAGCTTAAGGCAGTGGGTTAACCAAGCATTCCAATATGAACTCTCCAGTGTCACTGACCGTGGCCTGCTGGAAGATGTACCAAAGCACGGTATGGATAAGATAAGCAATCCCTCCGAGGATTCCTCCGCCATCTTGAATGCTTGCCTGGCGTCCATCATCGAGTTGGGGTTAGTTTGCTCAAGGACTGCACCTGATGAGAGACTGCCAATGGATGATGTGGTTGTCAAATTGAACAAGATCAAGGCAAATTACTGTGCTCAGATAACGAAGTAAGGAAATAAAGCAGAGCACCCTGCTTCACTCCTCAAAAGAAAAAACACCAGTAAACAGAGCAACAACATAAATTCTGACATTAGCTGGGTCAGCTAGCTCTTTGTACTGACTGTAATTCTTCCTATGACAATATATAGTTGCTCTCTGTAATTCTTCCCAGTGTTTCTATCGGAGCAGCTGCGAGTTGGGTTCTGTAACTTTCACGCTTGTATTGCCGCTGTACCCTCTCTCCCTCTCTGTACCTCTGTTGTAACACAGTATAATATAAGCCCATCGAGGCCAGGCAATACAAGTGTGAGAGTTACAGAAGCTAACTCTGCGGCACGAGGAGTCGTAACCAGTGTGTTAAGGCGCCGTGCAGTCTCGCCGCACCGACTGATGGAGGGTTCACAAAGACAGCAAGTTGTACTTCTGTCACCGTCAACGGCAACATCGCGTACCGGGTCTGCACCCTGAGACTTTTTTCCGTGTGGCCGCATCAGATTCAGTCGTGCATGCTAAGTTGGAATTTCTCCATGACGCGTGGGCACGGAAGGTCGGAGCATGCCAAACCAGGAGGAACTTCCATTTCTCAGGTCATGCCGTTCACTGCTGGCCTGGGTGGCTAGGCTGGAGTTGAGTACAAGTCAAACGATGAGGACCTTTGAGGATGTGAAGTGCATCTGATTCATGAACCGAACAGGGAGCATGGGCTGCCATTCCACTCCAGCACGGTACAGCTGATGTTCCCTGCTTGGACAATCAACTCTTCACAAGGAAAATGGCTTTCAAGCGGCGCTCAAAAGTCTCTATCTAAAGCCTCAGATGCATGCATCTCAAGTAGCAGTACAGTAGTACCCGTTCGATGAAGCTCCACGCTGCCGCTAGTCCACCATGGCTCTTGTGCTAACCACGCTGATGCTGGAAGGTCAGAGCATGCCAAAGCCGGGATTTCCATTTCTCTGACCATATGCCTGAGAACGCCTGCAGAGATGTGAACCGTAGCATCTGATTTCTGGACCGAGTAAACGGAGCATGGGCTGCCATTCCACCCCAGCACAGTATGTAGAGTTGCTGATGTTCCCCTGCACCGATAATCAACTACTCAGAAGGCGACTGCACTAAATTCCCAGCACACCACTGGCTTCTTCAAGTTCGCAATGCATCCCTGGCCTGGAGACACGGAAGGCATAACCACGCGCATCACGCTACCACCATGGCTCTTCTTGTCCTAGTACTGACCACGGTGGCTTTCTCGCTGCTGCTGCCCGGCACGGCCGCGCTTGATCAGCCAGCAAACGCGACCGACGACGACCTCTCGGCGCTGCTGGCCTTCAGGACCAGCGTGCGTGACCCGCGCGGCGTCCTGCGTCGCAGCTGGACGGCACGCACGCCCTTCTGTGGCTGGCTCGGCGTCTCGTGCGACGCCCGTGGGCGGCGTGTGGCCGCGCTGTCGCTCCCCGGCATGCCACTCGGAGGCGCCATACCACCGGAGCTTGGCAACCTCTCCTTCATCTCCCACCTCAACCTCAGCAACACAGGGCTGGCCGGCGTGATCCCTGCCGAGCTTGGCCGGCTCGCGCGGCTCAGACACCTCGACCTCGACGAGAACCGCCTGTCAGGTACCATCCCCTCGGCGCTCGGCAACCTCACCGAGCTCCAGTACCTACACATCGGCTACAATTCACTCTCCGGGGCCATTCCCACACAGTTGCGCGCGCTGCGCAACCTCCGGTACATAAACCTCAACAGCAACGACCTGAGTGGCACCATACCTATAGGCCTCTTCAACAACACGCCCAATTTGAGCGTCATATGGTTTGGCAGGAACAGGCTCGCTGGAAGCATACCTGAAGCCATTGGCCATTTGAGGAAGCTTGAAATCCTTGTCCTGGAACTCAACCTTCTTACTGGCACTGTCCCTGCTGCCATCTTTAACATGTCCATGCTCCGAATCTTCGGTTTGGGGAACAACAATCTTTTCGGCTCCCTCCCTGGCAACAAGAGCTTTAGCCTCCCCATGCTACAAAAACTAGGTCTTTCTTCGAATCATTTTACTGGCCCAATCCAGCCGGCACTGGCCAGATCCAACAAACTTGAGCTTCTTTCTATCTCCATTAATAACTTCACTGGTCCTGTACCGGCATGGTTAGCAACAATGCCTCGGCTTTCTACTATTCTACTGTCGGCAAATAACCTCGTCGGTAAGATCCCGGTTGAGCTAAGCAACCGCACAGACCTTGTCATGCTTGATCTTAGTGTCAACCAGCTGGAAGGAGAAATTCCACCTCAAATAGGCTATTTGAGAAACCTCAATTACTTGAGCTTTTCGACAAACCTCCTAACAGGTAAAATTCCTGAATCCATAGGCAATATATCAAGCATAAAAACTCTTGATCTGACACTCAATGCCTTCACTGGATCAGTTCCAACCACGTTTGGGAATGTTCGTAGTCTTACAGGCTTGTATGTGGATGGAAACAAGCTTAGCGGGAAGCTAAACTTTATCCATGCACTCTCCAACTGCAAGAACCTGAGTACCCTTGGCATATCGTCCAATTCGTTTGCAGGAAGCATACCTGACTATTTGGGAAACCTTACTTCACAACTCCAGTACTTCATAGCAAGTTCTAACAGCCTAACAGGGAGCATTCCAGATACAATTGCAAATCTTAGCAGCCTTACCACAATTGATCTCGACGGAAACCAACTGAGCGGGACCATCCCTGTATCCGTCACTACACTGAACAATCTCCAAGAACTCAACCTTGCCAACAACACCTTGACCGGCGCCATCCCAGAAGAAATTTCCAGATTAACACGCCTAGTACGATTATATCTTGATAAAAACCAGTTGTCTGGCCCGATACCGAGCACTATGGGTAATCTAAGTGAGCTGCAGTACATGACATCTTCTCTTAACTCACTGTCTTCGACCATACCCTTCAGTCTCTGGCGCCTCTCAAAGCTCATCAGTCTTAATCTGGCATACAACATGCTGACTGGTCCACTGCCGAGAGATGTTAGCCAAGTAAAACAAATTGCTCAAATGGATCTTTCAAGCAATCTTATGACCGGTGGCTTACCGGATTCCTTGGGCAGGCTCCAGATGCTCACCTACCTGAACCTGTCAAACAATTCATTCCAGGAACAAATCCCAAACTCATTTGGAGAGCTAGTCAGCATAGAGACCATGGACCTATCATACAATTCCCTTCGGGGTACCATACCAAAGTCACTGGCCAATCTGACCTTCCTCACTAGCCTGAACCTCTCTTTCAATAAACTAGATGGTCCGATACCGGATAGAGGAATTTTCTCAAACATCACACTTCAGTCTTTGAGAGGAAACGATGCTCTCTGTGGCCTCTCACGTCTAGGCATTTCACCCTGTCAGAGCCATCATAAATCACCGGAATCGTTGATAAAAATTATACTTCCTGTAGCCGGGGGAGTTGCAATTTTGGCTACCTGCTTGTGCATATTAATCAGAACAAAGATCAAGAAGTGCAAAAAGACATCAGTTCCCTCGGAATCCAACATAATCAACTACCGCTTAATATCATTCCACGAGCTTGTTCGTGCTACAGAAAACTTCAGTGAGGACAATCTGATTGGATCTGGGAACTTTGGCAAAGTCTTCAAGGGACAACTGGATGACGAATCAATTGTTGCAGTAAAGGTGCTCAACATGCAACATGAAGGAGCCTCTGTGAGTTTTGATGCAGAGTGTCGTGCTCTGCGCATGGCCCGTCACCGGAACCTAGTGAAAATACTTAGCACTTGCTCCAACTTTGAATTCAAGGCCCTGGTGCTCCAGTACATGCCAAATGGGAGTTTGGATAGTTGGCTGCACTCAAGCAACAGCCCTCAGGGTTTGGGGTTCCTCAAGAGGTTAGAAATTATGCTAGATGTAGCGATGGCGATGGAGTACCTCCACCACCAGCACACCGAGGTTGTTCTTCATTGTGATCTGAAGCCTAGCAATGTATTGCTGGACGCAGACATGACTGCGCACATCGCTGACTTTGGCATTGCCAAGTTGTTGTTGGGTGATGATAACTCCATTGCGTTAACAAACCTGCCCGGAACAATCGGCTACATGGCACCAGGTATTGAACTTACCTATCTTTTCAACAAACCAAACGTTTACAAATAAAGATTTTTTTTCTTATTTTCCATTATGTTTTCATATGCGTAATGAACAGAGTATGGATCAACTGGTAAAGCATCACGCATGAGCGATGTGTTCAGCTATGGGATCATGATGCTGGAGGTCTTCACGGGGAAAAGACCCACTAGCCCGCTGTTCGGTGAGGAGCTCAGCTTGCGGCAATGGGTTACTAAAGCATTTCCAACCAGGCTTATAGATGTTGTCGACAACGAAGTTCTATCACAAGGAATCAAGAGTGATTGCCATGCTAGCGATGAAAGCACATCGAGAGAGCAGTCTATCATTCTCAACACATGCCTTGCATCTGTAATAGAGTTGAGTTTACAGTGCTCATCAACGATGCCTGATGAAAGAACCGCAATGGACAAGGTGGTAGTGAAGCTGAACAAGGTAAAGGTAGATTACTGCTTGCAAATGAGGTAGAGGGCGAGTGAAACCACCTTCTGCTATCATATCTCCTAGAACAGATCATCTACTTCTTGAGTTAATGGCAATAAGAATAATATGCCAGTTATGTAGTAGAAATAGAACTGTAACGCGTCAATTGTATAACTTGGTGTTGATAATCTACTTCTTGAGCTAAGTACAAGGAGATAATGTCATAGAGGTGGAATTGTGGCTAGTCTAACAACTTATTCTCGGCTTGTATTCTAGCCTGTCCGGCGTTCTCAAGTATTTCAGGTCTCCCTGGTCCATTTTCTTAGACTAGTTCTCTTGTCACAAAAGAGAATACGAAAGAATTTCTCAGTAGCAAGCAGGTGAAGAGCATCCAACTACTTTCATAGAACTGGAGGCTTTAAGTGCTATACGTAGTAGATATTCCTTCAAACATGCTTTCAGAATGCTGTATAAAAGACTACAAGTCAGACAGCAATTTTACCAAGACTATGTTTCAGGTCCTCACGAATATGCACCTGCTCTAAGCCAAATAAGGCATTAAGAAATTAAAGCATTTAAACTTTCCCTCGCTAAAAAGAAGCATTTTAACCACCACCAGCCCAAATTATTCAAAGCATACCTGATCATTAATTAAGAATCCACAGTTCATTTCCTCATAGGCATTCTATCAAACACCTTGCGTGTGCGTGCATGGGACATGGATAGCGTGTGCACAAGCAAGCAGGGGCTGATCTGTGTAGGAGGAGCCCAAAGGCGGCAACCACGTACTCCCTATGGGATGAGCCGGGGGGTAGAAGGGAAAGAAATACCAAGATGAGAACGAGGGGGAGATTGAAGCGGGGCCGGAGAATGTCGCGCCGAGAGCTGGTAGGCGGCTGGATGAAACATTTGAGGAAGGAAAAGGAGGTATCGTCCTGCACGGCGGAAGTGGCGGCAGTCACTTGTCACCAGAATAGACAAAATACACCTACCATATCGATTTGAAATCACAGCAACAATTGGTGCGGCAACGGGGAGGAAATAAATAAATAACGGTAATGTTACCCAGCTGATGTTCGCTGGGAGAGGGGTGACAAGCGAACGTCATTTGATAAAAGTTTTAGTTGTGAAGAAAAATCAAACGACAGCAGTTCTTAAATGAAAAATGTCTTCTCTAGAAAAAAATGTCATGTCACTCTGAAGAAATTACCACCCACTCAGAACTAAAAGTGTCACCTAAAACGTTCGTGTGTGCTACCTTCCCCGACGAACCTTCGCCTGTTACGAGCATCCATAAATAAAGCAATCACTTGCATATACTCTATCCGTTCAATAACATAGTGTGTATAGATTTTGTTTAAAGTCAAACTAACCAAACTTTGACCAAGTTTAAAGAGAAAACCATTTACATATACAATTTTAAACATATACAACATGAAAATATAAATGATTATGTATCCAATGATATGCATTGTTTAATTTAAATATACATATTCTATAAACATAGTCAAAGTTTGTAATGTTTTAATATACGCACTACATTACGAAACATGGAGTATGATACTATGAAGATCAATTTCATGCCCTGGAAATTTAGAGCCCATTTTACAGAACACTGCAGCTCGATGACCAGACCACTAGACCAGGTATCGGCCGCCCATGAGTGAAATGGAGCATCAACATCTTATAATAGTGAACAGAGGGAGTAAGATGTTTACAGTAACTTTTTTGCACACCGAATGTATATAGACACGTTCTAGTGTCTTTGTTAACGGAAGAGGATTTGTGGCTCTCGGGTGCCACACACCCCTATATAAATATGGCAGTAAAAATCATATTAGGAAATTTCAAAAAAGTCTGAATTTTTGAGATATGAAACCTGGGTGCCCGTTGTACACACGTGTTCAGTTTCGTGAGGAATGGGTACCCGTGGTAATGTCAGTAAAAAGACAAAAGTATGTGTAGCAAAAAAAAACTAGGTGTAACATATGTCGGATCGTAATCATCCATTCCCCACGAAAATGAACACGGATGTACAATGTGCACTCGTGTTTCATATCCCAAAATTTCAGATTTTTTTGAAATTTCCTGATATTTTTCTTAATGCTATACTCATATAGGGGTATGTGGCACCTGAGAGCTGCAATGCATTTTCCCTTTGTTAACTCATTTCAGTATATATTTAGTCCATACTGAAATATCCAGAACATCTTATATTTGTGAACGAACAAACAAAACAAAAGGAAACAAATAACTAGGTCTCGATATTATTCATCAACAACCACAAACTAGCAGGCTGTAGCAAAACTCACATCATAATTAAATGGACGACCTTACCAATCGTTCCAGCTTAGGCCTGACCTTACAGAAATAGTGCTACATTATTGGTTTCTGAGGCACCCAGAGCCTGGCAACTACTACAAGAAAGAACACACCACACTCAGCTCCACAGCCCAGTCTCCCTGCTGCAGTAGGATTAACCTCCTAGTCCACCACCAAGGGAGCGGCACTTGGCGGTGATCAACCACAGCTGAGCCTGGGCACAGGGCTGCAGCCTGCAGCCACCCCTTCGTGCAGCCATAGCAACCAGAAATGCCCTTGTCCCGGCGTGCAGAAATGTGAATAGACAACAGCCCAGTTGTTGTAATCCACGCATTGCATAATGTGGCATCACCTGCTCAGAAGTATCGACGAGCTGTGCTGAAAGATGGCTCCGAGTTTTGCAATGTTGCTTTCAGACAGTCGAGACAGCATAGAATGGCCTGCACCTTTCAACTCTTGCTGGTTGTCATCCAAGTCATGAGTTTTACTCTGCTTACTGAAATTAAAAGACTAATGGTGCTCATGACTTCCAAAAACAGGTGAACAAGTATGTCTTCAAGATTAACAAACACTGCACTTGAAAAAAGGGGGAAGCATTAGAGAACAACACAAGAGTGGCCTTCCAAGTGATAAATAGCTATTAATCATTGAACCCACCCTGTCGTTGGCCAAAAAACCATCCAAAACTGCACACTCATGATCTAAACAACAGCTGTGTCTCCACCTGATATCAAAAAAAAAATTATGTGGGTGTAGACTAAACCAATGAATGTGAAAATGGAAAAGACAGAAAGTTCTTTAGATAGATTTACCACGAATATGATAACAAGCCAAATTCAAGCAGTTCCATATAAAAACATGTTGCCTGAAAAAACAGCATTTATGATGTTCAGAAAAATTGAAAATAAGAGAAGGAAGAACTGAAACAAAACCGATATATCAACAGATTTATCACAATCCAAAATGTTCAGCTTCAAGATACATCACTATCTCATACCTTGGCCAAGGATAAGCACGGAATCCTTGGAGATATGTACAATGTCTTGAACCTTTTCACTAGTGAAGATGGCTTCAGTAGCTGCAGGACAACAGAAGTTAATCCCCTGGAAAAGAAGGTTATGATCTACCTGCTGGAAAGCACTATATAGACCACCTAAACCAAATGAACTCACTCCCATTATCTGTGGGAAGATAAGAAAACTGGCCAATATAAAAAGTGAATAATAGGTAATGCTACTCTTCTGAACAATTACTATGTGTTTTTTAAGTACTGTGAATAAACTTCCGAGGTTAAACATGTAAATGATGTAAACCAGTGTTTGAACTAATACTTCAATAGGCGGTACATTTCAGAATTCTAATAAATTGACAATAAATACACACTTTTTAAAGAATCTGACTAAGTTACGAATTAAAAAAATAACGAGAACAAAAGAACCAAGTCAATGCTACAAACCTGAGAGCTTAATGGTTGCTAACTCTCTTTCCTCATCACTAAAATCATCGTCGCTTTTAGGAGACTTGACATCAAATGCCGGCAATGGTGACAATATTTGTATGGAATGTCCACCATCTGAAACCCAAAGAATCTGTGTCTCTGCACAAATGCTCTGAACACATTTATTAATTAAGTAAACCACCACAATGTAAAAAGAACAGAGCCAGTACAAAAACTCACTCGTAGAGCTACTTGGGAAAACAGCAAACAATTGGACTTTCATGGCACAATCCAAAAAACATGTTTTGGCAGCTTCCGGTTCCAATTCAGCATTTCGAAGACTGAAGGCATGTATCACTCCAGCTGAATCAAGTACTAAAAACTTGTCCTTGGAAGAAGGTTGGATTGAAACAGCTTTAACTAATTTTATCAATTTAACACCACCTTGAGAGTTATGATCCTCTTGATTAAATGCCAAAAAGAAAGATGAATAGCTCCCTGAATTCTGTTTTACCCTCAAGGTTGTAAGCTTACCTGAAAGAATAAATTGGAAACATATTAATTGATTTTGCGAAAATACAGCTGCAAGCAGTACAAGTGGAGAATCATAAACCTTGTTTAAGACTCTATGAATACAACTAACTCTAGTAGCAGTACCAATTACGAGTTTTGCTTGTAAGTTAGCGTGTCTGAAAGGAACCAGATATGAATTGCTGTGTAACTATCTGAGAATGCTATATAGTTGACACACGTCCTAGTGATTATTCACATACAGTACATCCTCTGGACAAGGGGTCCTTCGAGAGGCTAGTGGAATCAGAAAACTTATATTTCTTATATTTCTTTACGGAGGGAGTACTTATTAATATATACTACTAGAAATCCTACGCGGTAGATTTGGCTCAAGAAATAAATCAATTTAATCCAGGAGATGTTGGTACTGGTACAGGTCAGGATTGATCGTCATGTCTGCACGGACCTGCCCCCAAGACCCAGTGAAGTACTCACCTTCTATTTATTTGCCATTTACATCAGCACAGTCCTAGTAAATATGGCACGCAACATATGTGAGCACCTAGCAATATCTATGACTATGAACAGAATAAAAGTTTGTCTGGTGCCCATCCACATAACGAATTACCATGCGGTAACGAATGTTGTTTATCTCTACGGAATTTTGAGTTTGAAATGATTATGGCTTAGATGCAAATTAGTCAATTCAAATATGTTTGCTCATAAAAAAATGCCACCAGTTGGGGAAAATGGGGCCGAGATAACATAAGAATAGGCATAACATAGACATGTAAATAGTTTGCTTATAACAGGAAAAATACGCTTCCAGCTTTTGCTCCTTTACTGTCATATATGAAAAAGAAGACCATTAACTGACCCAGCAAACAGAAAGTGAAGTGTGGGACAACTAGAGGGGCACACAATTAAATTAATGGAAATAACCAAATATTCCTTGTTTGCAATGAAAAAGAAATACTCCTACAATATGAATTGATAAGACATTTCATATTTCATCATTTCCACTGGCACATTTACGTTGTCTTGAACATCCGAGGTGAACACTCGGATATGAAGTCACATAGCAAAGACACACCTTTGAGCATGAGACCTAGCTGATAACCTAATTACTTTTTTTTTCAAAACAGGCTTTCGCCCCGCTTTATATATAATAAAGGAAACATCAAACGAAGTACACGGCCGAACGAACGATACAAGATGGTGGGGTAGCCCTCAAACAATGCCGATCCCAAGATAGTCGGATCAAGCAGAAGTACGACTACGCTACCAAAAGAAAGCATTGGGAAAACTGAGTGCAGCGCTACACGGTGCCCTAAACACATAAGCTCCACGACAACGCCCCCCCCCCCCCCCCCCCCCCAGGGAAAACGGCGCAAACCGTCGCCGTTGCCAAGTCCAAAAGGAACAAGGGTCTTCACCCGGAACCCTGGCACGCAGAGGAGCACCACGACAACGTCTTCAGGAAGATAACGGCGCCCGCAATCGTCGGCGACGAAGCGCAAACCTAATTACTTTAGTGCTAGTTCTTTGATTGTCTGGTTATAAAACGGAATCAAAGCTTCACAGAAGCGGGAAATACTCACAGTCGGAAGCAGCACCTCCTTGACCACCTCGGGCGCCACTACCACGCCCAACTGGCACAATCAGTCCATTCAGAATCCCGTTTTTCTTATGCAAGCTCTTCTTTGCTGATGCCGCGGCACCCTCCTTCCTCCCCTCCTTCTCCCTCCCACCCTTCATCAAACTCCTCAGTGGGAACACGCGCACGCCGCCAGCCTCGCCGAGCAGCAGCCTCCCCATGGCGACCTCCATGGCATACACCGGCCGCGTTGGCTCGAGCTGGATGACCGCACACTTGTGCAGCTCAAGCGTCCTCCCGTCCGCGGCCATCCTCGGTGCAAGCACCCAGATCTGCCCGGCGGCGAGGGAGAGAAGCGCCACGGCGTTGACCCCGCCCGCGAGGCGGACGCCGAGGCCGAACGGAAGGCCGTGGAGGGGCAGGCTGGAGGGCGAGACGTGGCGCTTGAAGGAGAGCGGGGCGGGGGCGAAGCGAGCAGAGGCGAGGGAGTAGGCGCGGAGGTGGACCGCGGGGGAGGAGGGGGCCGGGTGCGCGGAGAGGAAGAGGAGGTGGGAGGAGGGGAGCAGGAGCGCGAAGCAGGCGGCGGCGGCGAGCGGGGAGGGCACAGGGGTGGGAGCTGGGGCGGGCGACGCGGCGGAGGCGGGGGCGGGGGCGGGGAGGGAGGCGAAGAGGCGCGCGGAGGCGTCCGGGAAGAGGAGCGCGAAGGCGCGGGACGGGGAGGGGGCCGGCGCGAGGAGGAGCGAGGTGGGAGAGGACGGCGCGGGCGGGAGAGGGAGGCGGTGGGCGCTGAGAGGAGGGGGCGAAGACGGCGGCGGCGGAGGAGGTGGGGGCGGGGGTTGCCGAGGAGGCGGAGGCGGCATGACCACCGCCGGTGTTTGAGGCGGCGGGTGGTGCGGCGACCGGGCGGAACGAACTGGTTCGGGGTCGGTCGGGGCCGGCTTGCTGTGTGTACGTGTAGATCGGGTGTGATGAGTTCCGTGCCGGCTGGTTAAATTTCCTCCTCGATGGCTTAGATAATGTCCTGCCAAATTAAATTTGGGAGCCCGTATCAGATGTAATCGCCTTTCCGTGCCTTCTCACGATGTATATCGGATCAAATAGATAAAACCAAGTCTCTTTGATTTGAGGCGTGCTAGTCAGCTGAACTTTTTAAAAGATTGGCCAAGTCGCGAGCAGTTGGATCTAGCGCATTGAGCGGAATCTTGTTGCATAATTTTTTTTGCAGCATAGATCTAGTTGCACAAAAGTTTTGGTACAGAATTTGCTCTTGTTGTAAAAAAAAAATCCTAACAAAGGTCTTGTTGCAGAATGTTTTTTATGAAATTTTATACATAGTTCTTTTTGTAGAATTTTTTACAATAAAGGTATTATTGCAGAAAAGCACCCAAGAAGAGAACGCCATGAGAGTTGGTTTGGGAGCTCGTTTGTGGAAAGAGAGGGGGGTAAGGAGAGAGGAGGAGGAAAGGAGAAAGGGGTTGGCCTGCATCAACGGCACCTTGCAGCAACGGGCATGAATCTGCCTAGCATGGGTGATGAGTGGTGCCCTGGCCCGCATCAACGGCACCTTGCAGCAATGGCATGGATCTGCCAAGCACGCGGTGGTGAGCGGTGCCCTGACCCGCATCAACGGCACCTTGCAGCAACGGGCATGAATCTGCCAAGCACGCGGTGGCGAGCGGAGCCCTAGCCCGCATCATCAGCGCCTTCCAAACACCATTCATGCATGCACCTTGTAGTAGCCGGCATAGATCTTAGTATTTGGGCTTCATCCAGATCGAAAAAAGTGGGTTGAAAGAACGAGGGTGAAACACTAGAGGAAGGGGACAGAGTTGCCCCGGATATTTCTAGAAACTCGAGGGTGCACTGTACTAGGGCGCACACGGGACATGTGGCAACAAAGGGAGGCGGTCAATGCAAGCGACGTAATCTGTCAGTTGATTTGTAACATTTCCCCTTTAATTTTGAGTTCCTTTTAGATTCTAATGTTTATGAATTCTATTATTTGTTTTTGCGGGGAAGTTTCTATATAGTTGTTTGCTTCAACATGTTTTTTAGCGGGGTTCATTTCAACACGTTGTTGGTTACCGTTCGACATGAGTGGTGAGATGTCTTAAAAGCACGTTGTTGGTTAAGTTTTTTTAACACCATTGTTGGTTAAGTTGACTGTCATGGTTAAGATTGAAAATTTTCTAAAAAAAAAAGAAAGTTAGAATGAAAATGCGGGGGAGTTAGACCCTGAAAATGTGCAAGTGGCCTATCTAAGCTTCATGGAAAGCTTCACATATGGCTAAGAGAGTTAGGCGGTGTAAACTCTTTCCTGATTGTATCAACTGGCATTGTGTGCTTATATATACAATTGCACGAGAGAGGGGGATAGGGAGAGAGTACAACGACACTAGCCGATAATGCCTATCACGCAGGTTGTACATGTGCACATAGTGCATGAGTTGTTCAAAACTTTGGGTTCCCCGACGTTGAGACTGGACTAGAGTTTGAGGAAGACGCCTGTCGGTAAACCTTTGGTCAAAATATCAGTGGACTGCGAGCTTGTGGCACATGAAGAACGCGTATTTCACCAAGCGTGGCATGCTCTCGCACAAAGTGAAGATCGATCTAATATGCCTCATGCGTTGATGTTGCATCAGGTGCTCGGCATGTACATAGAGATGATGTTGTCGCAATAGACTATAGTGGTGCGCGCTAGAGATTGATGGAGTTAGCTGAGAAGCTGGCATAGCCACGTTGACTCTGTGGCATTGGCGACCGCTCGGTACTACGCCTCGACACAAGACCGAGAGTCGGTGTTTTGTCTCTTTAGACATACGTGTGTTGAGGCAGCCGGCCTAGTCGGCATTAGAGTATGCGACGAGCTTAGTGGTGGTGGTGTGATGAATCCAAAGGCCGAGATGCATCGTGCGACATTGATGACCCACAAGTATGTTGGGAAACGTAGTATTTAAAAAAATCCTACGATCACGCAAGGTCTATCTAGGAGAAGCATAGCAACGAGCGGGGAGAGTGTGTCCACGTACCCTCGTAGACCGAAAGTGGAAGCATTTTATCAATGCGGTTGATGTACTCGTACGTCTTCACGATCCGACTAGCACCGAATGTACGGCACCTCCGTGTTCAGCACACGTTCAGCTCGATGACGTCCCTCGTACTCTTGATCCAGTTGAGTCCAAGGGAGAGTTTTGTCATCACGACGGCGTGGCGACGATGATGATGAAGTTACCGGCGCAGGGCTTCGCCTAAGCACTACGACGATATGACCGAGGTGTGTAACTGTGGAGGGGGGCACCGCACACGGCTAAAAGATCAACTTGTGTGTGTTAGTGTGCCCCCCTCCCCACGTATATGAAGGAGGGAGGAGGGGAGGGCCGGCCGACCCCTAGGGCGCGCCCAAGAGGGGAGTCCTACTAGGACTCCAAGTCCTAGTAGGATTCCACCAAAAGGGAGAGAGGGGGAAGGAAGGAGAGGGAGAGGGAGTAGGAAAGGGGGGCGCCGCCCCCCTTCCCTTGTCCAATTTGAACTGCTAGGGGGGGCGCGGCCTGCCCTGGCTGCCCTCCTCTCTCTCCAACAAGGCCCATGGTGGCCCATTAGTTTCCCCGGGGGTTCCGGTAACCCCTCCGGCACTCTGGTTTTACCAGAAAATATCCGGAACACTTCCGGTGTCTGAATAACATGGTCCAATATATCATTCTTTATGTCTCGACCATTTCGAGACTCCTCGTCACGTTTGTGATCTCATCCGGGACTCTGAACAACCTTCGGTCATCAAATCACATAAACTCATAATACAAATCATCATCGAACATTAAGCGTGCGGACCCTACGGGTTCGAGAACTATGTAGACATGACCGAGACACATCTCCGGTCAATAACAAATAGCGGAACCTGGATGCTCATATTGGCTCCTATATATTCTACAAGATCTTTGTCGGTCAAACCGCATAACAACGTACGTTGTTCCCTTTGTCATCGGTATGTTACTTGCCCGAGATTCGATCGTCGATATCATCATACCTAGTTCAATCTCGTTACCGGCAAGTCTCTTTACTCGTTCCGTAATGCATCATCCCGCAACTAACTAATTAGTCACATTTCTTGCAAGGCTTATAGTGATGAGCATTACCGAGAGGGCCCAGAGATACCTCTCTGATACACGGAGTGACAAATCCTAATCTCGATCTATGCCAACTCAACAAATACCATCGAAGAGACCTGTAGAGCATCTTTATAATCACCCAGTTACGTTGTGACGTTTGATATCACACTAAGTGTTCCTCCGGTATTTGGGAGTTGCATAATCTCATAGTCATAGGAACATGTATAAGTCATGAAGAAAGCAATAGCAATAAACTAAACGATCATAGTGCTAAGCTAATGGTGTGATCCCATTCATCAAATGACAACACATGTCTATGGCTAGGAAACTTAACCATCTTTGATTAACGGGCTAGTCAAGTTGAGGCATACTAGGGACACTCTGTTTGCCTATGTATTCACATATGTACTAAGTTTCCGGTTAATACAATTCTAGCATGAATAATAAACACTAGCAGGTAGTGCGCGGCGGCACGCCGCGCCACATGGATTGAGAAGCAATTTAGTTTGTTGTAATATTTGATAAATCAATTAAAGGCTTGATTTCTGACAAAGTAGATCATACAGGAAAAGGGTACATTTAATTGGTACATGCACATAAGTGATCTACAAAACGTAGTGATAGTGAGTACTGGATGCAGAGTTGCAAAGCTCTTTGCTTTTCTTAGACATGAGATGTTGATCCTCCAGCTGGCCTCTAGCTGGGTTTGTTTCTGTGACGTAGTGATAGAGATATGAAGCTATTTCTTCTGCTCTTGTTTTTGGTGGTTTGTTTCCTATGAAGACAATGTTAAACTTATTGTTGTGTGCATGTTCTGACTCTAGACAGATTAGCAAAATATTTCAAAATTGAAGACAAACTTTTTTGAGGGTTCTTGTTCGCCTTGACAAGGCTTGCTTTTTACTGTTTTTGTATTTGTAATTCCTTTTCCTTGTCTTACTCCGTTCTTGTGCGGCTGATTATTCCATTCTTGTGCGGCTGAGTAGCCTTGTACAAGATGTGAGAGACAATTGTCCCTGGTTGTTTATTACTAATTGTTTATTAATGACAATTGTACATAATACGAACGTGAATACAAAGAAACTGGGAAGTACAATTAGATAGAGTTATTCATCTTTATAACGCAATATTTGGAGCTGAGGTGGAATTGCCTATTGGGTTGTCTCAGTGATATCGTGACAGAGGGTAGAAGTTGGAGCTTGCTGGTTTCTCCCGATCACAGAGGGCAGAGACAGCTTGGTCTTCGGGGTATTATGATTTTTCATATATACACATGTTGATTACGGGTCTTCGGGTGTATTACAATTTCGCATATACGATATACTCCCTCCGTCCGGAAATACTTGTCATCAAAATAAATAAAAGAGGGTGTATCTAGACGTATTTTAGTTCTAGATACATCTCTTTTTATCCATTTTGATGACAAGTATTTTCGGACGGAGGGAGTACATGTTAATTTGTTTCAACATGACAGCAGAAGAGATCATATTGTGTATATATGCTGTTCATGCACAGTCTGGTCAAGTTAAAACCCTCATACAGTAGTTCTAAAGTAAATTACAAATCGAGCCTGACGACCAGAATTGCTATAGTGTTGTCTCTTTGAATTTGAAAGCATGATGAGACATCAAAATAATAGTGTGCTTATGCTATTCATACAATCTTTTCAAGTAAACTTTCATTGTATTAATTTGTAGAAAAAATACAAAATAGATCTAAATTGCAAGAACAATTGTTATGAAGTTGTCTATCTGGACTTGAAGGCATGAACACATAGTAGAAAAAGATAGCAGAAAATGAAGGAAGTACATATATCAATTTCTGCGACTGAATATTAATTTACATCTGAAATATTAGTTGAGCAACATTTCACATTTGTTAGAAAATCAGAGAAAATTGTACATCATGCATTCATTAATTCTCTAGTGCTGCCTAAAAACAATTGATTAGCTGCCAATCTGACCATCTCCTTCCTATTTTCCGTCCTTTCCCCTGTTATTGGTTCCATCGGCTAATCCGCGCAGCTGGCCGTGCATCTGTGTTCTCCTCAGCCTGCTGTGTGTAAATTAATACCCGGCAAATAAAGCTCTATCTGTCGGCATTGCGCTATCTTTCTTATACCAGGCAAATACAACACTAAATTTTATTGAGTAAAGAAGGAACACGGTACTTCGGAACACTGCAAATATATGCTTTGTTGATGCATCTACCAGTTGCATGGCTTCATCAAATTTTGAACTTGCATGGTTCAACAAAATCAAACAATGAACTCGCATGAACATTAGTTCAGAGGGCGATGATGCTCTGTCATTGGGATCAGGACCTCACATCTTAATGAAAGGAAGCAGTTATTAAGCAAGTCCAAAATCTGAGTGAGCCTTAGGCAGTCAACCCCATTGCAGAACCATGTCTGATAGAAAAACACTAACAACATCTAACTAACAAAGAGTGACTTGACCCATATATGTCTGCAAATGCAGCTCACATATTACTACGCAAGAAAACAAATCAAGTTGCTGCTGCTTCTTCACATAAACGATCATAAAATAAGATGAGAAGGCAGACACAGCAAGCAGGAAGGCAGGACCTTCCAGCACAACTGTGATTCCTTCAACAGTGACGTAGCGGTGTCCCTGGGGACGTACCTGCAGTCACCCATATTGTACTCCTTCTGTGGACACAAGAGAACATACTTGTGTGAAGTTTAGGACTGCCAACCTCAAAAATGAAGAAGGAACTTTGAGATCTTTGAGACCTTTGCCTCTTTCAAGTAACAACATGTGGTTCTTTTCTAAGAAATCAGAGGAGACAAGGAAATAAAAAAGAGAGTGATGCATGAGATGTAACGAAGATGCAAGATGATAAGACTCACCTGCTCATTGTGGCCAAGGCTAATCTGTGTTCCATCCGTTAACACTGAATGCACTTGAACAATCCTTAGGAATCCATGTCTCATGCATCATGCAGTCGAAACAACCTGGAAAGAGGAACTGGCTATGAACAAAACTAATTTATAAGAAAGATGCTACAGAAGATCAATCAACTGTCTATTGAATAGTGATTTCTTTCTCTGTGATCCTTGCAACAACAAAAATGTTGACTTTACTCATCATCATAGTATAGCTTGGTCAGAAGCTACTTCGCCAACCATCATGACAAACTAAAACCATCCGGGTCTGATGAAATCAAGGGTCATTCTAACATGGCATTTTGTGTTATATTCCCTCTGTCCCAAAATATAAGAACGTTTTTAACACTACACTAGTGTGAAAAACGTTCTTATATTATGGGACGGAGGGAGTAATATATAAGACAATAGCTGGATAGCTTGACAAATCAGGTCAAGTAAAGGTTTTGCGCCAGAGAACAAAATAAAATTTGTTGTGGCGAAATCAGTAGCAAAGAAGCAATAAGAAAACACAAAAAATACAAGTAATATATACGATACAGTAATAAAGTATGTCATGCAAAATGCAGTAAACAATTACAGCCCATGCAGTTATACCAGATGAAAGTAGGATATCAAAAAATACCTGACCAAATGAAGCTCACACAGCTATTTGCCACCAATTTATCAAACAATAGTGTACATGAACCTGCAATACTTACATACAGTAGATCAGTAGTGCTACTTTTTTTAGATCAACCGTGCAACATTTAGTTAGTATATGTATGAAGCGCAAATATATTACAGATGAGGCTAACTACATCCAGAGGCCCAGACAGTTAGTATATTCTTACCACAGATACTTCAGTTGGAGTGGTTGTCGACATGAAACTGTATTGCCATGTCCGCCAACATATTCTTTCATAAAGTATCAATCAAAACTGAAAATTTGTGTTTTGCAAGTGCCACTTTCAATGTTCAGGTTCAATTCATCATACAATTATGGAATATTAACTCTGAAATAAAATATGACCGTGCAACACTTCTTCTCCTCCTCTCGGATGTAAATAGAATATCGAAATCCGGAATTTCCGAGTTACCTGCACATGCCATTCTCGCAGAACCCGAACGACCACTTCTCCTCTCCTCGCCATAAACCTTCACACAACACATCAGAAAATAAGAATTGGACATCTGAATAAAAAGGTCCAAGCAATGCAGGCTGAAGTTCAGAGCAATTGAGCTCGTTGTCAGGTGGCCCGTCATCTCTGACGTGCTAGAGTTAGCGACGACGCCATGGACGACACCATATGCTATTTTCCTCGTGCAGGAAGAGCACGAAGCCCCGTCAGACTATGAAGGGCACAGTCTTCATGGAGAAGAACTGCGACGTTCAGAGGATGCGGGGCCGCGGTCTTCCATCGGTGGACGGGTCATGGGAACCGAACGATAACGGGCCGGAGATGAGCGGAGGCCGGAAAGAAGGTCCAAATCGAGGAGGAAGAAGGCCAGTCGGGAAGGATTCAGCGCCTCCCGCCTCAGATCATGCAGAACATGAGAAAAGGAAGAGGGCCTTGCCGGCAGAATCCACCTCGCCTCTAATCTGTCCGGTCGGCCATGGCCGGTGGGCCTCTCTTGCTCGACGGCTGTGCTCCCCAAGCGAATCTTGTGCCGGTGGTGCCGTGGCTGCTGTGCATCGGAGGTGGCGGTGGCACACCACCGTTGCTTCGTCTCCTTGGCCGTACGCCTGCCACCAGCTCCACACGGACAAAAGATCGGGGTTGAAAGGCTAGGGTAGATGGGACAGTAGGGTGAGGAGGCGATCGAGGAGGCGAGGCAGCAACCGCCACGAAGGAGAAGACCCCTTTTATAGGCATATACGGCGGCCAACCGGTGGCACTACACTCGTCTCGAGTCTTCGCGCAAGAGGAGACTCATCTGAAAGACCACCGCTCAAGGCAACGTGAGACCCACCAGAAAAGCCCAGAAGGCAACGTGTCCATCGATGGAATAGGCAGTCAACGTCACAAGGACACCTGTCATGGCAACGGCGCACAGAACCAAACGTGCCTAAACAACCCCACCAAGCAAAAGATGAAATCAATAGTGAAACCACCGTGCACACGTGTCGCTCAAACAAGGGCAGTAAAAAAAAGTTCAAAAAAACCAGGTAATTGAATCCCCTACGGGCCTAGTATTCTAGTTATTTATCATGATATAAGGAAATATAAATAACAACTTTATTATTGCCTCTAGGGCATATTTCCTTCAGTCTCCCACTTGCACTAGAGTCAATAATCTAGATTACATAGTAATGATTCTAACACCCATGGAGTCTTGGTGATGATCATGTTTTGCTCGTGAGAGAGGCTTAGTCAACGGGTCTGCAATATTCAGATCCGTACGTATCTTGCAAATCTCTATGTCTCCCTCCTTGACTTGATCATGGATGGAATTGAAGTGTCTCTTGATGTGTTTGGTTCTCTTGTGAAATCTGGATTCCTTCGCCAAGGCTATTGCTCCAGTGTTGTCACAAAATATTTTCATTGGACCCGATGCAGTAGGTATGACACCTAGATTCGATATGAACTCCTTCATCCAGACTCCTTCATTCGCTGCTTCTGAAGCAGCTATGTACTCCGCTTCACACATAGATCCCGCCATGACGCTTTGCTTAGAACTGCACCAAGTGACAGCTCCACCGTTCAATATAAATACGTATCCGGTTTGTGACTTAGAGTCATCCGGATCAGTGTCAAAGCTTGCATCGATGTAACCATTTACGACGAGCTCTTTGTCACCTCCATAAACGAGAAACATATCCTTAGTCCTCTTCGGGTATTTCAGGATGTTCTTGACCGCTGTCCAGTGATCCACTCCTGGATTACTTTGGTACCTCCCTGCTAAACTAATTGCAAGGCACACATCAGGTCTGGTACACAGCATTGCATACATGATAGAACCTATGGTTGAAGCATAGGGAATGACTTTCATTTTCTCTCTATCTTCTGCAGTGGTCGGGCATTGAGTCTGACTCAACTTCACACCTTGTAACACAGGCAAGAACCCTTTCTTTGCTTGATCCATTTTGAACTTCTTCAAAACTTTATCAAGGTATGTGCTTTGTGAAAGTCCAATTAAGCATCTTGATCTATCTATATAGATCTTGATGCCCAATATATAAGCATCTTCACCGAGGTCTTCAATTGAAAAATTCTTATTCAAGTATCCTTTTATGCTATCCAGAAATTTCGTGTCATTTCCGATCAACAATATGTCATCCACATATTGAAGAAATATGCCCTAGAGGAAATAATAAAGTTATTATTTATTTCCTTATTTCATGATAAATGTTTATTATTCATGCTAGAATTGTATTAACCGGAAACATAATACATGTGTGAATACATAGACAAACATAGTGTCACTAGTATGCCTCTACTTGACTAGCTCATTGATCAAAGATGGTTAAGTTTCCTAACCATAGACATGAGTTGTTATTTGATCAATGAGATCACATCATTAGGAGAATGATGTGATTGACTTGACCCATTCTGTTAGCTTAGCACTTGATCGTTTGTTTACTGCTATTGCTTTCTTCATGACTTATACATGTTCTTATGACTATGAGATTATGCAACTCCCGAATACCGGAGGAACACTTTGTGTGCTACCAAACGTCACAACATAACTGGGTGATTATAAAGGTGCTCTACAAGTGTCTCTGATGGTACTTGTTGAGTTGGCATAGATCAAGATTAGGATTTGTCACTCCGATTGTCGGAGAGGTATCTTTGGGCCCTCTTGGTAATACACATCACTATAAGCCTTGCAAGCATGATAACTAATGAGTTAGTTACGGTATGATGTATTAGGTAACGAGTAAAGAGACTTACCGGTAATGATATTGAACTAGGTATTGGATACCGATGATCGAATCTCGGCAAGTAACATACCGATGACAAAGAGAACAACGTATAGTGTTGTGTGGTTTGACCGATAAAGATCTTCATAGAATATGTAGGAAACAATATGAGCATCTATTGGTTATTGACCGGAGACGTGTCTCGGTCATGTCTACATAGTTCTCGAACCCGTAGGGTCCGCACGCTTAAAGTTCTGTGACGATCGATTTTATGAGTTTATATGTTTTGACGTACCGAAGGTAGTTCGGAGTCCCGGATATGATCACAGACATGACGAGGAGTCTCGAAATGGTCGAGACATAAAGATTGATATGTTGGAAGCCTATATTTGGACATTGGAATAGTTCCGGGTGAAATCGGGATTTTACTGGAGTACCAGAGGGGTTACCGAAACCTCCCGGGGGCTAATGCGCCTTGTTGGGCCATAAGGGAAAGAGAGAGGGGCCGGCCTAGGGCAGGCAACGCACCCTCTTCCCCCTGTCCGAATTGGACTAGGAGAAGGGGGGCGACGCCCCCTTTCCTTCTCTTTCTCTCCCTGCCTTTTCCCCTCCTAGTAGGAGTAGGAAAGGGAGGAATCCTACTCCTACTAGGAGAGGGATTCCTCCTCCTAGGCGCGCCAACAAGGGCCGGTCGGCCTCCCCCTTGCTCCTTTATATACAGGGGCAGGGGGGCACCTCTAGACACAAGTTGATCACAAAGATCTCTCCCAGCCGTGTGCGGTGCCCCCCTCCACCATAATCCACCTCGGTCATACTGTAGTGGTGTTTAGGCGAAGCCCTGCCGTGGTAGCTTCATCAACATCATCACCACACTGTCGTGCTGACGAAACTCTTCCCCGAGCTCTACTAGATCATGAGTTTGCGGGACGTCACCGAGCTGAACGTGTGCTGAACGCGGAGGTGCCGTACGTTCGGTACTGAGGATGGGTCGATCGTGAAGACGTACGACTACATCAACCGCGTTGTCATAACACTTCCGCTTAACGGTCTACGAGGGTACGTGGACGACACTGTCCCCTTGAAGGAAATATGCCCTAGAGGCAATAATAAAGTTATTATTTATTTCCTTATATGTCATGATAAAAGTTTATTATTCATGCTAGAATTGTATTAACCGGAAACATAATACATGTGTGAATACATAGACAAACAGAGTGTCACTAGTATGCCTCTACTAGACTAGCTTGTTAATCAAAGATGGTTATGTTTCCTAACCATGGACAAAGAGTTGTCATTTGATTAACAGGATCACATCATTAGATGAATGATCTGATTGACATGACCCATTCCATTAGCTTAGCACCCGATCGTTTAGTATGTTGCTATTGCTTTCTTCATGACTTATACATGTTCCTATGACTATGAGATTATGCAACTCCCGTTTGCCGGAGGAACACTTTGTGTGCTACCAAACGTCACAACGTAACTGGGTGATTATAAAGGAGCTCTACAGGTGTCTCCAAAGCTACATGTTGGGTTGGCGTATTTCAAGATTAGGATTTGTCACTCCGATTGTCGGAGAGGTATCTCTGGGCCCTCTCGGTAATGCACATCACATAAGCCTTGCAAGCATTGCAACTAATGAGTTAGTTGTGAGATGATGTATTACGGAACGAGTAAAGAGACTTGCCGGTAACGAGATTGAACTAGGTATTGAGATACCGACGATCGAATCTCGGGCAAGTAACATACCCATGACAAAGGGAACAACGTATGTTGTTATGCGGTCTGACCGATAAAGTTCTTCGTAGAATATGTAGGAGCCAATATGAGCATCCAGGTTCCGCTATTGGTTATTGACCGGAGACGTGTCTCGGTCATGTCTACATTGTTCTCGAACCCGTAGGGTCCGCACGCTTAAGGTTTCGATGACAGTTATATTATGAGTTTATGAGTTTTGATGTACCGAAGTTAGTTCGGAGTCCCGGATGTGATCACGGACATGACGAGGAGTCTCGAAATGGTCGAGACATAAAATTGATATAATGGACGGCTATATTCGGACACCGGAAGTGTTCCGGGTGATTTCGGAGAAAACCGGAGAGCCGGAGGGTTACCGGAACCCCCCCGGGAGAAGTAATGGGCCATATGGGCCTTAGTAGAAAGAGAGAGGGGCAGCCAAAGGTGGGCCATGCGCCTCCTCCCCCCTGGTCCGAATTGGACTAGGAGAGAGGGGGCGGCGCCCCCCTTTCCCTCTCCCTCCCCACTTCTTTCCCCCTCCTAGTAGGAGTCCTACTCCTACTAGGAGGAGGACTCCTCCTTGGCGCGCCTATAGGGCCGCCCGGCCTCCTCCCCTTGCTCCTTTATATACGGGGGCAGGGGGCACCCCTAGACACAAGTTGAACCACGTGATCATATTCTTAGCCGTGTGCGGTGCCCCCTTCCACCATAGTCCTCGATAATATTGTAGCGGTGCTTAGGCGAAGCCTTGCGACGGTAGTGCATCAAGATCGTCACCACGCCGTCGTGCTGATGGAACTCTTCCCCGACACTTTGCTGGATCGGAGTCCGAGGATCGTCATCGAGCTGAACGTGTGCTAGAACCCAGAGGTGTCGTAGTTTCGGTGCTTGATCGGTCGGGTCGTGGAGACGTACGACTACATCAACCAAACGCTTCCGTTGTCGATCTACAAGGGTACGTAGATCACACTCTCCCCTCTCGTTGCTATGCATCACCATGATCTTGCGTGTGCGTAGGAATTTTTTTGAAATTACTACGTTCCTCAACAGTGGCATCCGAGCCTAGGTTTTATATGTTGATGTTATATGCACGAGTAGAACACAAGTGAGTTGTGGGCGATATAAGTCATACTGCTTACCAGCATGTCATACTTTGGTTCGGCGGTATTGTTGGACGAAGCGGCCCAGACCGACATTACGCGTACGCTTACGCGAGACCGGTTCTCCCGACGTGCTTTGCACATAGGTGGTTTGCGGGTGACAGTTTCTCCAACTTTAGTTGAACCGAGTGTGGCTACGCCCGGTCCTTGCGAAGGTTAAAACAACACCAACTTGACAAACTATCATTGTGGTTTTGATGCGTAGGTAAGATTGGTTCTTGTTTAAGCCTGTAGCAGCCACGTAAAACTTGCAACAATAAAGTAGAGGACGTCTAACTTGTTTTTGCAGGGCATGTTGTGATGTGATATGGTCAAGACATGATGCTAAATTTTATTGTATGAGATGATCATGTTTTGTAACCGAGTTATCGGCAACTGGCAGGAGCCATATGGTTGTCGCTTTATTGTATGCAATGCAATCGCCCTGTAATGCTTTACTTTATCACTAAGCGGTAGCGATAGTCGTAGAAGCATAAGATTGGCGAGACGACAACGATGCTACGATGGAGATCAACGTGTCATGCCAGTGATGATGGTGATCATGACGGTGCTTCGGAGATGGAGATCACAAGCACAAGATGATGATGGCCATATCATATCACTTATATTGATTGCATGTGATGTTTATCTTTTATGCGTCTTATCTTGCTTTGATTGACGGTAGCATTATAAGATGATCTCTCACTAAATTTCAAGATAAAAGTGTTCTCCCTGAGTATGCACCGTTGCCAAAGTTTGTCGTGCCCAGACACCACGTGATGATCGGGTGTGATAAGCTCTACGTCCATCTACAACGGGTGCAAGCCAGTTTTGCACACGCAAAATACTCAGGTTAAACTTGACGAGCCTAGCATATGCAGATATGGCCTCGGAACACTGAGATCGAAAGATCGAGCGTGAATCATATAGTAGATATGATCAACATAGCGATGTTCACCATTGAAAACTACTCCATTTCACGTGATGATCGATTATGGTTTAGTTGATTTGGATCACGTGATCACTTAGATGATTAGAGGGATGTCTATCTAAGTGGGAGTTCTTGAGTAATATGATTAATTGAACTTAAATTTATCATGAACTTAGTCCCTGATAGTATCTTGCTTGTTTATGTTAACTGTAGATAAATGGCCTGTGTTGTTGTTCCGTTAAATTTTAATGCGTTCCTTGAGAAAGCAAAGTTGAAAGATGATGGTAGCAATTACACGGACTGGGTCCGTAACTTGAGGATTATCCTCATTGCTGCATAGAAGAATTACGTCCTAGAAGCACCGCTGGGTGCCAGGCCTGCTGCTGGAGCAACACCAGATGTTATGAACGTCTGGCAGAGCAAAGCTGATGACTACTCGATAGTTCAGTGTGCCATGCTTTACGGCTTAGAATCGGGACTTCAACGATGTTTTGAACGTCATGGAGCATATGAGATGTTCCAGGAGTTGAAGTTAATATTTCAAGCAAATGCCCGGATTGAGAGATATGAAGTCTCCAATAAGTTCTATAGCTGCAAGATGGAGGAGAACAGTTCTGTCAGTGAGCATATACTCAAAATGTCTGGGTATAATAATCACTTGATTCAGATGGGAGTTAATCTTCCAGATGATTGCGTCATTGACAGAATTCTCCAATCACTGCCACCAAGCTACAAGAGCTTTGTGATGAACTATAATATGCAAGGGATGAATAAGACTATTCCCGAGCTCTTCGCAATGCTGAAAGCTGCGGAGGTAGAAATCAAGAAGGAGCATCAAGTGTTGATGGTCAACAAGACCACTAGTTTGAAGAAAAAGGGCAAAGGGAAGAAGAAGGGGAACTTCAAGAAGAAAAGCAAGCAAGTTGTTGATCAGGAGAAGAAACCCAAGTTTGGACCTAAGCCTGAAACTGAGTGCTTCTACTGCAAGCAGACTGGTCACTGGAAGCGGAACTGCCCCAAGTATTTGGTGGATAAGAAGGATGGCAAGGTGAACAAAGGTATATGTGATATACATGTTATTGATGTGTACCTTACTAGAGCTCGCAGTAGCACCTGGGTACTTGATACTGGTTCTATTGCTAATATTTGTAACTCGAAATAGGGACTACGGATTAAGCGAACACTGGCAAAGGACGAGGTGACAATGCGCGTGGGAAATGGTTCTAAAGTCGATGTGATCGCGGTCGACACGCTACCTCTACATCTACCTTCGGGATTAGTATTAAACCTAAATAATTGTTATTTGGTGCCAGCGTTGAGCATGAACATTATATCTGGATCTTGTTTAATGCGAGACGGTTATTCATTTAAATCAGAGAATAATGGTTGTTCTATTTATATGAGTAATATCTTTTATGGTCATGCACCTTTGAAGAGTGGTCTATTTTTGATGAATCTCGATAGTAGTAACACACATATTCATAATGTCGAAGCCAAAAGATGCAGAGTTAATAATGATAGTGCAACTTATTTGTGGCACTGCCATTTAGGTCATATCGGTGTAAAGCGCATGAAGAAACTCCATACCGATGGACTTTTGGAACCTCTTGATTATGAATCACTTGGTACTTGCGAACCGTGCCTTATGGGCAAGATGACTAAAACACCGTTCTCCGGTACAATGGAGAGAGCAACAGATTTGTTGGAAATCATACATACAGATGTATGTGGTCCAATGAATGTTGAGGCTCGTGGCGGATATCGTTATTTTCTCACCTTCATAGATGATTTAAGCAGATATGGGTATATGAAGCATAAGTCTGAAACATTTGAAAAGTTCAAAGAATTTCAGAGTGAAGTTGAAAATTATCGTAACAAGAAAATAAAGTTTTTGCGATCTGATCGTGGAGGAGAATATTTGAGTTACGAGTTTGGTCTACATCTGAAAGAATGTGGAATAGTTTTGCAACTCACGCCACCCGGAACACCTCAGCGTAATGGTGTGTCCGAACGTCGTAATCGTACTTTACTTGATATGGTGCGATCTATGATGTCCCTTACAAATTTACCGCTATCGTTTTGGGGTTATGCTTTAAGATACGACCACATTCACGTTAAATAGGGCACCATCAAAATCCGTTGAGACGACACCTTATGAACTATGGTTTGGCAAGAAACCAAAGTTGTCGTTTCTTAAAGTTTGGGGCTGCGATGCTTATGTGAAAAAGCTTCAACCTGATAAGCTCGAACCCAAATCAGAGAAATGTGTCTTCATAGGATACCCAAAGGAGACTGTTGGGTACACCTTCTATCACAGATCCGAAGGCAAGACATACGTTGCTAAGAATGGATCCTTTCTAGAAAAGGAGTTTCTCTTGAAAGAAGTGAGTGGGAGGAAAGTAGAACTTGACGAGGTAACTGTACCTGCTCCCTTATTGGAAAGTAGTACATCACAGAAACCTGTTTCTGCGACACCTACACCAATTAGTGAGGAAGCTAATGATAATGATCATGAAACTTCAGAACAAGATACTACTGAACCTCGTAGATCAACCAGAGTAAGATCCGCGCCAGAGTGGTACGGTAATCTTGTTCTGGAAGTCATGCTACTAGATCATGATGAACCTACGAACTATGAAGAAGCGATGGTGAGCCCAAATTCCGAAAAATGGCTTGAAGCCATGAAATCTGAGATGGGATCCATGTATGAGAACAAAGTATGGACTTTGCTTGACTTGCCCGATGATCGGCAAGCAATTGAGAATAAATGGATCTTCAAGAAGAAGACTGACACTGACGGTAATATTACTGTCTACAAAGCTCGACTTGTCGCAAAAGGTTTTCGACAAGTTCAAGGGGTTGACTACGATGAGACCTTCTCACCCGTAGCCATGCTTAAGTCTGTCCGAATCATGTTAGCAATTGCCGCATTTTATGATTATGAAATTTGGCAGATGGATGTCAAAACTGCATTCCTGAATGGATTTCTGGAAGAAGAGTTGTATATGATGCAACCGGAAGGTTTTGTCGATCCAAAGGGAGCTAACAAAGTGTGCAAGCTCCAACGATCCATTTATGGACTGGTGCAAGCCTCTCGGAGTTGGAATAAACGCTTTGATAGTGTGATCAAAGCATTTGGTTTTATACAGACCTTTGGAGAAGCCTGTATTTACAAGAAAGTGAGTGGGAGCTCTGTAGCATCTCTGATATTATATGTGGATGACATATTACTGATTGGAAATGATATAGAATTTCTGGATAGCATAAAGGGATACTTGAATAAGAGTTTTTTCAATGAAAGACCTCGGTGAAGCTGCTTACATATTAGGCATAAAGATCTATAGAGATAGATCAAGACGCTTAATTGGACTTTCACAAAGCACATACCTTGACAAGATTTTGAAGAAGTTCAAAATGGATCAAGCAAAGAAAGGGTTCTTGCCTGTGTTACAAGGTGTGAAGTTGAGTAAGGCTCAATGCCCGACCACTGCAGAAGATAGAGATAAAATGAAAGATGTTCCCTATGCTTCAGCCATAGGCTCTATCATGTATGCAATGCTGTGTACCAGATCTGATGTGTGCCTTGCTATAAGTCTAGCAGGGAGGTACCAAAGTAATCCAGGAGTGGATCACTGGACAACGGTCAAGAACATCCTGAAATACCTGAAAAGGACTAAGGATATGTTTCTCATTTATGGAGGTGACAAAGAGCTCATCGTAAACGGTTACGTTGACGCAAGCTTTGACACTGATTCGGACGATTCGAAATCGCAAACCGGATACGTGTTTACATTGAACGGTGGAGCTATCAGTTGGTGCAGTTCTAAACAAAGCGTCGTGGAGGGATCTACATGTGAAGCGGAGTACATAGCTGCTTCGGAAGCAGCAAATGAAGGAGTCTGGATGAAGGAGTTCATATCCGATCTAGGTGTCATACCTAGTGCATCGGGTCCAATGAAAATCTTTTGTGACAATACTGGAGCAATTGCCTTAGCGAAGGAATCCAGATTTCACAAGAGAACCAAGCACCTCAAGAGACGCTTCAATTCCATCCGGGATCTAGTCCAGGTGGGAGACATAGAAATTTGCAAGATACATACGGATCTGAATGTTGCAGACCCGTTGACTAAGCCTCTTCCACGAGCAAAACATGATCAGCACCAAGGCTCCATGGGTGTTAGAATCATTACTGTGTAATCTAGATTATTGACTCTAGTGCAAGTGGGAGACTGAAGGAAATATGCCCTAGAGGCAATAATAAAGTTATTATTTATTTCCTTATATCATGATAAATGTTTATTATTCATGCTAGAATTGTATTAACCGGAAACATAATACATGTGTGAATACATAGACAAACAGAGTGTCACTAGTATGCCTCTACTTGACTAGCTTGTTAATCAAAGATGGTTATGTTTCCTAACCATGGACAAAGAGTTGTCATTTGATTAACAGGATCACATCATTAGATGAATGATCTGATTGACATGACCCATTCCATTAGCTTAGCACCCGATCGTTTAGTATGTTGCTATTGCTTTCTTCATGACTTATACATGTTCCTATGACTATGAGATTATGCAACTCCCGTTTGCCGGAGGAACACTTTGTGTGCTACCAAACGTCACAACGTAACTGGGTAATTATAAAGGAGCTCTACAGGTGTCTCCAAAGGTACATGTTGGGTTGGCGTATTTCGAGATTAGGATTTGTCACTCCGATTGTCGGAGAGGTATCTCTGGGCCCTCTCGGTAATGCACATCACATAAGCCTTGCAAGCATTGCAACTAATGAGTTAGTTGCGAGATGATGTATTACGGAACGAGTAAAGAGACTTGCCGGTAACGAGATTGAACTAGGTATTGAGATACCGACGATCGAATCTCGGGTAAGTAACATACCCATGACAAAGGGAACAACGTATGTTGTTATGCGGTCTGACCGATAAAGTTCTTCGTAGAATATGTAGGAGCCAATATGAGCATCCAGGTTCCGCTATTGGTTATTGACCGGAGACGTGTCTCGGTCATGTCTACATTGTTCTCGAACCCGTAGGGTCCGCACGCTTAAGGTTTCGATGACAGTTATATTATGAGTTTATGAGTTTTGATGTACCGAAGTTAGTTCGGAGTCCCGGATGTGATCACGGACATGACGAGGAGTCTCGAAATGGTCGAGACATAAAGATTGATATAATGGACGGCTATATTCGGACACCGGAAGTGTTCCGGGTGATTTCGGAGAAAACCGGAGAGCCGGAGGGTTACCGGAACCCCCCCGGGAGAAGTAATGGGCCATATGGGCCTTAGTGGAAAGAGAGAGGGGCAGCCAAAGGTGGGCCGCGCGCCTCCTCCCCCCTGGTCCGAATTGGACTAGGAGAGAGGGGGCGGCGCCCCCCTTTCCCTCTCCCTCCCCACTTCTTTCCCCCTCCTAGTAGGAGTCCTACTCCTACTAGGAGGACTCCTACTTGGAGGAGGACTCCTCCTTGGCGCGCCTATAGGGCCGGCCGGCCTCCTCCCCTTGCTCCTTTATATACGGGGGCAGGGGGCACCCCTAGACACAAGTTGATCCACGTGATCATATTCTTAGCCGTGTGCGGTGCCCCCTTCCACCATAGTCCTCAATAATATTGTAGCGGTGCTTAGGCGAAGCCCTGCAACGGTAGTGCATCAAGATCGTCACCATGTCGTCGTGCTGACGGAACTCTTCCCCGACACTTTGCTGGATTGGAGTCCGGGGATCGTCATTGAGCTGAACGTGTGCTAGAACTCGGAGGTGTCGTAGTTTCGGTGCTTGATCGGTCGGGTCGTGGAGACGTACGACTACATCAACCAAACGCTTCCGTTGTCGATCTACAAGGGTACGTAGATCACACTCTCCCCTCTCGTTGCTATGCATCACCATGATCTTGCGTGTGCGTAGGAAATTTTTTGAAATTACTACGTTCCCCAACACCCCTCTCGTTGCTATACATCACCATGACCATGCGTGTGCGTAGGAATTTTTTTGAAATTACTACGTTACCCAACAGTGGCATCTGAGCCAGGTTTTATGCGTAGATGTTATATGCATGAGTAGAATACAAGTGAGTTGTGGGCGATACAAGTCATACTGCTTACCATCATGTCATACTTTGGTTCGGCGGTATTTTTGGATGAAGTGGCCCGGACCGACATTACGCGTACGCTTACGCGAGACTGGTTCTACCGTCGTGCTTTGCACACAGGTGGCTGGCGGGTGTCAGTTTCTCCAACTTTAGTTGAACCGAGTGCGACTACGCCCGGTCCTTGAGAAGGTTAAAATAACACCAACTTGACGAACTATCGTTGTGGTTTTGATGTGTATGTAAAAACGGTTCTTGCTCAGCCCGTAGCAGCCACGTAAAACTTGCAACAACAAAGTAGAGGATGTCTAACTTGTTTTTGCAGGGCATGTTGTGATGTGATATGTGTTGGGTAACGTAGCAGAAATTCAAAATTTTCCTACGTGTCACCAAGATCTATCTATGGAGAAACCAGCTACGAGTAGAAGGAGAGTGCATCTACATACCCTTGTAGATCGCTAAGCGGAAGCGTTCAACTGAACGGGGTTGATGGAGTCGTACTCGTCGTGATTCAAATCACCGATGATCCTAGTGCCGAACGGACGGCACCTCCGCGTTCAACACACGTACAGCCCGGTGACGTCTCCCACGCCTTGATCCATCAAGGAGAGAGGGAGAGGTTGAGGAAGACTCCATCCAACAGCAGCACAACGGTGTGGTGGTGGTGGAGGAGCGTGGCAATCCAGCAGGGCTTCGCCAAGCACCATGGGAGAGGAGGAGTAGGAAGAGAGGTAGGGTTGTGCCAGAACTTCGTGTATAGCTCCCATGCGCCTCCCCACTATATATAGGGGTGGAGGGGCTGGTTTCTTGCCCTCCAAGTCCATTGGGGCGTTGGCCAAGGTGGGAGGAAAGAAATCTCATTATTTCCTTCCCCACCGATTGTTATCCCCCCTTTTTAGGGATCTTGATCTTATCCCTTCGGGATATGATCTTATTCCTTCTAAGGGGGGATCTTGGTGCACCTTGACCAGGGGTGTGGGGCCTTGCCCCCACTACCCACGTCCATGTGGGTCCCCCCATGCAGGTGGGCCCCACTCCGGAACCTTCTAGAACCTTCCCGGTACAATACCGAAAAATCCCGAACATTTTCCGGTGGCCAAAATAGGACTTCCCATATATAAATCTTTACCTCCGGACCATTCCGGAACTCCTCGTGACGTCCGGGATCTCATCCGGGACTCCGAACAACATTCGGTAACCACATACAAACTTCCTTTATAACCCTAGCGTCATCGAACCTTAAGTGTGTAGACCCTACGGGTTCGGGAGACATGTAGACATGACCGAGACGTTCTCCGGTCAATAACCAACAGCGGGATCTGGATACCCATGATGGCTCCCACATGTTCCACGATGATCTCATCGGATGAACCACGATGTCAAGGACTTAATCAATCCCGTATTCAATTCCCTTTGTCTATCGGTATGTTACTTGCCCGAGATTCGATCGTCGGTATCCAATACCTTGTTCAATCTCGTTACCGGCAAGTCACTTTACTCGTTCCGTAACACATCATCCCGTGATCAACTCCTTGGTCACATTGCGCATATGATGATGTCCTACCGAGTGGGCCCAGAGATACCTCTCCGTTTACACGGAGTGACAAATCCCAGTCTCGATCCGCATAAAACAATAGATACTTTCGGAGATACCTGTAGTGCACCTTTATAGTCACCCAGTTACGTTGTGACGTTTGATACACCCAAAGCACTCCTACGGTATCCAGGAGTTACACGCTCTCATGGTCGAAGGAAGAGATACTTGACATTGGCAAAGCTCTAGCAAATGAACTACACGATCTTTTGTGCTAGTCTTAGGATTGGGTCTTGTCCATCACATCATTCTCCTAATGATGTGATCCCGTTATCAACGACATCCAATGTCCATAGCCAGGAAACCATGACTATCTGTTGATCACAACGAGCTAGTCAACTAGAGGCTCACTAGGGACATATTGTGGTCTATGTATTCACACGTGTATTACGATTTCCGGATAATACAGTTATAGCATGAATAAAAGACAATTATCATGAACAAGGAAATATAATAATAATACTTTTATTATTGCCTCTAGGGCATATTTCCAACAGTCTCCCACTTGCACTAGAGTCAATAATCTAGTTCACATCGCCATGTGATTAACACTCACAGGTCACATCGCCATGTGACTAATACCCAAGAGTTTACTAGAGTCAGTAGTCTAGTTCACATCACTATGTGATTAACACTCAATGAGTTTTATGTTTGATCATGTTGCTTGTGAGAGAGGTTTTAGTCAACGGGTCTGAACCTTTCAGATCCGTGTGTGCTTTACAAATCTCTATGTCATCTCCTAGATGCAGCTACCACGCTCTATTTGGAGCTATTCCAAACAACTGTTCTACTTGGAGCTATTCTAAATTATTGCTCCATTATATGTATCCGGTCTCTCTACTCAGAGCTATCCGGATAGGTGTCAAGCTTGCATCGTCGTAACCTTTACGACGAACTCTTTTACCACCTCCATAATCGAGAAAATTCCTTAGTCCACTAGTTACTAAGGATAACTTTGACCGCTGTCCTGTGAGCCATTCTTGGATCACTCTTGTACCCCTTGACTGACTCATGGCAAGGCACACTTCAGGTGCGGTACACAGCATAGCATACTGAAGAGCCTACGTCTTAAGCATAGGGGACGACCTTCGTCCTTTCTCTCTATTCTGCCGTGGTCGAGCTTTAAGTCTTAACTTCGTACCTTACAACTCAGGCAAGAACTCCTTCTTTGACTGGTCCATCTTGAACACCTTCAAGATCATGTCAAGGTATGTGCTCATTTGAAAGTATTATTAAGCATTTTGATCTATCCTTATAGATCTTGATGCTCAATGTTCAAGTAGCTTAATCCAGGCTTTCCATTGAAAAACACTTTCAAAATAACCCTATATGCTTTCCAGAAATTCTACGTCATTTCTGATCAACAATATGTCAACAACATATACTCATCAGAAATTCTATAGTGCTCCCACTCACTTCTTTGGAAATACAAGTTTCTCATAAACTTTGTACAAACCCAAAATTTTTGATCATCATCAAAGCATACATTCCAACTCCGAGATGCTCACTCCAGTCCTTAGAAGGATTGCTGGAGCTTTGCATACTTATTAGCATCTTTCGGGATTGACAAAACCTTCCGGTTGTATCACATACAACCTTTCCTCATTAAAATCGTCGAGGAAACAATGTTTTGACATCCTATCTGCAAGATTTCATAAATAATGCAGTAATCGCTAATATAATTCCAACAGACTCTTAGCATCGCTACGAGTGAGAAAATCTCATCGTAGTCAACTCCTTGAACTTGTCGGAAAACATCTTAACGACAAGTCGAGCTTTCTTAATGGTGACATTTACCATCATTGTCCGTCTTCCTTTTGAAATCCATCTGTACTCATTAGCCTTACGACCATCGAGCCGTTCTGCCAAAGTCTACACTTTGTTTTCATACATGGATCCTCTCTCGGATTTTATGGCCTCAAGCCATTTATCGGAATCCGGGCCCACCATCGCTTCTCCATAGCTCGTAGGTTCATTGTTGTCTAGCAACATGACCTTCAAGACAGGATTACGTACCACTCTGAAGTAGTACGCATCCTTGTCATCCTACGAGGTTTGGGAGTGACTTGATCCGAAGTTTCATGATCAATATCATAAGCTTCCACTTCAATTGGTGTAGGTGCCACAGGAACAACTCCCTGTGCCCTGTCACACACTAGTTGAAGAGACGGTTCAATAACCTCATCAAGTCTCCACCATCCTCCCACTCAATTCTTTCGAGAGAAACTTTTCCTCGAGAAAGGACCCGATTCTAGAAACAATCCATATTGCTTTCGGATCTGAATTAGGAGGTATACCCAACTGTTTTGGGTTTCCTATGAAGATGCATTTTATCCGCTTTGGGTTCGAGCTTATCAACCTGAAACTTTTTCATATAAGCGTCGCAGCCCCAAACTTTTAAGAAACGACAACTTAGGTTTCTCTAAACCATAATTCATACGGTGTCATCTCATCGGAATTACGTGGTGCCCTATTTAAAGTGAATGTGGTTGTCTCTAATGCCTAACCCATGAACGATAGTGGTAATTCGATAAGAGACATCATGGTACGCACCATATCCAATAGGGTGCAACTATGATGTTCGGACACACCATCACATTATGGTGTTCCAGGCGGTATTAATTGCGAAACAATTTCCACAATGTCTTAATTGTGTGCCAAAACTCGTAACTCAGATATTCATCTCTATGATCATATCATAGACATTTTATCCTCTTGTCACAATGATCTGCTACTTCACTCTGAAATTACTTGAACCATTCAATAATTCAGACTTGTGTTTCATCAAGTAAATATACTCAACATTTACTCGAATCATCTGTGAAGTAAGAACATAATGATATTCACTGCATGCCTCAGCACTCATTCGACTGCACACATCAAAATGTGTTACTTCCAACAAGTTGCTATCTTGTTCCATCTTACTGAAAATGAGGCTTTTCAGTCATCTTGCCCATGTGGTATGATTTGCATATCTCAAGTGATTCAAAATCAAGTGAGTCCGAACGATCCATTTGCATGGAGTTTCTTCATGCATATACACCAATAGACATGGTTCGCATGTCTCAAACTTTTCAAAAACGAGTGAGTCCAAAGATCCATCAACATGGAGCTTCTTCATGCGTTTTATACCATTATGACTTACATGGCAGTGCCACAAGTAAGTGGTACTATCATTACTATCTTATATCTTTTGGCATGAAAATGTGTATCACTACGACCGAGATTCAATAAACCATTCCTTTAGGTGCAAGACCATTGAAGGTATTATTCAAAAATAGAGTAACCATTATTCTCCTTAAATGAATAACCGTATTGCGATAGACATAATCCAATCATGTCTATGCTCAACGCAAACACCAATCTCGGTGGTAGAGGGAGCGTGCGATGCTTGATCATATCAACCTTGGAAACACTTCCAACATATATCGTCAGCTCACCTTTAGCTAGTCTCCGTTTATTCCGTAGCTTTTATTTCGAGTTACTAACACTTAGCAACCGAACCGGTATCCAATACCCTGGTGCTACTAGGAGTACTAGTAAAGTACACATTAACATAATGTATATCCAATATACTTCTATCGACCTTGCCAGCCTTCTCATCTACCAAGTATCTAGGGTAATGCTGCTCCAGTGGTTGTTCCCCTTATTACAGAAGCACTTAGTCTCGGGTTTGGGTTCAACCTTGGGTTTCTTCACTAGAGCAGCAGCTGAATTGCCGTTTCATGAAGTATCCCTTTGTTCCCTTGCCCTTCTTGAAACTAGTGGTTTCACCAACCATCAACAATTGATGCTCCTTCTTGATTTCTACTTTCGCGGTGTCAAACATCATGAATATTTCAAGGATCATCATATCTATCCCTGATATGTTATAGTTAATCACGAAGCTCTAGCAGCTTGGTGGCAATGACTTTGGGGAAACATCACTATCTCATCTGGAGGATCAACTCCCACTCGATTCAAGTGATTGTTGTGCTCAGACAATCTGAGCACAAGCTCAACGATTGAGCTTTTCTCCCTTAGTTTGCAGGCTAAGAAAATCGTCGGAGGTCTTATACCTCTTGACGTGGGCACGAGCCTGAAATCCCAATTTCAGCCCTCGAAACATCTCATATGTTCCGCGACGTTTCGAAAACGTCTTTGGTGCCTCTACTTAAACCATTTAATTGAACTATCACGTAGTTATCAAAACGTGTATGTCCGATGTTCGCAACATCGACAAACGACGTTGGGGTTCAGCACACTGAGCGGTGCATTAAGGACATAAGCTTTCTACTGATCGCATAATCGCTACTATCAACTTTCAACTATATTTTCTCTAGGAACATATCTAAACAGTGGAACTAAAGCGCGAGCTTACGACATAATTTGCAAAAGGTCTTTTGACTATGTTCAGGATAATTAAGTTCATCTTATGAACTCCCACTTAGATAGACATCCCTCTGGTCATCTAAGTGATCACATGATCCGAGTCAACTAGGCCGTGTCCGATCATCACGTGAGACGGACTAGTCATCATCGGTGAACATCTTCATGTTGATCGTATCTACCATACGACTCATGCTCGACCTTTCGGTCTCCGTGTTCCGAGGCCATGTCTGCACATGCTAGGCTCGTCAAGTTAACCCTAAGTGTTTTCGCTGTGTAAAACTGTCTTACACCCGTTGTATGTGAACGTAAGAATCCATCACACCCGATCATCACGTGGTGCTTAGAAGCGACGAACTGTAGCAACGGTGCACAGTTAGGGGAGAACACTTCTTGAAATTTTGTAAGGGATCATCTTATTTACTACCGTCGTCCTAAGCAAACAAGATGCATAAACATGATAAACATCACATGCAATCAAATAGTGACATGATATGGCCAATATCATTTTGCTCCTTTTGATCTTCATCTTCGGGGCTCCATGATCATCATCGTCACCGGCACGACACCATGATCTCCATCATCATGATCTCCATCATCGTGTCTTCATGAAGTTGTCACGCCAACGACTACTTCTACTTCTATGACTAACGCGTTTAGCAATAAAGTAAAGTAGTTTACATGGCGTTCTTCAATGACACGCAGGTCATACAATAAATAAAGACAACTCCTATGGCTCCTGCCGGTTGTCATACTCATCGACATGCAAGTCGTGAATCCTATTACAAGAACATGATCAATCTCATACATCACATATATCATTCATCACATTCTTCTTGGCCATATCACATCACATAGCATACCCTGCAAAAACAAGTTAGACGTCCTCTAATTGTTGTTGCATGTTTTACGTGGCTGCTATGGGTTTCTAGCAAGAACGTTTCTTACCTACGCAAAACCACAACGTGATATGCCAATTGCTATTTACCCTTCATAAGGACCCTTTTCATCGAATCCGTTCCGACTAAAGTGGGAGAGACTGGCACCCGCTAGCCACCTTATGCACCAAGTGCATGTCAATCGGTGGAACCTGTCTCACGTAAGAGTACGTGTAAGGTCGGTCCGGGCCGCTTCATCCCACAATACCGTCGAAACAAGATTGGACTAGTAACGGTAAGCATATTGAACAACATCAACGCCCACAACTACTTTGTGTTCTACTCGTGCAAAGAATCTACGCAATAGACCTAGCTCATGATGCCACTGTTGGGGAACGTAGCAGAAATTCAAAATTTTCCTACGCGTCACCAAGATCTATCTATGGAGAAACCAGCTACGAGTAGAAGGAGAGTGCATCTACATACCCTTGTAGATCGCTAAGCGGAAGCGTTCAAGTGAACGGGGTTGATGGAGTCGTACTCGTCGTGATTCAAATCACCGATGATCCTAGTGCCGAACGGACGGCACCTCCGCGTTCAACACACGTACAGCCCGGTGACGTCTCCCACGCCTTGATCCAGCAAGGAGAGAGGGAGAGGTTGAGGAAGACTCCATCCAACAGCAGCACAACGGCGTGGTGGTGGTGGAGGAGCGTGGCAATCCAGCAGGGCTTCGCCAAGCACCATGGGAGAGGAGGAGTAGGAAGAGAGGTAGGGCTGTGCCAGAACTTCGTGTATAGCTCCCATGCGCCTCCCCACTATATATAGGGGTGGAGGGGCTGGTTTCTTGCCCTCCAAGTCCATTGGGGCGTTGGCCAAGGTGGGAGGAAAGAAATCTCATTATTTCCTTCCCCACCGATTGTTATCCCCCCTTTTTAGGGATCTTGATCTTATCCCTTCGGGATATGATCTTATTCCTTCTAAGAGGGGATCTTGGTGCGCCTTGACCAGGGGTGTGGGGCCTTGCCCCCACTACCCACGTCCATGTGGGTCCCCCCATGCAGGTGGGCCCCACTCCGGAACCTTCTAGAACCTTCCCGGTACAATACCGAAAAATCCCGAACATTTTCCGGTGGCCAAAATAGGACTTCCCATATATAAATCTTTACCTCCGGACCATTCCGGAACTCCTCGTGACGTCCGGGATCTCATCCGGGACTCCGAACAACATTCGGTAACCACATACAAACTTCCTTTATAACCCTAGCGTCATCGAACCTTAAGTGTGTGGACCCTACAGGTTCGGGAGACATGTAGACATGACCGAGACGTTCTCCGGTCAATAACCAACAGCGGGATCTGGATACCCATGATGGCTCCCACATGTTCCACGATGATCTCATCGGATGAACCACGATGTCAAGGACTCAATCAATCCCGTATTCAATTCCCTTTGTCTATCGGTATGTTACTTGCCCGAGATTCGATCGTCGGTATCCAATACCTTGTTCAATCTCGTTACCGGCAAGTCACTTTACTCATTCCGTAACACATCATCCCGTGATCAACTCCTTGGTCACATTGCGCATATGATGATGTCCTACCGAGTGGGCCCAGAGATACCTCTCCGTTTACACGGAGTGACAAATCCCAGTCTCGATCCGCATAAAACAATAGATACTTTCGGAGATACCTGTAGTGCACCTTTATAGTCACCCAGTTACGTTGTGACGTTTGATACACCCAAAGCACTCCTACGGTATCCAGGAGTTACATGCTCTCATGGTCGAAGGAAGAGATACTTGACATTGGAAAAGCTCTAGCAAATGAACTACACGATCTTTTGTGCTAGTCTTAGGATTGGGTCTTGTCCATCACATCATTCTCCTAATGATGTGATCCCGTTATCAACGGCATCCAATGCCCATAGCCAGGAAACCATGACTATCTGTTGATCACAACGAGCTAGTCAACTAGAGGCTCACTAGGGACATATTGTGGTCTATGTATTCACACGTGTATTACGATTTCTGGATAATACAGTTATAGCATGAATAAAAGACAATTATCATGAACAAGGAAATATAATAATAATACTTCTATTATTGCCTCTAGGGCATATTTCCAATAATATGGTCAAGACATGATGCTATATTTATTGTATGAGATGATCATGTTTTGTAACGGAGTTATCGGCAACTGGCAGGAGCCATATGGTTGTCGCTTTATTGTATGCAATGCAATCGCCCTGTAATTGCTTTACTTTATCACTAAGCGGTAGCGATAGTCGTAGAAGCAATAGTTGGCGAGACGACAATGATGCTACGATGGAGATCAACGTGTCACGCCAGTGATGATGGTGATCATGATGGTGCTTCGAAGATGGAGATCACAAGCACAAGATGATGATGGCCATATCATATCACTTATATTGATTGCATGTTATGTTTATCCTTTATTCATCTTATTCTTCTTTGTTTGATTGTAGCATTATAAGATGATCTCTCACTAAATTTCAAGATAAAAGTGTTCTCCCTGAGTATGCACCATTGCCAAAGTTCGTCGTGCCGAGAGACCACGTGATGATCGGGTGTGATAAGCTCTACGTCCATCTACAACGGGTGCAAGCCAGTTTTGCACACGCAGAATAGTCGGGTTAAACTTGACGAGCCTAGCATATGCAGATATGGCCTCGGTACACTGAGACCGAAAGGTCGAGCGTGAATCATATAGTAGATATGATCAACATAGTGATGTTCACCATTGAAAACTACTCCATTTCACGTGATGATCGGTTATGGTTTAGTTGATATGGATCACGTGATCACTTAGATGATTAGAGGGATGTCTATCTAAGTGGGAGTTCTTAAGTGATATGATTAATTGAATTTGAATTTATCATGAACTTAGTACCTGATAGTATTTTTCTTATCTATGTTGTTGTAGATAGATGGCCCGTGTTGTTGTTCCCTTGAATTTTAATGCATTCCTTGAGAAAGCAAAGTTGAAAGATGATGGTAGCAATTACACGGACTGGGTCCGTAATTTGAGGATTATCCTTATTGCTGCACAGAATAATTACATCTTGGAAGCACCGGTGGGTGCCTGGCCTGCTGCAGATGCTGCTGACAACGTTAAGAACGTTTGACAGAGTAAAGTTGATGAGTACTCGATAGTTCAGTCTGCCATGCTTTACGGCTTAGAACCGGGACTTCAACGATGTTTTGAACGTCATGGAGCATATGAGATGTTCCAGGAGTTGAAGTTAATATTTCAAGCAAATGCCCGGATTGAGAGATATGAAGTCTCCAATAAGTTCTATAGCTGCAAGATGGAGGAGAATAGTTCTGTCAGTGAGCATATACTCAAAATGTCTGGGTATCATAATCACTTGACTCAACTGGGAGTTAATCTTCCTGTTAATAGTGTCATTGACAGAGTTCTTCAATCACTGCCACCAAGCTAGAAAAGCTTCGTGATGAACTATAATATGCAAGGGATGAATAAGACTATTCCCGAGCTCTTCATGATGCAAAAGGCTGCGGAGGTAGAAATCAAGAAGGAGCATCAAGTGTTGATGGTCAATAAAACCATCAGTTTCAAGAAAAAGGGCAAAGGGAAGAAGAAGGGGAACTTCAAGAAGAACGGCAAACAAGTTGCTGCTCAGGAGAAGAAACCGAAGTCTGGACCTAAGCCTGAGACTGAGTGCTTCTACTGCAAACAGACTGGTCACTAGAAGCGGAATTGCCCCAAGTATTTGGCGGATAAGAAGGATGGCAAGGTGAACAAAGGTATATGTGATATACATGTTATTGATATGTACCTTACCAGAGCTCGTAGTAGCACCTGGGTATTTGATACTGGTTTTGTTGCTAATATTTGCAACTCAAAACTGGGACTATGGATTAAGCGAAGACTGGCTAAGGACGAGGTGACGATGCGCATGGGAAATGGTTCCAAAGTCAATGTGATTGCCATCGGAACGCTACCTCTACATCTACCTTCGGGATTAGTTTTAGACCTAAATAATTGTTATTTGGTGCCAGCGTTAAGCACGAACATTATATCTGGATCTTGTTTGATGCGAGACGGTTATTCATTTAAATCTGAGAATAATGGTTGTTCTATTTATATGAGTAATATCTTTTATGGTCATGCACCCTTAAAGAGTGGTCTATTCTTGTTGAATCTCAATAGTAGCGATACACATATTCATAATGTTGAAGCCAAAATATGCAAAATTGATAATGATAGTGCAACTTATTTGTAGCACTGCCGTTTGGGTCATATTGGTATAAAGCGCATGAAGAAACTCCATACTGATGGACTTTTGGAATCACTTGATTATGAATCACTTGGTACTTGCGAACCATGCCTTATGGGCAAGATGACTAAAATGCCGTTCTCCGGAACTATGGAGTGAACAACAGATTTGTTGGAAATCATACATACTGATGTATGTGGTCCGATGAATATTGAGGCTCGTGGCGGGTATCGTTATTTTCTCACCTTCAAAGATGATTTGAGCAGATATGGGTATATCTACTTAATGAAACATAAGTCTGAAACATTTGAAAAGTTCAAAGAATTTCAGAGTGAAGTGGAAAATCATCGTAACAAGAAAATAAAGTTTCTACGATCTGATTGTGGAGGAGAATATTTGAGTTATGAGTTTGGCCTACATTTAAAACAATGTGGAATAGTTTCGCAACTCACGCCACCCGGAACACCACAGCGTAATGGTGTGTCCGAAGGTCGTAATCGTACTTTACTAGATATGGTGCGATCTATGATGTCTCTTACTGATTTACCGCTATCGTTTTGGGGTTATGGTTTAGAGACGACTGCATTCACGTTAAATAGGGCACCATCAAAATCCGTTGAGACGACGCCTTATGAACTATGGTTTGGCAAGAAACCAAAGTTGCCGTTTCTTAAAGTTTGGGGCTGCGATGCTTATGTGAAAAAGCTTCAACCTGGTAAGCTCGAACCCAAATCGGAGAAATGTGTCTTCATAGGATACCCAAAGGAAACTATTGGGTACACCTTCTATCACAGATCCGAAGGCAAGATATTTGTTGCTAAGAGTGGATCCTTTCTATAGAAGGAGTTTCTCTCGAAAGAAGTGAGTGGGAGGAAAGTACAACTTGATGAGGTAACTGTACCTGCTCCCTTATTGGAAAGTAGTTCATCACAGAAACCGGTTCCTATGACATCTACACCAATTAGTGAGGAAGCTAACGATGATGATCATGAAACGTCAGATCAAGTTACTACCGAACCTCGTAGGTCAACCAGAGCAAGATCCGCACCAGAGTGGTATGGTAATCCAGTTCTGTAGGTCATGTTACTTGACCATGACGAACCTACGAACTATGAGGAAGCGATGATGAGCCCAGATTCCGCAAAATGGCTTGAGGCCATGAAGTCTGAGATGGGATCCATGTATGAGAACAAAGTGTGGACTTTGGTTGACTTGCCGGATGATCGACAAGCCATCGAGAATAAATGGATCTTCAAGAAGAAGACAGACGCTGATGCTAATGTTACTGTCTACAAAGCTCGACTTGTTGCAAAAGGTTTTCGACAAGTTCAAGGAGTTGACTACGATGAGACCTTCTAACACGTAGCGATGCTTAAGTCCGTCCAAATCATGTTAGCAATTGCCGCATTTTATGATTATGAAATTTGGCAAATGGATGTAAAGATTGTATTCCTGAATGGATTTCTAGAAGAAGAGTTGTATATGATGCAACCTGAAGGTTTTATCGATCCAAAGGGAGCTAACAGAGTGTGCAAGCTCCAGCGATCCATTTATGGACTGGTGCAAGCCTCTCGGAGTTGGAATAAACATTTTGATAGTGTAATCAAAGCATATGGTTTTATACAGACTTTTGAAGAAGGCTGTATTTACAAGAAAGTGAGTGGGAGCTCTGTAGCATTTCTAATATTATATGTGGATGACATATTGTTGATTGGAAATGATATAGAATTTCTGGACAACATAAAAGGATACTTGAATAAAAGTTTTTCAATGAAAGACCTTGGTGAAGCTGCTTATATATTGGGCATCAAGATCTATAGAGATAGATCAAGACGCTTAATTGGACTTTCACAAAGCACATACCTTGATAAAGTTTTGAAGAAGTTCAATATGGATCAAGCTAAGAAAGGGTTCTTGCCTGTGTTACAAGGTGTGAAGTTGAGTAAGACTCAGTGCCCGACCACTGCAGAAGATAGAGAGAAAATGAATAGTGTTCCCTATGCTTCAGCCATAGGCTCTATCATGTATGCAATGTTGTGTACCAGACCTGATGTGTGCCTTGCTATTAGCCTAGCAGGGAGGTACCAAGGTAATCTAGGAGTGGATCACTGGACAGCGGTCAAGAACATCCTGAAGTACCTGAAAAGGACCAAGGATAGTTTCTCGTTTATGGAGGTGACAAAGAGCTCATCGTAAATGGTTACGTTGATGCAAGCTTTGACACTGATCCGGACGATTCTAAATCGCAAACCGGATACATGTTTATATTAAACGGTGGAGCTATCAGTTGGAGCAGTTCTAAACAGAGCGTTGTGGCGGGGTCTACATGTGAAGCGGAGTACATTGCTACTTCGGAAGCAGCGAATGAAGGAGTCTGGATGAAGGAGTTCATATCCGATCTAGGTGTCATACCTAGTGCATCAGGACCAATGAAAATCTTTCGTGACAATACTAAAGCAATTGCCTTGGCAAAAGAATCCAGATTTCACAAAAGAACCAAGCACATCAAGAGACGCTTCAACTCCATTCGGGATGAAGTCCAGGTGGGAGACATAGAGATTTGCAAGATACATACGGATCTAAATATTGTAGACCCGTTGACTAAGCCTCTGTAACACCCTCGATGCGACTATATCTCCCACGTGTCGAGGCACGACTTAGAGGCATAATCACATTGAAGGCATATGTCGCAAGTTAGGCAATCTTCACAACATCCCATGTAATATAATAATGAAAGGGGAGATAACATAGTTGGCTTACACTCGCCATGTCAATTAAGTACATAAATGACATTACATCACCCAAACACTCATGGCCCGACTACGACACCAAAATAAAAGATAACCCAACATGCGACACGGTCCCGTTCACCCCCAACTGGGCACCACTACTGATCATCGGGAAAGGAAACATAGTAACGTTGAGAGTCTTCGTCGAACTCCCACTTGAGCTCATACGCGTCTCCTGGAGCGGAATCATCAGGCCCTGCATCTGGTGTAATAGTAATCTGTGAGCCACAGGGACTCAGCAATCTCGCACCCTCGCAATCAAGACTATTTAAGCTTAAAGGTAAGGCAAGGTAAGTATAAGTGGAGCTGCAGCAAGCGCCCAGCAAGTATGGTGGCTAACTTATTCGCAAAAGAGAGCGAGAAGAGGAGGTAAAGCGCGAGCAAGAAACTAGAGAGCAACCTGCGCAAACATTACTCCAACACCGTGTCCACTTCCCGGACTTCGCCGAGAAGAGGCCATCACGGTAACACACTCAGTTGATTCATTTTAATTAAATAAGGTTCAAGTTATCTACAACCGGACATTAACAAATTCCCATCTGCCCATAACCGCGGGCACGGCTTTCGAAAGTTTAATCCCTGCAGGGGAGTCCCAACTTAGCCCATGACAAGCTCTCACGGTCAACGAAGGAATAGACCTCCTCCCAAGACGTTCCGATCAGACTCGGTATCTCGGTAGTTCAAGACACTTCGACAGGTTAAAACAAGACCAGCAACACCGCCCGAATGTGCCGACAAATCCCGATAGGAGCTGCACATATCTCTTTCTCAGGGCACACTCAGATTGTCTAAACTTCTGTAGGCCAGCCCAGAGTTGCCCCTGGTAGCCACCGGCGGCTGACAGTTTGTACCAACACTCAGAGGAGCACTGGCCCGGGGGGGGGGGTTAAAATAAGATGACCCTTGAGTCTGCAGAACCCAAGGGAAAGAAAAGGGGAGGTGGCGAATGGTAAAACCAATGTTGGGCATTGCTGGAAAAGCTTTAATCAAGGCGAACTGTCAAGGGGTTCCCATTATAACCCAACTGCGTAAGGAACGCAAAATCCGGGAACATAACACTGATATGATGGAAACTAGGGTGGCAAGAGTGGAACAAAACACTAGGCGAGAGGCCGAGCCTTCCACCCTTTACCAAGTATATAGATGCATTAAGATAAACAAGATAATATCATGATATCCCAACAAGTAAATAAAAGATGTTCCAACAAGGAACGGCCTCCCATCTTCACCTGCAACTAGCAACGCTATAAGAGGGGCTGAGCAGAGCGGTAACATAGCCAATCAACGGTTTGCTAGGAAAAGGTGGGTTAGAGGTTTGACATGGCAATTTGGGAGGCTTTCAAGCAAGTGGTAGGCATCATAGCATTGGCATAGCAAAAGAGCGAGCAAACTAGCATAGCAAAGATAGTAGTGATTTCGAGGGTATGATCATCTTGCCTGCACAGTTGTCAGAGTTGACTGGATCCTCGAAAGCAAACTCAACGGGCTCCTCGTTAGCGAACTCGTCTCCCGGCTCTACCCAAACAAGACAAACAAGCAACAAGGATACAATCAACCATGTGCAAGGATCAAGCAATATGATGCAATGATGATATGCTATGCGGGATGCGATGCGGGATGCAAAATGCAAGATATGACAGGAAATGCATGAACCTGGCCTCAACTTGGAGATCCAAGTGTGCCACTGGAAAGATGAGACGAAATCGCTTGAAAACAATATAAAGAACGCCGGAATCGGAGTTATGGTTTGGAAATGGCAAGCGATACAAAAATGACATCGGTCTGCGATTTACAGCAAGTAGCCATCTAAATGCAATGAGATGAACATGCTACAACACCCAAACATGACAACAAAATACATGGCAGGGATGCCTACAAGATGCTTAACAAAAGTCTAGCACTGAGCTATGGCCAAATCATCCATTAACAGGTTCAAACAAGCATGGCAAAAATGCATATGGCAAACAGATTTCAGACTTAGTGAAATTAACACTTGTCTGGAATTTCAGATCAGGTAGCCCTCTTCGGAGCAACAAAACTACATACTACAGGACCTGAACATGGCAAAGTAAAGCATGGTATGGAGCTACTCAAAGAGCTTAACAAAAGTCCCTTAGTGACCTTGAGCCAAAAGGGATCAGAAAATACAATTGCAAGCATGTGAACATAGCAAAAACATAATCAGATCACATACTTAGTGAAAACTGACACATGCTGAAATATAACTCAAGTAGGCATGTTTACGAGCTCGATGCACTCACTACGGTGCAAGTCATGGCAAGACAAGCATACACCCACCAAGAAGGCACAAAATGCAATCGAGACATGACAAGAATAATAGCATAGCATGCACGGATCAACTACAACATCTCCGGCAAAATTGCAAACAAGTTGACAATCTGCCCAGATTCACAAAGTAGCAAAAGTAGAGCTCGATTGACTTAAGCTAGGGTGCTCCATAATTGCAAACAAAGTAATGGATGGATAGAGCACTACAATATTAACAAAACATCCTTACTGATCATCCTCAAAAGAGGCACGGATCACTAGGAAACAACATGAACATATGGCAACATGAGATAAACAGATCCAGGACTTAGTGGAATTGCTAAGTCCCTGAAAACAGAATTAACAAGTGCACCACTTTGCAAGCTAGCACTAGTCACCACACACATCACAAAAATACATGGGTTGCACCTCTGGAAAGATGACAAAACCCTTAACAAAGCATATGTAGAACTCATGGGCATATCATGCACACATTAATCATGGCAAAAATGACAAAAAGCTAAACGGAGCAGCAGATCTGACAATTATCTCAAGTAGCCCTCTTCTAACAGTATTTCGGGCATCAAGATGAACTCAAATGAAAATGATGCAATGGAATGAAATGATGTACCCTCTGAGGTGAACATTTTGATATGCTATATGCATGAATCGGAGCTACGGATGCAAAGTTACGGAGCCGCGAACATGGCAACTTGGGTCTGAGAATTTCGGGACTTAGACGAATTTCACCTAGGGTTTCACTGTTCACAGATCTGGATCGGGCGAAGGTCACTGTAGCACGGCGGCGCGGATCACGAGGATGACCGGGGTTCTTTGACGGAGTTGAGGGAGAGGCCGGAGGGGTCGCCGGGGTGGAGATCCGGCGAGGAGGAGGAGCGTGCGGGGCGGTGCGGGGACCGGCCGGCGAGCTCGGGCAGCGGCTTGCCGGGCGGCGGGCGGCGGAGCTGCGGCACTCGTCGCCGGCGCGGAGAGGCGGCGGCATGCGGCGGCTCGGCGAAGCGGGGCGGCGCGGCGCCGTGGAGAGAGGAGGCAGGCGGCGGGGCGCACGGGGGTGCGGGCGGCGGCGACTGGGCCCGTGGGGGCCCGCTATAGGCCTCGGCGGGCCGGGCGGCGGGGAGGCGCGGCGATGTGGGCTCCCGGGCAAACAAACCCCGAGGCGACACGTGGCGGCGGACGGGCGAGGTGGACGTGTCCGTCGGCAGGTTTTTTTGTCCGGCGGGCGCGGTGAGAGCCCGATCTAGGGTTTGAGGAGGAGGGGATCCGGGATTTCGGAGGAGGGGCTAGTTTTATAGGTAGAGGAAGCTAGGAGAGTCCAAATGAGGTGTGGTTTTCGGCCACGCGATCGTGATCGAACGCTCTAGATGATGGAGCAGAGTTAGATGGGTTTTGGGCCAAATTGGAGGGGTGTTGGGCTGCAACACACACGAGGCCTTTTCGGTCCCTCGGTTAACCGTTGGAGTATCAAACGAAGTCCAAATGATACGAAACTTGACAGGCGGTCTACCGGTAGTAAACCAAGACCGCTTGGCAAGTCTCGGTCCAATCCGGAAATGTTTAATCCCTACACATGAAAGAAAGCTAGAAATGACCACTGGAGGAGAACGAAGCGCCGAAATGCAAAACGGACAACGGGGAAAATACTCGAATGCATGAGACGAACACGTATGAAAATGCAATGCACATGATGACATGATATGAGATGCATGACAACGACAACAACACACGGAGACAAAACCCGAACCCGAGGAAATAAATATAACTTAACGCCGGAAACGACAAGAGTTGGAGTACAAATTGGGAAAGTTACATCCGGGGTGTTACAGCCTCTTCCACGAGCAAAACATGATCAACACCAAGGCTCCATGGGTGTTAAAATCATTACTATGTAATCTAGATTATTGACTCTAGTGCAAGTGGGAGACTGAAGGAAATATGCCCTAGAGGCAATAATAAAGTTATTATTTATTTCCTTATTTCATGATAAATGTTTATTATTCATGCTAGAATTGTATTAACTGGAAACATAATACATGTGTGAACACATAGACAAACATAGTGTCACTAGTATGCCTCTACTTGACTAGCTCATTGATCAAAGATGGTTAAGTTTCCTAACCATAATGAGTTGTTATTTGATCAATGGGATCACATCATTAGGAGAATGATGTGATTGACTTGACCCATTCTGTTAGCTTAGCACTTGATCATTTGTTTACTGCTATTGCTTTCTTCATGACTTATACATGTTCTTATGACTATGAGATTATGCAACTCCCGAATATCGGAGGAACACTTTGTGTGCTACCAAACGTCACAACGTAACCGGGTGATTATAAAGGTGCTCTACAGGTGTCTCCGATGGTACTTGTTGAGTTGGCATAGATCAAGATTAGGATTTGTCACTCCGATTGTCGGAGAGGTATCTCTGGGCCCTCTCGGTAATACACATCACTATAAGCCTTGCAAGCATGATAACTAATGAGTTAGTTACGGGATGATGCATTACGGAACGAGTAAAGAGACTTACCGGTAACGAGATTGAACTAGGTATTGGATACCGACGATCGAATCTCGGGCAAGTAACATACCGATGACAAAGAGGACAACGTATAGTGTTGTGCGGTTTGACCGATAAAGATCTTCGTATAATATGTAGGAACCAATATGAGCATCCAGGTTCCGCTATTGGTTATTGACCGAAGACATGTCTCGATCATGTCTACATAGTTCTCGAACCCGTAGGGTCCGCACGCTTAAAGTTCTGTGACGATCAGTTTCATGAGTTTATATGTTTTGATGTACCAAAGGTAGTTCGGAGTCCCGAATATGATCACAGACATGATGAGGAGTCTCGAAATGGTCGAGACATAAAGATTGATATATTGGAAGCCTACATTTGGACATCGGAATAGTTCCGGGTGAAATCGGGATTTTACCAGAGTACCGGAGGGGTTACCGGAACCTCCCGGGGGCTAATGGGCCTTGTTGGGCCATAAGGGAAAGAGAGAGCGGCCGGCCTAGGGCAGGCAGCGCACCCTCTTCCCCCTGTCTGAATTGGACTAGGAGAAGGGGGGGCCTTTCCTTCTCTTTCTCTCCCTGCCTTTTCCCCTCCTAGTAGGAGGCAAGGGCCGGCCGGCCTCCCCCTTGCTCCTTTATATACAGGGGCAGGGGGCACCTCTAGACACAAGTTGATCACAAAGATCTCTCCCAGTTGTGTGCAGTGCCCTCCTCCACCATAATCCACCTCGGTCATACTGTAGCGGTGTTCAGGCGAAGCCCTGCTGCGGTAGGTTCATCAACATCGTCACCACGCCGTCGTGCTGACGAAACTCTTCCCCGAGCTCTACTAGATCATGAGTTCGCGAGACATCACCGAGCTGAATGTGTGCTGAACGCGGAGGTGCCGTACGTTCGGTACTGAGGATCGGTCGATCGTGAAGACGTACGACTACATCAACCGCGTTGTCATAACGCTTCCGCTTAATGGTCTACGAGGGTACGTGGACGACACTCTCCCCTCTCGTTGCTATACATCACCATGATCCTGCGTGTGCATAGGAATTTTTTTGAAATTACTACGTTACCCAACACATATAATATCAGAAATGGTACAGAGCTCCCACTCACTTTCTTGTAAATACAGACTTCTCCAAAAATCTGTATAAAACCATATGCTTTGATCACACTATCAAAGCGTATATTTCAACTCCAAGATGCTTGCACCAGTCCATAAATGGATCGCTGGAGCTTGCACACTTTGTTAGCACCTTTTGGATCGAGGAAACCTTCTGGTTCCATCACATACAACTCTTCTTTAAGATATCCATTAAGGAATGCAGTTTTGACATCCATTTGCCAAATTTCATAATCATAAAATGCGGCAATTGCTAACATGATTCGAACAGACTTAAGCATCGCTACGGGTGAGAAGGTCTCATCGCAGTCAACTCCTTGAACTTGTCGAAAACCTTTCGCAACAAGTCGAGCTTAGTAGACAGTAACTTTACCATCAGCATCAGTCTTCTTCTTGAAGATCCACTTATTATCTATGGCTTGCCGATCATCGGGCAATGATGGTGTCGCTAGGACTACGTCGGTATTTCCCCCAAGAGGAGAGGATGATGTAGCACAACAATGGTAGGTATTTCCCGCAGTTATGAAACCATGGTATCGAACCAATAGGAGAACCAAGCAACACAAAGTAAGCAACACCTGCACACAAATAACAACACCTCACAACCCGACGTGTTAAAGGGGTTGTCAATCCCTTTTGGGGTACGACGCCTCAAGATAGGCAAACGGACGGGAGAAAATTGTATTGGATTGAAATAATAGATCACAAATAAATAAAAGTGCAGCAAAGTATTTTTGTATTTTTTTAGTTTAATAGATCTGAATAAAAACGTGAAGGAAAAGTAGATTGCAAGGAAAATATATGAGGAAGAAGACCCGGGGGCCGTAGGTTTCACTAGTGGCTTCTCTCGAGAAATATAGCAAACGGTGGGTAAACAAATTACTATTGGGCAATTGATAGAACTTCAAATAATCATGACGATATCCAGGCAATGATCATTACATAGGCATCACATCCAATATTAGTAGACCGACTCCTGCCTGCATCTACTACTATTAATCCACACATCGACCGCTATCCAGCATGCATCTAGTGTATTAAGTTCATGGGAAAATGGAGTAATGCAATAAGAACGATGACATGATGTAGACAAGATCCGTTTATCTATATGGCGGTAGACATAGATCTCGTCTTTTTATCCTTAGTAGCAACGATACATACGTGTCATTTCCCTTTCTGTCACTGGGATCAAGCACCGTAAGATCGAACCCACTACCGGGAACCTCTTCCCATTGCAAGATAAATAGATCAAGTTGGCCAAACAAAACCCAAATATCGGAGAAGAAATATGAGGCTATAAGAGATCAAAGAAACTCAAATAACTTTCATGGATATAAAAAGATGTAACTGATCATAAACTCGAAGTTCATCAGATCCCAACAAACACACTGCAAAAGAGTTGCATCATATGGATCTCCAAGAGACCATTGTATTGAGAATTCAGCGGGAGAGAGAAAGCCATCTAGATACTAACTACGGACCTGAAGTTCTACAAAGAACTACTCACGCATCATCGAAGAGGCACCAATGGAAGTGGTGAACCCCTCCGTGATGGTGTCTAGAATGGATCTGGTGGTTCTGGACTCTGCGGTGACTAGATGAATATTTCAACGATGCTTTTAGGGTTTCTGGAATATTGGGGTATTTATAGAGCAAAGTGGCGGTCCGGGGGGTGCCCGAGGTGGGCACAACCTACCAGGGCGCACCAGGGCCTCCTAGTGCACCCTGGTGGGTTGTCCCCTCCTCGGGACAGCCCCCAGGTGCAATCAGGGCCCATCTTCCTTCTTTTGACCCATAAAAAATCTCCAAAAAGTTTCGGGGCATTTGGACTCCGTTTGATATTGATTTCCTGCGATGTAAAAAACACGCAGAAAACAACAACTGGCACTGGGCACTATGTCAATAGGTTAGTACCAAAAAATGATATAAAATGACTATAAAATGTTTATAAAACATCCAAGATTGATAATAAAATAGTGTGGAACAATAAAAAATTATAGATACGTTGAAGACATATCAGCATCCCCAAGCTTAACTCCTGCTCGTCCTCGAGTAGGTAAGTGATAAAAACAGATTTTTTGATGTGGAGTGCTATTCATCAAGTCATATCATATTCTTTTCTTTATAGCATGGACATTTGGACTTTTATGTGATTCAAAGAAATAGTCTAGTTTTGACATAATAATTTAGATGCTCAAGCATATCAACAAGCAATCATGTCTTTCAAAATATCAACGCTAAAATAAGTTATCCCTGGCCCATCATGCTCAAACATTGATCCATTCATGAAACACATTCGAATACTAGCTATACCCAATAGTTACTCACGATCATATTGCCTCTTAGTTGGTGCTTTTATAAGAGAAGACGGAGGCTCAAATTCAAAAATAAAAATTTCATAAAGTAAAAAAGAAAGGCCCTTCGCAGAGGGAAGTAGGGATTTGTAGAGGTGCCAGAGCTCAAAGCGAAAAAATTAGAGATAAAAACATTTTGGGAGGTGTATCCATCCCACCAACGAAAATGACGTAGAGATACAAACACTTTCCATGCTAGATATGCCATAGGCGGTTCCCAAATAGAAAATAAAAGTTTATTCCCTTTCCACCATACTTTCACTTTTCATGGCTAGTCGTATCCACGGTTGCCCTCCATACTAACACTTTCCAAGGAATTTATTATTTGACAACATAAAGTAAATTCATTTTTGCATTTCGGGACTGGGAATCCCTAAAACCTTTGCCTTACTCTCGTGCAATGACAAGTGAATAAACACTCATCGTGAGAATAACACATCCAGCATGGAAAATATTAGCCACCCGTTACCATTCCGCGAGTGAAACAAGATACACAAAAGAGAAGTTTATTTTGGAAATTAGAGATGGCACATACAAATTTTCTTAGAACGGCAAAAGAATGCCGCATATAGGTAGATATAGTGGACTCATATGGCAAAACTGGTTTAAAGGATTTTGGATGCACAAGTAGAGATCATACTTGGTGTAAAATGAACGCTACCAAAAAGATTGAGAAGCGACCAACCAAGAAACGAATAATTTCGTAAAGCAAGCATTAATCTAAGTAACACCGAATAATGCACCACAAGTAGGATATAATTTTCATTGCATGATTATTGACTTTCGTGCATGCATAGGGAATCACAAACCTTAACATCAATATTCTTACCAGAGCACAATTACTCATCAACATAACTCACATATCACATCATCATATCTCAAAACTATTACTAAGAATAAATTTTATTTTGTCCAATGATCTTCATGACATTTTTTACTTTATCCTTCTTGGATATCTATCACTTTGGGACTAATTTTCATGTGTTGCTTTTCATAAGCTCAAACAAATATAAGTGAAGATCAAGAGCATAACAAATTTTCTTTCTCTAAAAATAATTTAAGTGAAGCAAGAGAGAATTTCTTCAAAATTTTACTAACTCTCAAATAAATCTAAGTGAAGCAAGAGAGTGTTTCTTCAAAAATACCAAGCACACCGTGCTCAAAAAGATATAAGTGAAGCACTAGAGCAAGTCTTGGCTCATAAAAGATTTAAGTGAAGCAGAAGAGCAATTCTAACAAGTCATGACTGATGACCCACAAGTATAGGGGATCTATCGTAGTCCTTTCAATAAGTAAGAGTGTCGAACCCAACGAGGAGCAGAAGGAAATGATAAACGGTTTTCACCAAGGTATTCTCTGCAAGTACTGAAATAAGTGGTAACAGATAGTTTTGTGATGAGATAATTTGTAACGAGCAACAAGTAACAAAAGTAAATAAAGTGCAGCAAGGTGGCCCAATCCTTTTTGTAGCAAAGGACAAGCCTGGACAAACTCTTATATAAGGAAAAGCGCTCCCGAGGACACATGGGAATATCGTCAAGCTAGTTTTCATCACGCTCATATGATTCGCGTTCGGTACTTTGATAATTTGATATGTGGGTGGACCAGTGCTTGGGTGCTGTTCTTACTTGAACAAGCATCCCACTTATGATTAACATCTATTGCAAGCATCCGCAACTACAACAAAAGTATTAAGGTAAACCTAACCATAGCATGAAACATATGGATCCAAATCAGCCCCTTACGAAGCAACGCATAAACTAGGGTTTAAGCTTCTATCACTCTAGCAACCCATCATCTACTTATTACTTCCCAATGCCTTCCTCTAGGCCCAAATAATGGTGAAGTGTTATGTAGTCGATGTTCACATAACACCACTAGAGGCTAGACAACATACATCTCATCAAAATATCGAACGAATACCAAATTCACATGACTACTAATAGCAAGACTTCTCCCTTGTCCTCAGGAACAAACGTAACTACTCACAAAGCATATTCATGTTCATAATCAGAGGGGTAATAATATGCATAAAGGATCTGAACGTATGATCTTCCACCAATTAAACCAACTAGCATCAACTACAAGGAGTAATTAACACTACTAGCAACCTACTAGCACCAATCCCGGACTTGAAGACAAGAATCGATACAAGAGATGAACTAGGGTTTTGAGATGGGATGGTGCTGATGAAGATGTTGATGGAGATTGCCCTCTCCCGATGAGAGGAGCGTTGGTGATGAGGATGGCGATGATTTCCCCCTCTGGTGGGAAGTTTCCCCGGCAGAACAGCTCTGCCGGAGCTCTAGATTGGATCCGCCAAGGTTCCGCCTCGTGGCGGCGGAGTTTCGTCCCGAAAGGTTGCTTCCTATTTTTTTCTCGACGAAAGACTTCATGTAGGATAAGATGGTCATCGGAGAGCCACCAGGGGGCTCACGAGGTAGGGGGCGCGCCCTAGGGGGGGCTCCCCCACCCTCGTGAGAAGGGTGTGGGCCCCCTGGTCTTCATATTTGGCGAGGATTTTTCATTATTTATTATAAGGTATTCCGTGGAGTTTCGGGACTTTTGGAGTTGTGCAGAATAGGTATCTTATATTTGCTCCTTTTCCAGCCCAGAATTCCAGCTGCCGGCATTCTCCCTCCTTATGTAAACCTTGTAAAATAACAGAGAATAGCCATAAGTATTGTGACATAATGTGAAATAATATCCCATAATGCAATAAATATCGATATAAAAGCATGATGCAAAATGTACGTATCAACTCCCCCAAGCTTAGACATCGCTTGTCCTCAAGCGAAAGCCGATAACACTAAATATGTCCCCATGTTTAGAGGTAGAGGCGTCGATAAAAATAAAATACGGACAAGAGGGCATCATGATCATTCTTAGAACATCAACTTATATAATTCTTGTCATATGATCTCTAATGCTAGAGTAATAATTTAATCACAATATCAAGTATGAATCGTAAACTTCATTGAGAACTAACAAACTACAATCTCGGTCATTGAAGCAATTGCAATTTATCATAACATAGGAAAGAGTCAATGTATAAGAGCTTTTCAGCAAGTCCACATACTCAACTATCATATAATCTTTCACAATTGCTGACACTCATGCAATACTTATGGGTATGGAGTTTTAATCGGAAACAGAGAAGATAGGGTTTATAGTCTTGCCTCCCAACGTTTTACCTCGAGGGTAATGTCAACAGTAATAGTTCATGTAAACTCACATCCAATTAGCCATATATACCAGGATCTTTCCAACATATTATGCTTGCCAAAGGATAAAGTGTAAAAAGGAAGGGTGAAAATCACCATGACTCTTGCATAAGGTAGAAGATAATGATAAAAGATAGGCCCTTTGCAGACGGAAGCAGAGGTTGCCATGCGCTTTTATGGTTGGATGTACAAAATCTTAATGCGAAAGAACGTCACTTTATATTGCCCCTTGTGATATGAACCTTTATTATGCAGTCCATCGCTTTTATTACTTCCACATCACAAGATCGTATAAAGCTTATTTCTCCCACACCAATCAATCATACATATTTAGAGAGCAATTTTTATTGCTTTGCGCCGATGACAACTTACTTGAAGGACCTTATTCAATCCATAGGTAGATATGGTGGACTCTCATGGCAAAACTGGTTTAAGGGTATTTGGAAGCACAAGTAGTATCTCTACTTGGTGCTGAGAATTTGACTAGCATGAGGGGGAAAGGCAAGCTCAACATGTTGGAGGATCCAAGACGATATAATTTATCTCAGATGTAAGCAAACATAACCCATCATGCTGTCTTCCTTGTCCAATGTCAACTCTTTAACATGTCATATTTTAATGAGTGCTCACAATCATAAAAGATGTCCAAGATAGTATATTTATATGTGAAGACCTCTCTTTCTTTATTACTTCCTTTTAATTGCAATGATGACCAAAACTGTGTTTGTCAACCCTCAACAACTTTTATTCATCATACTCTTTCTATGTGAGCTCATTACTCTCCATAAGACTCACATGATCTCTTTGTTTCTTTTTATTTTATTTTCTCTTTTCTTTTATTCACCCAAGATCATAGCAAGAAAATCAAGCCCTTGACTCAACACTAATCTTTATTATATAGCTCACGGACTCAATTACATAGAAGGATAATAAAGCAAAACTCATGACTAGATCATACTAAGAACTTTTATTCTACTAGATCAAAATATTACCAAAAGGATCGAACTAAGAAAAACGGTAAAGATAAAAGTGATGGTGATACGATACCGGGGCACCTCCCCCAAGCTTGGCAGTTGCCAAGGGGAGTGCCCATACCCAGGTGATTATGTCTCTCTTTTCGGGGATGGTGATGTGATGTTCTTGGCGATGATGCCCCTCAAGATACGATTCTCCTCCTCAAGCTTGTTGACTTGCTGCTTGAGATCCATTATTTCCTTTCAGAATTTTCCTGTAACAGCCAAAGCTCCCTGCACCCAAGGGTACTGCATAGCTGCGGGAGAACCAGTGACACTCTTTTTCATATTCTCATAAGAAAGAAATCTAACATTGGAAGGGATAACCGAGTTTGGAATAACTGAGCTCTGCAGTTTCCCCATCGTGAACCCAGCTCAGAGGCGAGAGGTGACTTCTTGACCCTCCATGGCATCTACCCCCATCAAGTCAGCCTCCATCTCTTCCTCCGTTACTGGCCCAAAGTGGTCAGGGTCGCTGTTTGCCCTTGGTTCCGGTGCCGAATTAGATACCCGGCTCTCCCCGACTGACTCTTGAGAAGACATCTTGCTCTAATCTGCAGCAGCAACAGCTCGAAACAAAAACAGAGGATTTTTGCGTGATACGGGAGTCAAAACCCCTGGGAGATTATATAATGAATTTTTACCGACCAAAATACGTATCGTGCAAGAAAACGGAGTCCGGAAGGCACACGAGGTAGGGGGCGCGCCCAGGGGGCTAGGGCACGCCCTCCACCCTCATGGGGCCCTCGTGTCCTTCCCGGACTGCTACTTAATTTTCTATTTTTCTAAATATTCCAAAATGGAAAAATATTGCCTTAAGAATTGTTTTGGAGTCGGTTTACTTACCATACCACATACCTATTCCTTTTCGGAGTCTGAAACGTTCTGGAAAGTGTCCCTTATGTATTCCTCCGGGGTTACAGTTTCAATAATGTTGGTTTGAACATTTATGGGATTACCTGAGATATAATGTTTGATTCTTTGACCATTTACCACTTTCGGATTTATGCCTTTGAAGTTGTTGATTTCTATGGCACCAGAACGGTAAACTTCCTCGATAACATAGGGGCCTTCCCATTTAGAGTGAAGTTTCCCTGCAAAAAAATCTTAAACGAGAGTTGTATAGCAATACATAATCACCTACATTAAACTCACGCTTCTGTATCCTTTTGTCATGCCATCTTTTAACCTTTTCTTTAAACAACTTGGCATTTTCATAAGCTTGGGTTCTCCATTCATCAAGTGAGTTAATATCAAATAACCTCTTCTCACCGGCAAGTTTAAAATCATAGTTGAGCTCTTTAATAGCCCAATATGCCTTATGTTCTAGTTCGAGAGGTAGGTGACATGTTTTTCCATAGACCATTTTATACGGAGACATACCCATAGGATTTTTATATGCAGTTCTATAGGCCCATAATGCATCATCAAGTTTCTTGGGCCAATTCTTTCTAGACCTATTGACAGTCTTTTGCAAAATTAATTTGAGTTCTCTATTACTCAATTCTACTTGACCACTAGACTGTGGGTGATACGGAGATGCAATTCTATGATTGACGTCATATTTAACAAGCATTTTACGGAAAGCACCATGAATAAAATGTGAACCACCATCAGTCATTAAATATCTAGGGACTCCAAACCTCGGAAAAATAACTTCTTTAAGCATTTTAATAGAAGTGTTATGATCAGCACTACTAGTTGGAATAGCTTCTACCCACTTAGTAACGTAATCAACAACAACTAAAATATGTGTATATCCATTAGAGGCAGGAAAAGGTCCCATATAATCAAAGCCCCAAGAATCAAATGGTTAAATAACAAGTGAATAATTCATAGGCATTTCTTGAGGTCTACTAATATTACCAATTCTTTGACATTCATCACAAGATAGGACAAACTTACGGGCATCCTTGAAGAGAGTAGGCCAATAAAAACCGGATTGCAATACCTTATGTGCAGTTCTATCTCCCGCGTGGTGTCCTCCATAAGTTTCGGAGTGGCACTTGCGTAGGATCTGTTCCTGTTCATGCTCAGGTACACAACGTCTAATAACACCATCTACTGCTTCTTTATAAAGATGTGGGTCATTGCTACCTCTTGAGCTTGCGTTGTTTTTCCCCGAAGAGGAAGGGATGATGCAGCAAAGTAGCGTAAGTATTTCCCCCAGTTTTTGAGAACCAAGGTATCAATCCAGTAGGAGGCCACGCTCAAGTCCCTCGTACCTGCATAAAACGATAGCTACTCGCAACCAACGCGATTAGGGGTTGTCAATCCCTTCACGGTCACTTACGAGAGTGAGATCAGATAGATATAATATTTTTGGTATTTTTGGTATAGAGATGCAAAGTAAAAAGTAAAGGCAAAGTAAAAAGCAAAGCAAGATTAAAGTGATGGAGACTGATATGATCAGAATAGACCCGGGGGCCATAGGTTTCACTAGTGGCTTCTCTCAAGGGCATAAGTATTCTACGGTGGGTGAACAAATTACTGTTGAGCAATTGACAGAATTGAGCATAGTTATGAGAATATCTAGGCATGATCATGTATATAGGCATCACGTCCGTGACAAGTAGACCGAAACGATTCTACATCTACTACTATTACTCCACTCATCGACCGCTATCCAGCATGCATCTAGAGTATTAAGTTAAAAACAGAGTAACGCCTTAAGCAAGATGACATGATGTAGAGCGATAAATTCATGCAATATGAAATAAACCCCATCTTATTATCCTCGATGGCAATGATACAATACGTGCCTTGCTGCCCCTTCTGTCACTGGGAAAGGACACCGCAAGATTGAACCCAAAGCTAAGCACTTCTCCCATGGCAAGAACTACCAATCTAGTTGGCCAAACCAAACAGATAATTCGAAGAGACTTGCAAAGATAACCAATCATACATAAAAGAATTCAGAGAAGATTCAAATATTATTCATAGATAGACTTGATCATAAACCCACAATTCATCGGTCTCAACAAACAATCCGTAAAAAGAAGATTACATCGAATAGATCTCCACAAGAGAGGGGGAGAACTTTGTATTGAGATCCAAAAAGAGAGAAGAAGCCATCTAGCTACTAACTATGGACCCGAAGGTCTGAGGTAAACTACTCACACTTCACCGGAGAGGCTATGATGATGTAGAAGCCCTCTGTGATGATGGCCCTCTCCGACGGAGCTCCGGAACAGGCCCCAAGATGGGATCTTGTGGATATAGAAAGTTGCGGCGGTGGAATTAGGTTTTTGGCTCCATATCTGATCGTTTGGGGGTATGTATGTATATATAGGAGGAAGAAGTACGTCGGTGGAGCTCCGAGGGGCCCACGAGGCAGGGGGCGTGCCCTAGGGGGGGGTGCGCCCCCCACCCTCGTGACCGCCTCTCTGATGCCTTGGCGTAGGGTCCAAGTCTCCTGGATCACGTTCGGTGAGAAAATCACGTTCCCGAAGGTTTCATTCCGTTTGGACTCCGTTTGATATTCCGTTTCTTCGAAACACTGAAATAGGCAAAAAACAGCAATTCTGGGTTGGGCCTCCGGTTAATAGGTTGGTCCCAAAAATAATATAAATGTGGAAAATAAAGCCGAATATAGTCCGAAACAGTAGATAATATAGCATGGAGCAATCAAAAATTATAGATACATTGGAGACGTATCAGGCATCCCCAAGCTTAATTCCTGCTCGTCCTCGAGTAGGTAAATGATAAAAAGAGAATTTTTGATGCGGAGTGCTACTTGGCATAATTTCAATGCAAATATTCTTAATTGTGATATGAATATTCAGATTCGAAAGATTCAAGACAAAAGTTTATATTGACATAAAAATAATAATACTTCAAGCATACTAAAAAGCAATTATGTCTTCCCAAAATAACATGGCCAAAGAAAGTTATCCCTACAAAATCATATAGTCTGGCTATGCTCTATCTTCACCACACAAAGTATTTAAATCATGCACAACCCCGATGACAAGCCAAGCAATTGTTTCATACTGTAACTTTTTCAAAACTTTTTCAATCTTCATGCAATACATGAGCATGAGCCCTGGATATAGCACTATAGGTGGAATAGAATGGTGGTTGTGGAGAAGACAAAAAGGAGAAGATAGTCTCACATCAACTAGGCGTATCAACGGGCTATGGAGATGCCCATCAATAGATATCAATGTGAGTGAGTAGGGATTGCCATGCAACGGATGCACTAGAGCTATATGTATATGAAAGCTCAAAAAGAAACCAAGTGGGTGTGCATCCATCTTGCTTGCTCATGAATAACTAGGGCAATTTGAGGAAGCCCATCATTGGAATATACAAGCCAAGTTCTATAATGTAAAATTCCCACTAGTATATGAAAGTGATAACATGAGAGACTCTCTACTATGAAGATCATGGTGCTACTTTGAAGCACAAGTGTGGTAAAAGGATAGTAACATTGTCCCTTCTCTCTTTTTCTCTCATTTTTTGGGGCCTTTTCTCCTTTTTTATGGCCTATTTTTATTTGGGATTCTTTGGCCTCTTTTTTATTTATTTTATTTTTCGTCCGGAGTCTCATCCCGACTTATGGGAGAATCATAGTCTCCATCATTCTTTCCTCACTGGGACAATGCTCTAATAATGATGATCATCACACTTTTATTTTTCTTACAACTCAACAATTACAACTCAATACTTAGAACAAAATATGACTCTATATGAATGCCTCTGGCGGTGTACCGGGATATGCAATATGACAATGATGGAGTGTGTCATAATAAACGGAATGGTGGAAAGTTGCATGGCAATATATCTCAGAATGGCTATGGAAATGCTATAATAGGTAGGTATGGTGGCTGTTTTGAGGAAGGTATATGGTGGGTGTATGATACGGGCGAAAAGTGCGCGGTATTAGAGAGGCTAGCAAAGGTGGAAGGGTGAGTGTGCGTATAATCCATGGACTCAACATTAGTCATAAAGAACTCATATACTTATTGCAAAAATCTAGAAGTTATCAAAGCAAAGTATTACGTGCATGCTCCTAGGGGGATATATTGGTAGGAAAAGACCATCGCTCGTCCCCGACCGCCACTCATAAGGAAGACAATCAATAAATAAATCATGCTCCGACTTCATCACATAACGGTTCACCATACATGCATGCTACGGGAATCACAAACTTTAACACAAGTATTCTTTAAATTCACAACTACTCAACTAGCATGACTTTAATATTATCACCTCCATATCTCAAAACAATTATCATGCTTCAATCTTTTCTTAGTATTCAACTCACTCAAAAGAAAGTTTCACAAATCTTGAATACCAAGCATATTATTATTAAGCAAATTACCATGCTATTAAGAGACTCTCAAAATAGTTTAAGTGAAGCATGAGAGATCAATAGTTTCTTTAAAACAAATCCACCACCGTGCTCTAAAAGATCTAAGTGAAGCACATAGAGCAAAATTATAACGCTCAAAAGATATAAGTGAAGCACATAGAGCAAAACTACATAGCTCAAAAGATATAAGTGAAGCACATAGAGTATTCTATCAAATTTTAATTCATGTATGGCTCTCTCAAAAGGTGTGTACAGCAAGGATGATTGTGGCATACTAAGACACAAATACACAAATAATACAAGACGCTCCAAGCAAAACACATATCATGTTGGTGAATAAAAATATAGCTCCAAGTAAATTACCGATGGAAGTGGACGAAAGAGGGGATGCCTTCCGGGGCATCCCCAAGCTTTGACTTTTTGGTGTCCTTGGATTATCTTGGGGGTGCCATGGGCATCCCCAAGCTTAGTCTCTTGCCACTCCTTGTTCCATAATCCATCAAAAGAATTCACCCAAAACTTGAAAACTTCACAACCCAAAACTTAAAGTAGAAAACTCGTGAGCTCCGTTAGCGAAAGAAAACAAAAGACCACTTCAAGGTACTGCAATGAACTCATTCTTTATTTATATTGGTGTTAAACCTACTGTATTCCAACTTATCTATGGATTATAAACTATTTTACTAACCATAGATTCATCAAAATAAGCAAACAACACACGAAAAACAGAATCTGTCAAAAACAGAACAGTCTGTAGTAATCTGTAGCTAGCGCAAGATCTGGAACCCCAAAAATTCTAAAATAAATTGCTGGACGTGAGGAATTTATCTGTTAAGCATCTTCAAAACTAATTAACTAAATAGCATTCTTCAAATAAAAATGACAGAAGTTCTCATGAGCGCTAAAGTTTCTGTTTTTTTACAGCAAGTTCAACAAGACTTTCCCCAAGTCTTCCCAACGGTTCTACTTGGCACAAACACTAATTAAACACAAAAAACACAACCAAGACAGAGGCTAAATAATTTATTTATTACTAAACAGGATCAAAAATCAAGGAATAAAAATAAAATTGGGTTGCCTCCCAACAAGCGCTGTCGTTTAACGCCCCTAGCTAGGCATAAAAGCGAGGATAGATCTAGGTATTGCCATCTTTGGTAGTCAATCCATAAGTGGCTCTCATGATAGTTTCATATGGCAATTTTATTTTCTTTCTTGGAAAGTGTCCCATGCCCTTTTTTATTGGAAATTGAAATCTAATATTCCCTTCCTTCATATCAATAATCGCACCAACCGTTCTAAGGAAAGGTCTACCAAGAATAATAGGGCAAGAAGGATTGCAATCTATATCAAGAAAAATGAAATCTACGGGCACATAATTTCTATTTGCAACAATAAGGACATCATTAATCCTTCCCATATGTTTCTTAATAGTGGAATGCGCAAGATGCAAGTTTAGAGAGCAATCATCAAAATTACGGAAATCTAACAAATCACACAAAGTCTTGGGAATAGTAGAGACACTAGCACCCAAATCACACAAAGCATAAAACTCATAATCTTTAATTTTAATTTTAATAGTTGGTTCCCACTCATCATAGAGTTTTCTAGGGATAGAAACTTTCAACTCAAGTTTTTCTTCATAAGATTGCATCAAGGCATCAACAATATGTTTGGTGAAGGCTTTATGTTGACTATAAGCATGTGGAGAATTTAGCACGGATTGCAACAAGGAAATACAATCAATTAAAGAACAACTTTCATAATTAAATTCCTTGAAATCCAATATAGTGAGTTTAGCAACATCTAGATTTTTATTTCTTTCAATCCCACTTTCATCAATTTCATCATAAAGATCTAAATACTCCGTATTTTTAGAACGCCTTCTAGGTAAAGGAAGATCATATTCAGTTTCATCAAGATTCATATTGCAAAACAAAGATTTAATAGGTGACACATCAATAACTTTTAGATCTTTATCTTGATTTTCATAGGAATTGGAAGAACACGCTTTAATAAAGGCATCTTTGGAAGCACGCATCCTAGCGGTTCTTTCCTTGCACTCATCAATGGAAATTCTCATGGATTTGAGAGACTCATTGATATCATGCTTAGGAGGAATAGATCTAAGCTTTAAAGAATCAATCTCGAGAGAAATTCTATCAACGTTCCTAGCCAAATCATCAACTTTAAGCAATTTCTCTTCAAGCAAAGCATTAAAATTCTTTTGTGAATTCATAAACTCTTTAACACTATTCTCAAATTCAGAGGGCATCTTATTATAATTTCCATAAGAGTTTTTGTAGGAATTCCCATAATTATTAGAATGATTACTAGGATATGGCCTAGGATTAAAATTCCCTCTATAAGTGTTGTTACCAAAATTATTCCTACCAACAAAATTCACATCCATAGGTTCATTGTTGTTCTCAATCAAAGTAGACAAAGGCATATCATTAGGATCAGAACAAACACTCTTAGTAGCAAATAATTTCATAAGTTCATCCATCTTTCCACTCAACATTGATTTCTTCTATCGATGCACTTTTTTATTAGAAGATCTTTCAGTATGCCATTGAGAATAATTAACCATAATATTATCTAGGAGTTTAGTAGCATCTCCTAAAGTGATTTCCATAAAAGTGCCTCCTGCGGCCAAATCTAAAAGATTTCTAGAAGCAAAATTCAATCCGGCATAAATTTTTTGTATAATCATCCGCAAATTCAAACCATGAGTAGGGCAATTATGTATCATTAATTTCATTCTCTCCCAAGCTTGTGCAACATGTTCATGATCAAGTTGCTTAAAGTTCATAATATCGTTTCTAAGAGAGATGATCTTAGCGGGAGGGAAATACTTAGAGATAAAAGCACCTTTGCACTTGTTCCAAGAATCAATACTATTTTTAGGCAAAGACGAAAACCAAGCTTTAGCACGATCTCTAAGCGAAAAAGGAAATAGCTTCAATTTAACGACATCATTATCGACATCTTTTTTCTTTTGCATATCACATAAATCAACGAAGCTATTCAGATGAGTAGCGGCATCTTCACTAGGAAGGCCGGAGAATTGATCTTTCATAACAAGATTCAACAAAGCAGTATTAATTTCACAAGATTCAGCATCGGTAAGAGGAGCAATCGGAGTGCTAATAAAATCATTGTTGTTGGTATTGGTGAAGTCACACAATTTAGTATTATCTTGAGCCGACAAACAAGCAATCTAACACACGAGCAAACAAAAAGGCAAGCGGGCAAAAGAGGCAAATAGAGAGGGAGGATAGAGAGAGAGAGAGAGAGAGGGCGAATAAAACAGCAAGGGTAAAGTGGGGGAGAGGAAAACGAGAGGCAAATGGCAAATAATGTAATGCGAGAGATAGGGATTGTGATGGGTACTTGGTATGTTGACTTTTTGCGTAGACTCCCCGGTAACGGCGCCAGAAATCCTTCTTGCTACCTCTTGAGCTTGCGTTGGTTTTCCCCGAAGAGGAAGGGATGATGCAGCAAAGTAGCGTAAGTATTTCCCTCAGTTTTTGAGAACCAAGGTATCAATCCAGTAGGAGGCCACGCTCAAGTCCCTCGTACCTGCACAAAACGATAGCTACTCGCAACCAACGCGATTAGGGGTTGTCAATCCCTTCAAGGTCACTTACGAGAGTGAGATATGATAGATATAATATTTTTGGTATTTTTGGTATAGAGATGCAAAGTAAAAAGTAAAGGCAAAGTAAAAAAGCAAATCAAGATTAAAGTGATGGAGATTGATATGATGAGAATAGACCCGGGGGCCATAGGTTTCACTAGTGGCTTCTCTCAAGAGCATAAGTATTCTACGGTGGGTGAACAAATTACTGTTGAGCAATTGACAGAATTGAGCATAGTTATGAGAATATCTAGGCATGATCATGTATATAGGCATCACGTCCGTGACAAGTAGACCGAAACGATTCTGCATCTACTACTATTACTCCACTCATCGACCGCTATCCAGCATGCATCTAGAGTATTAAGTTAAAAACAGAGTAACGCCTTAAGCAAGATGACATGATGTAGAGAGATAAATTCATGCAATATGAAATAAACCCCATCTTGTTATCCTCGATGGCAATGATACAATACGTGCCTTGCTGCCCCTTCTGTCACTGGGAAAGGACACCGCAAGATCGAACCCAAAGCTAAGCACTTCTCCCATGGCAAGAACTACCAATCTAGTTGGCCAAACCAAACGGATAATTCGAAGAGACTTGCAAAGATAACCAATCATACATAAAAGAATTCAGAGAAGATTCAAATATTATTCATAGATAGACTTGATCATAAACCCACAATTCATCGGTCTCAACAAACACACCGCAAAAAGAAGATTACATCGAATAGATCTCCACAAGAGAGGGGGAGAACTTTGTATTGAGATCCAAAAAGAGAGAAGAAGCCATCTAGCTACTAACTATGGACCCGAAGGTCTGAGGTAAACTACTCACACTTCATCGGAGAGGCTATGATGATGTAGAAGCCCTCCGTGATGACGGCCCTCTCCGGCGGAGCTCCGGAACAGGCCCCAAGATGGGATCTCGTGGATACAAAAAGTTGCGGCGGTGGAATTAGGTTTTTAGCTCTGTATCTGATCGTTTGGGGGTACGTATGTATATATATGAGGAAGAAGTATGTCGGTGGAGCTCCGAGGGGCCCATGAGGCAGGGGGGCGCGCCCTAGGGAGGGGGCGCCCCCACCCTCATGACCGCCTCTCTGATGCCTTGGTGTAGGGTCCAAGTCTCCTGGATCACGTTCGGTGAGAAAATCACGTTCCCGAAGGTTTCATTCTGTTTGGACTCCGTTTGATATTCCGTTTCTTTGAAACACTGAAATAGGCAAAAAAATAACAATTCTGGGCTGGGCCTCCGGTTAATAGGTTAGTCCCAAAAATAATATAAAAGCGGAAAATAAAGCCCAATATAGTCCAAAACTGTAGATAATATAGCATGGAGCAATCAAAAATTATGGATACGTTGGACACGTATCAGTCATCCCAAAAGTAATGTCTCAAATCATAGAAGAACTTTTTCTTTTGTTGGTATGTGAAGCTAGGTGGTATAAATTTAGCAACTATCTAATTAGCATAATCAGCATACCAAGGGGTACTATGAGAAGTACTTATGACATTTAATTGTTCATCAGGAAAGCTATCATCAATAGGTAGTGGGTCATCAAGAACATTCTCTAACCTAGATAAGTTGTCTGCAACGGGGTTCTGAGGTCCTTTTCTATCAACAATGTGCAAATCAAATTCTTGCAGCAAGAGAACCCATCTAATAAGTCTAGGTTTAGCATCTTTCTTCTCCATAAGGTATTTAATAGCAGCATGATCAGTGTGGATAGTTACTTTAGAATCTACAATATAAGGTCTGAACTTATCACAAGCAAATACAACTGCTAAAAGTTCTTTTTCAGTAGTAGCATAATTTCTTTGAGCATTATCTAGAGTCTTACTAGCATAATGGATAACATTTAATTTCTTATCAATTCTTTGCCCTAGAACAGCACCTACAGCACAATCGCTAGCATCACACATAATTTCAAAGGGTAAATTCCAATCAGGTGGCTGAACAATAGGTGCAGAGACTAATGCTTTCTTAAGTATTTCAAATGCTTCTACACAATCATCATCAAGGACAAATGGTATATCTTTTTGTAATAAATTAGTTAGAGGCCGAGAAATTTTTGAGAAGTCCTTAATGAACCTCCTATAAAATCCAGCGTGATCAAGGAAACTTCTTATACCTTTGACGTCCTTGGGACATGGCATCTTTTCAATAGCATCAACCTTGGCTTTATCAACTTCAATACCTCTTTCAGAAACTTTATGCCCCAAGACAATACCTTCATTAACCTTAAAGTGGCACTTTTCCCAATTCAAGACAAGATTAGTTTCTTCACATCTCTGCAAAACTCGATCAAGATTGCACAAGCAATCATCAAAAGAAGATCCATAGACGGAAAAGTCGTCCATGAAAACCTCACAAATCTTTTCACAAAAGTCAAAGAATATAGCCATCATGCATCTTTGAAAGGTAGCAGGTGCATTGCATAAACCAAAAGGCATACGTCTATAAGCAAAAGTACCAAAAGGGCATGTAAAAGTAGTCTTTGATTGATCTTTAGCCGACACAGGTATTTGAGAGAAACCAGAATAACCATCTAGAAAGAAGTAATGTGTATGCTTGCATAATCTTTCTAGCATTTGATCGATAAAAGGTAAGGGGTAATGATCTTTCTTAGTAGCCTTATTTAATTTGCGGAAATCAATTACCATCCTATAACCTGTAATAATTCTTTGTGGAATCAATTCATCTTTATCATTAGGAACAACAGTAATACCTCCCTTCTTAGGGACACAATGAACCGAACTTACCCACTGACTATCAGCAACAAGATAAATTATACCTGCCTCCAGAAGCTTTAGTATTTCTTTTCTTACCACTTCTTTCATCTTGGGATTCAGACGTCGTTGAGGATCACGAACTGGTTTGTCATCTGCTTCCAAATTTATTTTATGTTGACATAGAGTGGGTCTAATGCCCTTAAGATCATCAAGAGTATATCCAATAGCAGCACGGTGCTTCTTCAGAGTTTTCAATAATCTTTCTTCTTCATGCTCTGAAAGGTTAGCACTAATAAAAACATGATATATCTTCTTTTCATCAAGATAAGCATATTTAAGATTACCAGGCAACTGTTTAAGCTCAAACACGGGATCACCCTTAGGTGGAGGAGGATCCCCTAGGATTTCAACAGGTAAATTGTGTTTCAGCATAGGTTCATGTTTAAAGAATACTTCATCTATTTCCCTTCTTTCATTCATAAACATATCATTTTCGTGGTCTAGCAAATATTGTTCTAAAGGATCACTAGGAGGTACGACAGTAGAAGCAAGACCAATAATTTCATCCTTACTAGGCAATTCTTCTTCACGGTGTTGTTTACTAAATTTAGAGAAATTAAATTCATGAGTCATATCATGCAAGCCAATAGTAACAACATTCTTTTCGCAGTCTATCTTAGCATTAACAGTGTTCAAGAAGGGTCTACCAAATATAATGGGACAAAAGCTATCTTGTAGAGAACTAAGAACAAGAAAATCAGCAGGATATTTAGTTTTCCCACACAAGACTTCAACATCTCTAACAATTCCCACTGCTGAAATAGTATCTCTATTAGCAAGTTTAATTGTGACATCAATATCTTCTAACTCAGCAGGTGCAATTTCATGCTTGATTTCTTTATACAAGTCATAAGGTATAACACTAGCACTAGCACCCATATCACATAAGCCATGATAACAATGATCTCCTATTTTAACAGAAATAACAGGCACGCCTACCACAGGTCTATGTTTATCTTTAGCACAAGGTTTATCAATTCTAGCAGTTTCACCGCAGAACTGAATAACATGCCCATCAATATTATTAGACAAGAGCTCTTTAACGATAGCAATATTAGGTTGAACTTTAACTTGCTCAAGAGGTGTATATGTTTTAATATTGCTTTTACGAACCACAGTTGAAGCTTTAGCATGATCCTTTATTCTAACAGGGAAAGGTGGTTTCTCAACATAAGAAGTAGGAACAATAGGATCATTATAAGTGACAGTCTTTTCTTCAACTTTAATAGGTGCAGCTACTTTTACTTCTATGGGAGGATGATATTTAAACCACTTCTCCTTAGGGAGATCAACATAAGTAGCAAAAGATTCACAGAAAGAAGCTACTATCTCAGAATCAAGTACATATTTAGTGCTAAACTTACAGAAAATATCGGTATCCATAAAAGATTTAACACAATCAAACTTAGGTGTCATACCTGACTCCTTACCATTGTCGAGGTCCCAATCTTCAGAGTTGCGTTTAATTCTATCCAATAAATCCCATTTGAATTCAATAGTCTTCATCATAAAAGAGCCAACACAAGAAGTATCAAGCATGGTGCGATTGTTATCAAAAAGCCGAGCATAATTTTTTTGAATAATTGTTTCTCTTGAAAGCTCATGATTGGGGTATGAATATAAAATTGATTTAAGCCTCCCCCAAGCTTGAGCGATGCTTTCTCCTTCGTGAGGCCAAAAATTATATATATAATTGCGATCACGATGAGCAAGATGCATAGGGTAATACTTTTGATGAAATTCCAATTTCAATCTTCTATAATTCCATGATCTCGTATCATCACATAGCCTATACCATACCAATGCGTCTCCCTTCAAAGATAAAGGGAAGACCTTCTTCTTAGCAACATCATCGGGTATACCTGCAAGCTTAAATAATCCACAAACCTCATCCACATATATTAGGTGTTCATCAGGATGCTTTGTTCCATCTCCTGTAAAAGGATTAGCTAGTAGTTTTTCTATTATACTCGAAGGATACTCATAAGGGATTTCGTTTTCATATTCATTTTCAATAGGTTCAGTAGGTTGAGGAGCAACTCTTTGCTCTACTGGTCAGGGTGAAGATACCCCGAACAAGCCCCTCAGAGGATTACTTTCCATAGTAACAAGTGATAGTAAATTTCAGCACACTATATAAATTTTTCCTTACCAAATTCCACCTGCCAAAGGCGCTTCACTCCCCGGCAACGGCGCCAGAAAAGAGTCTTGATGACCCACAAGTATAGGGGATCTATCGTAGTCCTTTTGATAAGTAAGAGTGTCGAACCCAACGAGGAGCAGAAGGAAATGATAAACGGTTTTCAGCAAGGTATTCTCTGCAAGTACTGAAATAAGTGGTAACAGATAGTTTTGTGATGAGATAATTTGTAACGAGCAACAAGTAACAAAAGTAAATAAAGTGCAGCAAGGTGGCCCATTCCTTTTTGTAGAAAAGGACAAGCCTGGACAAACTCTTATATAAGGAAAAGCGCTCCCGAGGACACATGGGAATATCGTCAAGCTAGTTTTCATCACGCTCATATGATTCGCGTTCGGTACTTTGATAATTTGATATGTGGGTGGACCGGTGCTTGGGTGCTGTTCTTCTTGAACAAGCATCCCACTTATGATTAACCTCTATTGCAAGCATTCGCAACTACAACAAAAGTATTAAGGTAAACCTAACCATAGCATGAAACATATGGATCCCAATCAGCCCCTTACGAAGCAACGCATAAACTAGGGTTTAAGCTTCTGTCACTCTAGCAACCCATCATCTACTTATTACTTCCCAATGCCTTCCTCTAGGCCCAAATAATGGTGAAGTGTTATGTAGTCGACGTTCACATAACACAACTAGAGGCTAGACAACATACATCTCATCAAAATATCGAACGAATACCAAATTCACATGACTACTAATAGCAAGACTTCTCCCTTGTCCTCAGGAACAAACGTAACTACTCACAAAGCATATTCATGTTCATAATCAGAGGGGTAATAATATGCATAAAGGATATGAACGTATGATCTTCCACCAATTAAACCAACTAGCATCAACTACAAGGAGTAATTAACACTACTAGCAACCTACTAGCACCAATCCCGGACTTGAAGACAAGAATCGGATACAAGAGATGAACAAGGGTTTTGAGATGAGATGGTGCTGATGAAGATGTTGATGGAGATTGCCCTCTCCCGATAAGAGGAGCGTTGGTGATGAGGATGGCGATGATTTCCCCCTCCGGGAGGGAAGTTTCCCTGGCAGAACAGCTCTGCCGGAGCTCTAGATTGGATCCGCCAAGGTTCCGCCTCGTGGCGGCGGAGTTTCATCCCGAAAGGTTGCTTCCTATTTTTTTCTCGACGAAAGACTTCATATAGGAGAAGATGGTCATCGGAGAGCCACTAGGGGCCCCACGAGGTAGGGGGCGCGCCCTGGGGGGGGGCACCCTCGCGAGAAGGGTGTGGCCCCCCTGGTCTTCATCTTTGGCGAGGATTTTTCATTATTTATTATAAGGTATTCCGTGGAGTTTCAGGACTTTTGGAGTTGTGCAGAATAGGTCTCTAATATTTGTTCCTTTTCCAGCCCAGAATTCCAGCTGCCGACATTCTCCCTCCTTATGTAAACCTTGTAAAAGAAGAGAGAATAGCCATAAGTATTGTGACATAATGTGAAATAACAGCCCATAATGCAATAAATATGAATATAAAAGCATGATGCAAAATGGACGTATCAATGACATAATTTTGGCTCTCTCAAATAGTTGTGTCCAGCAAGTATTGATGACTTAAAACACAAAATAAAGCAAGAAAAGACACATATCATACAAGACGCTCCAAGCAAAACACATATCATGTGACGAATAAAAATATAGCCTAAAGTAAAATACTGATAGTTGTTGGAAGAAAGCAGGAATGCCACTCGGGGGCATCCCCAAGATTAGTTGGTTGCTCATTCTTGGATAATATCTTGGGATGTTGGGGAATCCCCAATCTTAGGCTCTTACATCCTTCCTTCATCCATTGTAAGATAACTCAAAACTTGAAAACTTCAATCACACAAAACTCAACAAAATCTTCGTGAGATCCGTTAGTATAAGAAAGAAAACCACTACTATAAGTGTTGTATCAAACCAATTCATATTTTATTTTTGTATTATATATACTGTATTCCAACTTTTCTATGGCAAAAACTCATCGAATAAAACCATAGAACCATCAAAATAAGCACACAACACAAAACAGAATAGTCTGTAGTAATCTGTCTTTGACGAATACTTACGTAACTCCAAAAATTCTGAAAAATTAGGAAGGCCAGGGTAATTTGTTTATTGAACTACTGCAGAAAGAATTGGCATTTTATCACGTTCTGGTGATTTTTAATAATTATTTTCGTGAGCACCAAAGTTTCTGTTTTTTCAGCAAGATCAAACAACTATCACCCAAGAAGATCCTAAAGGCTTTACTTGGCACAAACACTAATTAAAACACAAATAGCACAATCATACCAGAGACATAATTTTGTAAACACACAAGAACAGAAAGCAAAAGGCAAAAATAAATTTTATTCATTGGGTTGCCTCCCAACAAGCACTATAGTTTTACGCCCTTAGCTAGGTGTAAGGCAAGGGTCTAAGTTTTGTCATCCTTGGTTCGAGATCCATAAGATGTCCTAATGATTGATTCATAAGGTGGCCTAATTTTTGTTCTAGGAAAGTGTTCCATACCCTTTCTCAAAGTAAATTGGAACTTGATATTGCCTTCTTTCATATCAATCACGGCATCAATAGTGCGTAAAAACGGTCTACCAAGAATAATTGGGCAAGACGGATTGCAATCAATATCAAGAACAATAAAATCTATGGGTACATAGTTTCTATTTGCAAGAATAAGAACATCATTAATTCTTCCCATAGGCTTTTTAATAGTGGAATCCGCCAAGTGCAAATTCAAGGAACATTCTTCAAGATTGGTGAGACCAAGCACATCACATAAAGATTTCGGAATTGTAGAAACACTAGCACCCAAGTCACACAAAGCAAAACACTCATAATTTTTAATCTTGACTTTGATAGTAGGTTCCCACTCATCATGCAATTTTCTAGGGATTGAAACTTCTAATTCCAATATTTCTTCCAAAGCTTTCATCATAGCATCAACAATATGTTTAGTAAAAGCTTTGTTTTGTTCATAAGCATGGGGTGAATTCAACATGGATTGCAACAAAGAAATACAATCAATCAAAGAGCAACTATCATAATTAAAGTCTTTGTAATCCAAAATAGTGGGTGCATCACTAGCTAAAGTTTTGACCTCTCCAAACCCACTTTCATCAATTTTCTCAACAAGATTTTCACCCTCCGAAATATTGGGACACCTTATACCTAAAGTTGACTCTTCTCCAGTCCCTTTTTCATCATTCTTAATTTTACTAAACAAGGAATCAATAGAAGAAATATCAATCATTTTAAGATCTTCATCATTTTTACAAGAAGAATCACTAGAAAAAGCTTTCGCTTTCTTTAAAAATTCTCTTTTAGCTCTAAGCATAGCAGTTCTTTTATTACTTTCATCCATAGAAACATAAAGAGCTTTAATTGATTCATCAACTTTAGGCACAAAAAATTTCATCTTGAGATTTTCCACATCACGAGCAATTCTATCAACACTCCTAGAGAAATCATCAATCTTATTCGACTTTTCTTCTATGGAAGTGTTGAAAACTTTTTGCGTGTTGATAAATTCTTTAATAGTATTCTCAAGATTAGAGGTATTCCTATTATTATTGTAAGATTGATTTCTATAGGGATTACCATAATTATTAGAGGAATTACTAGGAAGGCCTAGGATTAAAATTTCCTCTATAAGCATTGTTGTTGAAATTATTGCGAGAGATAAAATTCACATCAATGACATCACTATTTTTGTCAATCAAAGTAGACAAAGGTATATCATTAAAATCAATAGGATCACTTTCACTAGCAACCAATTTCATAAGAGCATCAACTTTATCACTCAAAGAAGAAATTTCTTCAACCAAATTAACTTTTTTACTAGTAGGAGCTCTTTCGGTATGCCATTGTGAATAATTTTCCATGATATTATCAAGCAATTTGGTGGCTTCACCCAAAGTAATTTCCATAAAAGTTCCACCCACGGTGGAATCTAAAAGATTACGAGAAACAAAATTCAACCCCGCATAAAAAATTTGTATGATCATCCAAAGATTTAACCCATGAGTTGGGCAATTCCTTAGCATCATTTTCATCCTTTCCAAAGATTGTGCAACATGCTCATGTTCAAGTTGCTTGAAATGCATGATCTGGGTTCTAAGGGAAATAATTTTTGCGGGAGGAAAATACTTAGTGATAAAAGCATCTTTGCACTTGTTCCAAGAATCAATACTATTGCGAGGCAAAGAAGAGAACCAAATTTTTGCGAAATCACGCAGATAAAATGAAAATAATTTCAACTTAACCAAATAATTGTCCACATCTTTTTTCTTTTGCATATCACATAATTCCACGAAGGTATTAAGATGGGACGCGACATCCTCATTAGGAGTACCAAAAAATTGGTCTTTCATAACAAGATTCAGCAAAGCAGTATTAATATCACAAGTCTCCGCACTAGTGGCAGGAGGAGCAAGCGGAGTGCCAATAAAATCATTGTTGTTGGTATTTGAGAAATCACATAACTTGGTGTTCTCTTGAGTCATGATGACCACACAACAAGATCGCACTCAAAAAACAGATCTGGCAAGGAAACGGCGAACGGAAAAAGAGAGGCGAATAAGACGGCAAATTTTTGTGAAGCGGGGGAGAGGAAAACGAGAGGCAAATGGCAAATAATGTAAATTGCGAGGAGATGAGATTTGTGATTAGGAACCTGATTAGGTTGAAGATCCTCCCCGACAACGACGCCAGAAATTCTACTTGATGGTGTCGCTAGGACTACGTCGGTATTTCCAGAGGAGAGGATGATGTAGCACAACAATGGTAGGTATTTCCCTCAGTTATGAAACCAAGGTATCGAACCACTACGAGAACCAAGCAACACAACGTAAGCATCACCTGCACACAAATAACAACACCTCGCAACCCGACATGTTAAAGGGGTTGTCAATCCCTTTCGGGGTACGACACCTCAAGATAGGCAAACGGACGGGAGAAAATTGTATTGGGTTGAAATAATAGATCGCAAATAAATAAAAGTGCAGAAAAGTATTTTTGTATTTTTTAGTTTAATAGATCAGAATAAAAATGTGAAGGAAAAGTAGATCGCAAGACAAATATATGAGGAAGAAGACCCGGGGGCCGTAGGTTTCACTAGTGGCTTCTCTCGAGAAAAATAGCAAACTGTGGGTAAACAAATTACTGTTGGGTAATTGATAGAACTTCAAATAATCATGACGATATCCAGGCAATGATCATTACATAGGCATCACGTCCAAGATTAGTAGGCCGACTCCTTCTTGCATCTACTACTATTACTCCACACATCGACCGCTATCCAGCATGCATCTAGTGTATTAAGTTCATGGAAAAATGGAGTAATGCAATAAGAACGATGACATGATGTAGACAAGATCCGTTTATCTATATGGTGGTAGATACAGATCTTGTCTTCTTATCCTTAGTATCAACAATACATACATGTCGGTTCCCTTTCTGTCACTGGGATCAAGCACCGTAAGATCGAACCCACTACCTCCCATTGCAAGATAAATAGATCAAGTTGGCCAAACAAAAACCAAATATCAGAGAAGAAATACGAGGCTATAAGAGATCATGCATATAAGAGATCAAAGAAACTCAAATAACTTTCATGGATATAAAAAGATATAACTGATCATAAACTCGAAGTTCATCAGATCCCAACAAACACACCGCAAAAGAGTTACATCATATGGATCTCCAAGAGACCATTGTATTGAGAATTCAGCGAGAGAGAAAAAACCATCTAGCTACTAACTACGGACCCGAAGGGTCTACAAAGAACTACTCACGCATCATCGGAGAGGCACCAATGGAAGTGGTGAACCCCTCCATGATGTTGCCTAGATTGGATCTGGTGGTTTTGGACTCTGCGGTGGCTGGATGAATATTTCGACGATGCTTTTAGGGTTTCTGGAATATTGGGGTATTTATAGAGCAAAGAGGTGGTCCGGAGGGTGCCGGAGGTGGGCACAACCCAGCAGGGCGCGCCAGGGCACGCCCTGGTGGGTTGTCCCCTCCTCGGGACAGCCCCCAGGTGCAACCAGGGCCCATCTTCCTTCTTTTGGCCCATAAAAAATCTCCAAAAGTTTTTGGGGAATTTAGATTCCGTTTGATATTGATTTCCTGTGATGTAAAAAACATGTAGAAAACAGCAACTGGTACTGGGCACTATATCAATAGGTTAGTACCAAAAAATGATATAAAATGACAATAAAATGTTTATAAAACATTGAAGATTGATAATAAAACAGCATGGGACAATCAAAAATTATAGATATGTTGGAGACATATCAGGCAAGTCAACCAAAGTCCACACTTTGTTCTCATACATGGATCCCATCTCAGATTTCATGGCCTCAAGCCATTTCGTGGAATTTGGGCTCATCATTGCTTCCTCATAGTTCGTAGGTTCGTCATGGTGATACATCTCCAACGTATCTATAATTTTTGATTGCTCCATGCTATATTATCTACTGTTTTGGACATTATTGGGCTTTATTATCCACTTTTATATTATTTTTGGGACTAACCTATTAACCGGAGGCCCAGCCCAGAATTGCTGTTTTTTTGCCTGTTTTAGGGTTTCGAAGAAAAGGAATATCAAACGGAGTCCAAACAGAATGAAACCTTCGGGAACGTGATTTTCTCATCGAATATAACTCAGGAGACTTGGACCCTACATCAAGCCACGTAACAGGAGCCCACGACGTAGGGGGCGCGCCTACTCCCCCCAGGCGCACCCTCCACCCTTGTGGGGCCCCTGTTGCCCCACCGACGTACTTCTTCCTCCTATATATATCCACGTACCCCAAACGATCAGAGGAGGAGCCAAAAACCTAATTCCACCGCCGCAACTTTCTGTATCCACGAGATCCCATCTTGGGGCCTGTTCCGGAGCTCCGCCGGAGGGGGCATCGATCACAGAGGGCTTCTACATCATCATCCAAGCCCCTTCGATGAAGTGTGAGTAGTTTACTTCAGACCTACGGGTCCATTGTTAGTAGCTAGATGGCTTATTCTCTCTTTTTCGATCTCAATACAATGTTCTCCCCCTCTCTCGTGGAGATCTATTCGATGTAATCTTCTTTTTGCGGTGTGTTTGTTGAGACCGATGAATTGTGGGTTTATGATCCAGTCTATCTATGAATAATATTTGAATCTTCTCTGAATTCTTTTATGTATGATTAGTTATCTTTGCAAGTCTCTTTGAATTATCAGTTTGGTTTGGCCTACTAGATTGGTTTTTTTTGCCATGGGAGAAGTGCTTAGCTTTGGGTTCGATCCTGCGGTGTCCTTTCCCAGTGACAGAAGGGGCAGCAAGGCACGTATTGAATTGTTGCCATCGAGGATAACAAGATGGGGTTTTTATCATATTGCATGAAACTATCCCTCTACATCATGTCATCTTGCTTAAGGCATTACTCTGTTTTTAACTTAATACTCTAGATGCATGCTGGATAGCGGTCGATGAGTGGAGTAATAGTAGTAGATGCAGGCAGGAGTCGGTCTATCTGTCTCGGACGTGATGCCTATATACATGATCATACCTAGATATTCTCATAACTATGCTCAATTTTGTCAATTGCTCAACAGTAATTTGTTCACCCACCGTAGAATACTTATGCTCTTGAGAGAAGCCACTAGTGAAACCTATGGCCCCCGGGTCTCTTTCTCATCATATCAATCTCCATCACTTTATTATTGCTTTGCTTTTTTTACTTTGCCTTTTACTTTTCACTTTGCATCTCTATACCAAAAATATTATTTATCATCTCTATCAGATCTCACTTTCGTAAGTGACCATGAAGGGATTGACAACCCCTAAGCGCGTTGGTTGCGTTGAGCTATTGTTTTTGTGTAGGTACGAGGGACTCGCGCGTAGCCTCCTACTGGATTGATACCTTGGTTCTCAAAAACTGAGGAAAAAACTTACGCTACTTTGCTGCATCATCCTCTCCTCTTTGGGGAAATCCAACGCAGTGCTCATGAGGTAGCAAGAAGAATTTCTAGCGCCGTTGCCGGGGAGGTCTACGCAAAAGTCAACATACCAAGTATCCATCACAATCCCTATCTCCCGCATTACATTATTTGCCATTCGCCTCTCGTTTTCCTCTCCCCCACTTCACCCTTGCCGTTTTATTCACCCTCTCTCTCTCTATCCTCCCTCTCTTTCTCTATTCGTCTCTTTTTGCCCGCTTGCTTTTTGTTTGCTTGTTTGTCGCGATGGCTCAAGATAATACCAAATTGTGTGACTTCACCAATACCAACAATAATGATTTCCTTAGCACTCCGATTTCTCCTCTTACCGATGCTGAATCTTGTGAAATTAATGCTGCTTTGCTGAATCTTGTCATGAAAGATCCATTTTCCGGCCTTCCTAGTGAAGATGCCGCTACCCATCTTAATAGCTTCGTTGATTTGTGTGACATGCAAAAGAAGAAAGATGTCGATAATGATATTGTTAAATTGAAGCTATTTCCTTTTTCGCTTAGAGATCGTGCTAAAGATTGGTTTTCATATTTGCCTAAAAATAGTATTGATTCATGGAACAAGTGCAAAGATGCTTTTATCTCTAAGTATTTTCCTCCCGCTAAGATCATCTCTCTTAGAAACGATATTATGAATTTTAAGCAACTTGATCATGAACATTTTGCACAAGCTTGGGAGAGAATGAAATTAATGATACATAATTGCCCTACTCATGGTTTGAATTTGTGGATGATTATACAGAAAATTTATGCCGGATTGAACTTTGCTTCTAGAAATCTTTTAGATTCGGCTGTGGGAGGCACTTTTATGGAAATCACTTTAGGAGATGCTACTAAACTCCTAGATAATATTATGGTTAATTATTCTCAATGGCACACTGAAAGATCTACTAATAAAAAGGTGCATGCGATAGAAGAAATTAATGTTTTGAGTGGAAAGATGGATGAACTTATGAAATTATTTGCTACTAAGAGTGTTTCATCTGATCCTAATTATATGCCTTTGTCTACTTTGATTGAGAATAATAATGAATCTATGGATGTGAATTTTGTTGGTAGGAATAATTTTGGTAACAACGCGTATAGAGGAAATTTCAACTCTAGGCCTTATCCTAGCAATCCCTCTAATAATTATGGTAATTCCTACAACAATTCTTATGGAAATTATAATAAGATGCCCTCTGATTTTGAATCTAATATTAAAGAATTTATTTCTTTGCAAAAGAATTTTAATGCTATGATTGAAGAAAAATTGCTTAAGATTGATGATTTGGCTAGGAACGTTGATAGAATGTCTCTTGATGTTGATTCTTTAAAACTTAGATCTATTCCTCCTAAGTATGATATCAATGAGTCTCTCAAAGCCATGAGAATTTCCATTGATGAGTGCAAGGAAAGAACCGCTAGGACGCATGCTATGAAAGATGCCTTTATTAAAGCGTGTTCTTCCAATTCCTATGAAAATAAAGATGAAGATCTAAAAGTTATTGATGTGTCCCCTATTAAATCTTTGTTTTGCAATATTAATCTTGATAATGATGGGACTGAATATGACCCACCTTTACCTAGAAGGCGTTCTAAAAATTCGGAGTATTTAGATCTTGATGATGAAATCGATAAAAGTGGAAATAAAAGAAATAAAACCCCAGATGATACTAAATTTCAATTTCCATTAAAAAGGGAATGGAACACTTCCCTAGAAATAAAATAAAATTACCATATGAATCTATCATGAGAGCCACTTATGGATTGCCTACCAAAGATGGCAATACCTAGATCTATTCTTGCTTGTTATGCCTAGCTAGGGGCGTTAAACGATAGCGCTTGTTGGGAGGCAACCCAATTTTATTTTTATTCCTTACTTTTTGCTCCTGTTTAGTAATAAATAAATTATTTAGCCTCTTTTTTGGTTGTGTTTTTTGTGTTTAATTAGTGTTTGTGCCAAGTAGAACCGTTGGGAAGACTTGGGGAAAGTCTTGTTGAACTTGCTGTAAAAAACAGAAACTTTAGCGCTCACGAGAACTGCTTCCATTTTTATTTGGAGAGTGATATTTAGTTAATTCTTTTTGAATATGATTGATAGATAAATTACTCACGTCCAGAAATTTATTTTAGAATTTTTGGGGTTCCAGATCTTGCGCTAGCTACAGATTACTACAGACTATTCTGTTTTTGACAGATTCTGTTTTGCGTGTGTTGTTTGCTTATTTTGATGAATCTATGGCTAGTAAAATAGTTTATAAACCATAGAGAAGTTGGAATACAGTAGGTATAACACCCATATAAATAAAGAATGAGTTCATTACAGTACCTTGAAGTGGTCTTTTGTTTTCTTTCGCTAACGGAGCTCATGAGTTTTCTACTTTAAGTTTTGTGTTGTGAAGTTTTCAAGTTTTGGGTAAAGATTTGATGGATTATGGAACAAGGAGTGGCAAGAGCCTAAGCTTGGGGATGCCCATGGCACCCCCAAGATAATCTAAGGACACCTAAAAGCCAAAGCTTGGGGATGCCCCAGAAGGCATCCCCTCTTTCGTCTACTTCTATCGGTAACTTTACTTGGAGCTATATTTTTATTCACCACATGATATGTGTTTTGCTTGGAGCGTCTTTTATGATTTGAGTCTTTGCTTGTTAGTCTACCACAATCATCCTTGCTGTACACACCTTTTGAGATAGCCATACATGATTTGGAATTTGTTAGAATACTCTATGTGCTTCACTTATATCTTTTGAGCTCTATAGTTTTACTCTAGTGCTTCACTTATATCTTTTGAGTTTTATAGTTTTGCTCTAGTGCTTCACTTATATATTTTAGAGCACGGTGGTGGATTTGTTTTATAGAAACTATTGATCTCTCATGCTTCACTTATATTATTTTGAGAGTCGTAATAGCATGGTAATTTGCTTAAAATCCTAATATGCTTGGTATGCAAGATTAAAAATAAAACTTTCTTATGAGTGTGTTGAATACTAAGAGAAGTTTGATGCTTGCTGATTGTTTTGAGACATGGAGGTAATAATATCAAAGTCATGCTAGTTTAGTAGTTGTGAAATTGAGAAATACTTGTGTTGAAGTTTGCAAGTCCCGTAGCATGCACGTATGGTAAACGTTATGCAACAAATTTGAAACATGAGGTGTTATTTGATTGTCTTCCTTATGAGTGGCGGTCGGGGACGAGCGATGGTCTTTTCCTACCAATCTATCCCCCTAGGAGCATGCGCGTAGTACCGAGGTTTTTGATGACTTGTAGATTTTTGCAATAAGTATGTGAGTTCTTTATGACTAATGTTGAGTCCATGGATTATACGCACTCTCACCCTTCCATCCTTGCTAGCCTCTTCGGTACCGTGCATTGCCCTTTCTCACATTGAGAGTTGGCGCAAACTTCGCCGGTGCATCCAAACCCCGTGATATGATATGGTCTTTCATACATAAACCTCCTTATATCTTCCTCAAAATAGCCACCATACCTACCTATTATGGCATTTCCATAGCCATTCCGAGATATATTGCCGTGCAACTTTCCATCATTCCGTTCATCATGACACATTCATCATTGTCATATTGCTTAGCATGATCATGTAGTTGACATAGTATTTGTGGCAAAGCCACCATTCATAATTCTTTCATACATGTCACTCTTGGTTCATTGTATATCCCGGTATACCGCCGGAGGCATTCATATAGAGTCATCTTTGTTCTAGTATCGAGTTGTAATCATTGAGTTGTAAATAAATAGAAGTGTGATGATCATCATTTTCTAGAGCATTGTCCCAAGTGAGGAATAAAAAAAATAGAAAGGCCATAAAAAGGAGAAGGCCCAAAAAAAGAGAAAGGCCATATAAAAAAAGAAAAGGCCCAAAAAAATGAGAGAAAAAGAGAGAAGGGACAATGTTACCATCCTTTGCCACACTTGTGCTTCAAAGTAGCACCATGATCTTCATAGTAGAGAGTCTCTCATGTTATCACTTTCATATACTAGTGGGAATTTTTCATTATAGAACTTGGCTTGTATATTCCAACAATGGGCCTCCTCAAGTGCCCTAGGTCTTTGTGAGCAAGCAAGTTGGATGCACACCCACTAGTTTCTTTTGTTGAACTTTCATACATTTATAGCTCTAGTGCATCCGTTGGATGCCAATCCCTACTCCTTGCATTAGCATCAATCGGTGGGCATCTCCATAGCCCATTGATTAGCCTCGTTGATGTGAGACTTTCTTCTTTTTTGTCTTCTCCACATAACCCCCCTCATTATATTCTATTCCACCTATAGTGCTATGTCCATGGCTCGCGCTCATATATTGCGTGAAAGTTTATAGGTTTGAGATCACTAAAGTATGAAACAATTGCTTGGCTTGTCATCGGGGTTGTACATGATGAAGCATTCTTGTGTGACAAAAATGAAACATGACTAAACCATATGATTTTGTAGGGATGAACTTTCTTTGGCCATGTTATTTTGAGAAGACATAATTGCTTAGTTAGTATGCTTGAAGTATTATCATTTTTATGTCAATATGAACTTTTATCTTGAATCTTTTGGATCTGAATATTCATACCACAATTAAGAAGAATTACATTAAAATTATGCCAAGTAGCACTCCGCATCAAAAATTCTGTTTTTATCATTTACCTACTCGAGGACGAGCAGGAATTAAGCTTGGGGATGCTTGATACATCTCCAACGTATCTATAATTTTTGATTGTTCCATGAAATATTATCTATTGTTTTGGACATTATTGGGCTTTATTATCCACTTTTATATTATTTTTGGGACTAACCTATTAACCGGAGGCCCAGCCTAGAATTGCTGTTTTTTGCCTGTTTTAGGGTTTCGAAGAAAAGGAATATCAAACGGAGTCCAAACGGAATGAAACCTTTGGGAACGTGATTTTCTCATCGAATACAACTTAGGAGACTTGGACCCTACGTCAAGCCACATAACAGGAGCCCACGAGGTAGGGGGGCACGCCTACCCCCCCCCAGGCGCGCCCTCCACCCTCGTGGGGCCCCTGTTGCTCCACCGACATACTTATTCCTCCTATATATATCCACGTTCCCCCAAACGATCAGAGGAGGAACCAAAAACCTAATTCCACCGCCGCAACTTTCTGTATCCATGAGATCCCATCTTGGGGCCTGTTCCGGAGCTCCACCGGAGGGGGCATCGATCACAGAGGGCTTCTACATCATCATCCAAGCCCCTCCGATGAAGTGTGAGTAGTTTACTTCAGACCTACGGGTCCATAGTTAGTAGCTAGATGGCTTCTTCTCTCTTTTTGGATCTCAATACAATGTTCTCCCCCTCTCTCGTGGAGATCTATTCGATGTAATCTTCTTTTTGCGGTGTGTTTGTTGAGATCGATGAATTGTGGGTTTATGATCCAGTCTATCTATGAATAATATTTGAATCTTCTCTGAATTCTTTTATGTATGATTAGTTATCTTTGCAATTCTCTTTGAATTATCAGTTTGGTTTGGTCTACTAGATTGGTTTTTCTTGCCATGGGAGAAGTGCTTAGCTTTGGGTTCGATCTTGCTGTGTCCTTTACCAATGACAAAAGGGGTAGCAAGGCACGTATTGTATTGTTGCCATCGAGGATAATAAGATGGTTTTTTATCATATTGCATGAAACTATCCCTATACATCATGTCATCTTGCTTAAGGCGTTACTCTATTTTTAACTTAATACTCTAGATGCATGCTGGATAGCGGTCGATGAGTGGAGTAATAGTAGTAGATGTAGGCAGGAGTCGGTCTAGTTGTCTCGGACGAGATGCCTATATACATGATCATACCTAGATATTCTCATAACTATGCTCAATTCTGTCAATTGCTCAACAGTAATTTGTTCACCCACCGTAGAATACTTATGCCCTTGAGAGAAGCCAGTAGTGAAACCTATGCCCCCCGGGTCTCTTTCTCATCATATCAATCTCCATCACTTTATTATTGCTTTGCTTTTTTACTTTGCCTTTTACTTTTCACTTTGCATCTCTATACCAAAAATACCAAAAATATTATTTATCATCTCTATCAGATCTCACTTTCGTAAGTGACCGTGAAGGGATTGACAACCCCTAAGCGCGTTGGTTGCGTTGAGCTATTGTTTTTGTGTAGGTACGAGGGACTCGCGCGTAGCCTCCTACTGGATTGATACCTTGGTTCTCAAAAGCCGAGGGAAATACTTACGCTACTTTGCTGCATCATCCTCTCCTCTTCGGGGAAATCCAACGCAGTGCTCAAGAGGTAGCACATGGTCAAGTAACATGACCTCCAGAACAGGATTACCGTACCACTCTGGCGCGGATCTTATTCTGGTTGACCTGCGAGGTTCGGCAGTAACTTGATCAGAAGTTTCATGATCATCATCATTAGCTTTCTCACTAATTGGTGTAGGAATCTCTGGAACTGATTTATGTGATGAACTACTTGTTGGGGAACGCAGTAATTTCAAAAAAATTCCTACACACACGCAAGATCCATCTAGGTGATGCATAGCAACGAGTGGGAGAGTGTGTCCACGTACCCTCATAGACCGAAAGCGGAAGCGTCTATCAACGCGGTTGATGTAGTCGTATGTCTTCACGATCCGACTGATCCTAGCACCGAACGTATGGAACCTCCGTGTTCAGCACACGTTCAGCTCGATGACGTCCCTCGTACTCTTGATCCAGTTGAGGCTGAGGGAGAGTTCCGTCAGCACGACGGCATGGCGACGGTGATGATGAAGTTACTGGCGCAGGGTTTCGTCTAAGCACTACGATGATATGACCGAGGTGTGTAACTATGGAGGGGGGCACCGCACACGGCTAAGAGATTGTCTGTTGTGCCTTTGGGGTGCCCCCTGCCCACGTATATAAAGGAGGGAGGAAGAGAAGGCCGACCCTAGAGGGGGGGCGCAGAGTGTGGGGAATCCTACTAGGACTCCCAAGTCCTAGTAGGAATCCCTTTTCCTTTCCGGAGTAGGAGAGAAGAAAGAGGTAAAAAGACAGGGAGTAGGAACAGGCAAGGGGGGGCGCTGTCGGTGTCAAAAACCGGCGGATCTCGGTAGGGGGTCCCGAATGTGCGTCTAAGGCGAATGGCAATGGAGGCAGGGGACACAGACTGCTTTACCCAGGTTCGTCAGCTGTCCACTCTCGATTAGGTAATACCCTACTTCCTGCTTGATTGGGGAGAGGATATGAGATTAACAAGAGGACTACCACGAGATCGTAGAGGTAAAACCCGAAGCTAGCACTCTGATTATGATTGTTTTTCCTATACTATCATCCTTATATGCACCGAGGGGCCATTACACAGATCGAGAGGGATTACCATATCACAATCGGTTGCCCAACTAGTAAGTAATCGGACATGGTTGACGAGTCCTTCATTATTGTATCTTCAATCCTAACGATCTGGCAAAGATATAGTCGGCAGTTCGAGGAACCCCCAATCCAGGACTCCGACTCAGAGCCATTGTAACACCACGGATGTAACTTTCCCAATTTGTACTCCAACTCTTGCCGTTTCCGGCGTTAAGTTATATTTATTTCTCGGGTTCGGGTCTTTGTCTCCGTGTGTTGTTGTCGTTGTCATGCATCTCATATCATGTCATCATGTGCATTGCATTCGCATCCGTGTTCACCTCATGCATTCGAGCGTTTTCCCCGTTGTCCGTTTTGCATTCCGGCGCTTCGTTCTCCTCTGGTGGTCATTTCTAGCTTTCTTTCGTGTGTGGGGATTAAACATTTCCGGATTGGACCGAGACTTGCCAAGCGGCCTTGGTTTACTACTGGTAGACCGCCTGTCAAGTTTCGTACCATTTGGACTTCGTTTGGTACTCCAACGGTTAACCGAGGGACCGAAAAGGCCTCGTGTGTGTTGCAGCCCAACACCCCTCCAATTTGGCCCAAAACCCACCAAACTCTTCTCCATGTCCTAGAGCGTTCGATCACGATCGCGTGGCCGAAAACCGCACCTCATTTGGACTCTCCTAGCTCCCTCTATGCCTATAAATAGACCCCTCTGTTTTCGGATCTCTTCCTCTCCCCGAAACCGTAAAATCCTCTCTCCGCCGCACCGGACGTGTTCGGACGAGCCGGACAACGTCCGGATCTCACCGCCGCCGCCACTCCCATGCCGCCAAGTGGCAAGCCCCTCGCCCCGCGCCGCGCGGCCCGCGAGCCCGTCCCCAGCCCCCGAAGCCCATCGGATCCCGCCGCCGCCTGGGTACCGCGCCGCCCGACCGACCTTCGCCGCCCGCCGCCCGCTGCCGCGGCCGCCCGACCGGCCTCGATCGCCCGCCGCCGCCTGCCGCGCCGCCGTCGCCTCCAGCCGCCGTCGCGCGCCGCCCAGCCGCCGCCGCAGCCGCCTCCCGTCGACGGCCGAGCCGCCCGCCGTCGCCGGACCGCATCACCGCCGCCGCCGGCGACCTCCCTCCGGCCGCCGTCGTCCTCTCCGGTGAGGTCCGGTGGATCGGGACGAGATCCACCGGGATCTCATCCAAACACCCTCGCCTCGCCCGGATCTCCTCGTCCCGGGTCCTCTCCGTCCCGGTTTGATTTTTTCCGGAGAGGTTGTTTTTTTGTCTAAGTCCCAGAAATTCCAGTCCATATGCACGTGTTCACGGCTCCGTAACATTGCATCCGTAGCTCCGATTCATGCATATAGCATATCAAAATGTTCGCCTCGACGAGTACATCATTTCATTCCACTGCATCATTTTCATTTGAGCTCATCGTGATGCCTGAAATGCTGTTAGAAGAGGCCTTCGTGAGTTAATTGTCAGATCTGCTAGTTCATCTTAGACTTTTGTCATTTTTGCCATGATTAATGTGTGCATGATATGCTGTGAGTCCTTCATATGTTTTGTTAAGCATTTTGTTATCTTTTCAGAGGTGCAACCCATGCATTTTTAGGATGTGTGTGGTGACTTGTGCAAGCTTGCAAAGTGAGGCACCCGGTAAATCTGTTTTCAGGGACTTAGTAGTTTTCACTAAGTCTGGGATTATTTAGTTCATGATGCCGTATGTTCAGCTTGTTTCCTAGTGATCCGTGCCTCTTTTGAGGATGATCAGTAAAGAAGTTTTGTTAATAATGTTATGCTCTATCCATCCATGTCTTTTTTTGCAACTATGGAGCACCCTAGCTTGAGTAAATCGAGATCTACTTTTGCTTCGTTGTGAATCTGGGCAGATCGTCAACTTGTTTGCGATTTTGCCGATGTTATTGTAGTTGATCCGTGCATGCTATGCCATTGTTCTTGCCATGTCTAGCTTGTATTTTGTGCCTTCTTAATGGATGTATGCTTGCCTTGCCATGACTTGCACCGTAGTGAGTGCATCGAGCTCGTTTACATGCCTTCGTGAGTTATATTTCAGCATGTCTCAGTTTTCACTAAGTCTGAAAACTGATTGTGTTTTAGCTATGTTCGTGTGCTTGTTAGTATATTTTGTGAACCCTTTTGGCCCCAGGTCACTTTGGGTCTTTTGTTAAGCTTGTTGAGTAGCTCCATGCCATGTTCTTACTTGTCTTAATCAGGTCATGTATCATGTTGTTTTGCTGCTCCGAAGAGGGCTTCGTGATCTGAAATTTCAGACAAGTGTTAATTTCACTAAGTCTGAATCTGTTTTGCATTTGCGTTTTTGCGATGCTTGTTAGAACCTCATAATGGGTGAATTGGCCGTGGCTCAGTGCTAGTCTTTTGTTAAGCATATTGTGTGCATCCCTGCCATGTATTTTGTTGTCATGTTTGGTGCTGTAGCATGTTCATTTCATTGCATTTAGATGCCTACTTGCTGTAAATCACAGACCGATGTCATTTTTGAATCGCTTGCCATTTCCAAACCGTAACTCCGATTCCGGCGTTCTTTATATCGTTTTCAAGCGATTTCATCTCATCTTTCCAGTGGCACCCTTGGAATTCCAAGTTGAGGCCAGGTTCATGCATTTCCTGTCATATCTTGCATTTTGCATCCCGCATCGCATCCCGCATAGCATATCATCATTTGCATCGTATTGCTTGAGTTTGCACGTGGTTGATTGTATCCTTGTTGCTTGTTTGTCTTGTTTGGGTAGAGCCGGGAGACGAGTTCGCTACCGAGGAGCCCGTTGAGTTTGCTTTTGAGGATCCAGTCAACTCTGACAACTGTGCAGGCAAGATGATCATACCCTCGAAATCACTACTATCTTTGCTATGCTAGTTTGCTCGCTCTTTGCTATGCCAATGCTACGATGCCTACCATTTGCTTGTCAGCCTCCCAAATTGCCATGTCAAACCTCTAACCCACCATTGTCCTAGCAAACCGTTGATTGGCTATGTTACCGCTTTGCTCAGCCCCTCTTATAGCGTTGCTAGTTGCAGGTGAAGATTGGAGGCCGTTCCTTGTTGGAACATTTTATTTACTTGTTGGGATATCATTATATTGCTATGTTATCTTAATGCATCTATATACTTGGTAAAGGGTGGAAGGCTCGGCCTCTCGCCTAGTGTTTTGTTCCACTCTTGCCGCCCTAGTTTCCGTCATATCGGTGTTATGTTCCCGGATTTTGCGTTCCTTACGCGGTTGGGTTATAATGGGAACCCCTTGATAGTTCGCCTTGATTAAAGCTTTTCCAGCAATGCCCAACATTGGTTTTACCATTTGCCACCTAGCCTTTTTTCCCTTGGGTTCTGCAGACTCAAGGGTCATCTTATTTTAACCCCCCCCGGGCCAGTGCTCCTCTGAGTGTTGGTCCGAACCGAGTGACTGCGGGGCCACCTCGGGGCAACTTGAGGGTTGGTTTTACTCGTAGGCTGTCTCATCTGAGTGTGCCCTGAGAAAGAGATATGTGCAGCTCCTATCGGGATTTGTCGGCACATTCGGGCGGTGTTGCTGGTCTTGTTTTAACCTGTCGAAGTGTCTTGAGTTACCGAGATACCGAGTCTGATCGAAATGTCTTGGGAGGAGGTCTATTCCTTCGTTGACCGTGAGAGCTTGTCATGGGCTAAGTTGGGACTCCCCTGCAGGGATTGAACTTTCGAAAGCCGTGCCCGCGGTTATGGGCAGATGGGAATTTGTTAATGTTCGGTTGTAGATAACTTGAACCTTAATTAATTAAAATGAATCAACTGAGTGTGTTACCGTGATGGCCTCTTCTCGGCGGAGTCCGGGAAGTGGACACGGTGTTGGAGTAATGTTTGCGCAGGTTGCTCTCTAGCTAGCACTCGTGCTTTGCCTCCTCTTCTCGCTCTCTTTTGCGTATAAGTTAGCCACCACATATGCTAGTCGCTTGCTGCAGTTCCACATATATTTGCCTATCCTTCCTATAAGCTTAAATAGTCTTGATCGCGAGGGTGCGAGATTGCTGAGTCCCTGTGGCTCACAGATTACTATTACACCAGATGCAGGGCCTGATGATTCCGCTCCAGGAGACGCTTATGAGCTCAAGTGGGAGTTCAACGAAGACTCTCAGCGATACTATGTTTCTTTTCCCGACGATCAGTAGTGGTGCCCAGTTGGGGGTGATTGGGACCGTGTCGCATGTTGGGTTGTTTTCTATCTTGGCGCCGTAGTCGGGCCATGAGTGTTTGGATGATGTATGTTATTTATGTACTCTGATGTGACGTGGCGAGTGTAAGCCAACTATGTTTTCCCCCTTTTATTCTATATGTTACATGGGATGTTGTGATGGTTGCCTAACTTGCGACATTGCTTTCAATGCGGTTATGTCTCTAAGTCGTGCCTCGACACGTGGGAGCTATAGCCGCATCGAGGGCGTTACAAGTTGGTAATCAGAGCCATCCCCGACCTTAGGATCCCCATTGCTTGATCGTTTTTTGCGGCTGAGTTGTGTCTAGAAAAAAAGTTTTGAGTCTTTAGGAATTATATATCAGAGAGTTTAGGAATTATTTTTACTTCCCAGTCTCCTCATCGCTCTGGTAAGGCATCCTGACGTAGAGTTTTGACTCTTCTCTTCCCAAATTTCACTAAATTTTTTTTAGGATCCCGCGGGTATCTTCGAATCGTTCCGATGGTTTTATGATGAGAACATTGTCTTGGTGCCTCCTGTCAGGGGTTTAGTGGAAGTGTCCCGGGGAGTTGAGCTCTGAGATGTTGTCATCATAATTTTATCGTTGCAATTCTGGAATACTTGAGATATTTTCGCCGACATCGAAAATCTCTTTTATGCAGTTCATTGGTGAGATAACCTCGACGCCACCCAGTACTGGGGCGGGAGTTCGGGAGTATCGCCATAACTTGTATAACGGATGCTTTTCGAAGGTTGAGGTAGATGGTTTCCGAAGTTTTCTTGGTTATGTGTTGAAGGATGGATACAGCTGGATGTAGGATTTGCTAGTTTGGGTGAGATATTATGCTTCCCCTGTATCCCCAACACCTGATTGCATAACCGGAAAGGTTCGGGAGTTTCATAGGTGGGAATTCTAGTAGCTCTAGTTCTTCTTCCACGGATATTGGTTTGAGATTGGGATTTCTTACCGATTATTCGTTCTTGATCCGTACCTTGTTGATTTATTTCTCTACCTTAATTCTACGTGGCTTCTCAATTTATGGATATGTGACCATTTCAAGAGGAATGCATTCGTTCATTTTGTTCGGATGTGAAGACTATATGTTGCAATTTTCATTCCGTTGGATTCAGCTTCAATATTTATCTGTCAATGTGCTAATGGTGGTCAACCTCTTCAGGATGGCTCCTCCAACGCGCACGACTCCGAATCCTGATCCGCCACCACCTCCACCTCCTCCAGAGGCATGGCAAGCTGTGATGGCCGCAACCAATGCAAACACACAGCTGATCATGCAAATTCTTCAAGAGCGCAATCAAGGCAGTCAAGGGAATCAAGGCAGCAATCAGAGTCACTTTGCTACACTCAACCAGTTCCTTGCTAACGGGCCAAAGACTTTCAGCAATTGTGTTGAGGCAACCGATGCTGACGATTGGCTTGTGGATCTGTGTAAGCATTTCGAGTGCAGTAACGTCAGGCCTGAGGACTTTGTCAAGTTCGCTTCCTTCCAACTCAAAGATCAAGCTGCAGAATGGTTCCAGCAGTACAAGGATTCCAGAGGTGGACGTGTTATCACTTGGGATGATTTCCGTCGAGATTTCCGAGCTCATCATATTCCGCAGAGCGTGGTTGAAAGCAAGCGTGAGGAATTCCGCAATCTGAAGCAAGGCTCTTTGTCTATCTATGACTACAACAAGTTGTTCCAGAAGCTTGCCCGCTTTGCCAAGCAGGACGTGCCTGATGAGAAGAGCATGATATATCAGTTCAGGGGTGGTCTCAGAGAAGAAATTCAGCTCGCTCTTGTTCTCTTTGAGCCCTTGAGATACGATGAGTTCTACAACATGGCACTGAAGCAAGAGGCTGCTCAGTTGAGGTGTGATGCTTCCAGGAAGCGAGTCAGAGATGTTACTCCTTCTTCCTCTACTCAAGTGGCCAAGCAGCAGAAGTTTTGGCTTCCTCCTCCTTCATTCCGTCAGCCGTATCAGCAGAAGAGCAAAGGTGGCAGTGGTTCTTCCCACCCACCCAACCCTGGCTTTTAGAACAAGACTTCGTCTCAAGCTCCAAGATCGAGTGCTCCGTATCACCGTCCGCTTTCAGAGGTCACGTGCAACAAGTGCCAACAGAAGGGTCACTATGCCAACAAGTGTTTCAACCAGAGGCGTCTTCCTCCTCCTCCTCCTGTCAGATCGGCAAGTACAGCTGTGGTCAAGCATAACCCCAAGCATGCCAAGGTCAACTTGATGAATGCAGCTCAGGCAGAGGACTCGTCAGATGTGATCATGGGTAACCTTCCTGTTAACGATGTTCCTGCTAAAGTTCTTTTTGACACTGGTGCATCGTATTCCTTTTTGTCATGCCCTTTTGCATCGAAGCACAATGTTGATATCGAGATTATGCCCAAAGTCATGCAAGTTGTTTCTCCCGGCAAGCTTTTGACTTCTAGTTTGGTTGCTCCCGATGTTGCTATCACGTTGGGCGATTACAAGTTTCTCTCTTCTCCGGTGGTGCTTGGTAACTCGGATATTGATCTTATCCTCGGGATGGATTGGCTTTCTAAGCACAAGGCTCAGCTTTATTGTGCAGCCAGGCAGATTCAATTGACTCATTCGCCTGAGGATGTAATTGTCTTTGCCGCTCAGGATAATACCATCCGTCTGTTTTCTCTCAATGAGAAGGGTGAATTGGATGCTATCTCTCAAATTCCAGTCGTTTGTGAATATCAAGACGTCTTTCCAGAAGAGCTCCCAGGAATGCCTCTACACCGGCCAGTTGAATTCGTTATTGAACTTGAGCCTGGCACGGAACCTGTGTGCAAGCGTCCTTACAAGCTCGGACCTGAAGAGTTGAAAGAGCTGAAGAAGCAACTCGATATGCAAGAGAAAATGGGTCTCATCCGGCCTAGTTCTTCTCCGTGGGGTTGTGGTGTTCTTTTTGTGAAGAAGAAGGATGGAACGGACCGACTTTGTGTTGATTACCGTCCAGTGAACAAGAAGACCATCAAGAACAAATACCCACTTCCCAACATCAATGAGCTGTTCGAACAACTCAAAGGTGCCCAAGTATTCTCCAAGCTTGATCTTCGTATGGGTTATCACCAGATTCGCATTCGTGAAGAAGATATTCCCAAGACAGCATTCAGAACAAGCTTTGGTTCATATGAATACACTGTCATGTCTTTTGGCCTCGCCAACGCTCCTCCGACGTTCTCTCGCATGATGAACTTCATCTTCAATGCCTACACCAATGACTTCGTTTTGGTCTATCTCGACGACATTCTGGTTTTCTCCAAGAACAAGGAAGATCATGCCAAGCACTTGCGTTTGGTTCTTGATAAGCTCAGAGAACATCAGTTCTACGCCAAGTTCTCCAAGTGTGAATTTTGGCTCGATGAGGTTCTTTATCTTGGTCATATCATCTCTGCCAAGGGCATTGCCGTGAATCCTGAGAAGGTGTCTGCAATTGTGAATTGGGAACCTCCTCAGAACGTGAAGCAACTCCGCAGTTTTCTCGGTCTCGCAAGCTATTGCCGAAGATTCGTTGAAAACTTTTCTAAGATCGCGAAGCCTCTCTCAAATCTTCTTCAGAAGCACGTCAAGTACGTTTGGTCTCCGGAGTGTGATATTGCTTTCAACACTTTGAAAGAGAAATTGATCACTGCTCCAGTTCTGACTCCACCTGATGAATCCAAGCCGTACGAGGTCTTTTGTGATGCCTCTCTCCAAGGTCTTGGCGCAGTATTGATGCAAGAGAAGAAAGTTGTTGCTTATACATCTCGCCAGTTGAAGCCTAATGAGAAGAACTACCCCACTCATGATCTCGAGTTGGCGGCAGTTGTGCATGCTCTTTTGACTTGGAGACATCTTCTATTGGGAAGAAAAGTGGACATTTTCACTGATCACAAGAGTCTCAAGTACATCTTCACTCAGCCTAATCTCAACCTCAGGCAAACTCGATGGGTCGAAATGATTCAAGAGTATAATCCGAGTATTGAGTATACTCCAGGCAAGGCCAATGTGATTGCTGACGCTTTGAGCAGAAAGGCTTACTGCAACAGTCTTATTCTTAAGCCTTGTCAACCCGAGCTTTGTGAAGCTTTCCGCAAACTTAATCTGCAAGTTGTTCCTCAAGGTTTCCTCGCCAACCTTCAAGTCTCTCCTACCTTAGAAGACCAGATTCGCCAAGCCCAGCTTCTTGATGCTATGGTGAAAAAGGTGAAGATTGGGATTGCCAAGAGTCAGTCCAAGTACAAGTGCTACCGCCTTGATGACAAGGACACTCTCTTCTTCGAGGATCGTATTGTTGTGCCCAAAGGTGACCTTCGTAAAGTGATCATGAACGAGGCTCACAATTCTCTCCTCTCCATCCACCCTGGGAGTACGAAGATGTACCAGGACCTCAAGCAAGCTTATTGGTGGACTTGAATGAAGCGCGAGATCGCTCAATTCGTGAATGAATGTGATGTCTGCAGAAGAGTGAAGGCAGAACACCAAAGGCCAGCAGGTCTCCTCCAACCTCTTGCCATTCCAGAATGGAAGTTTGACCACATTGAAATGGACTTCGTGACTGGGTTTCCAAAGTCCAAGCGTGGCAATGATGCTATATTCGTTGTCATCGACAAACTCACCAAAGTGGCTCACTTTCTGCCTATCAAAGAGTCGATCACTGCAGCTCAATTGGCGGAACTCTATACCTCTCGCATTGTCTCTCTGCACGGTATTCCTCAAGTGATCTCTTCAGACCGTGGCAGCATCTTTACCTCGAAGTTTTGGGATTCTTTCCAGAAGGCCATGGGCACTAACATCCGCTTCAGCACTAGCTTTCCATCCTCAAACAAGCGGTCAAGTCGAGCGTGTCAACCAGATTCTTGAAGATATGCTCAGGGCTTGTGTGATCTCCTTCGGCATGAAGTGGGAGGATTGTCTTCCTTATGCTGAATTCTCATACAACAACAGTTTTCAAGCAAGTTCGGGCAAGGCCCCATTTGAAATTCTGTATGGCAGGAAGTGTCGTACCCCTCTCAACTGGTCTGAAACCGGTGAACGTCAGCTGCTGGGTAATGACTTAATCACAGAAGCAGAAGAAATGTGCAAAGTCATTCGTGATAACCTCAAAGCAGCCCAATCCCGCCAGAAGAGCTACTATGATAGTAAGCACCGTGATTTGGCTTTCGAGATCGGAGATCATGTTTACCTCCGCGTCTCTCCTATGAAAGGTACTCGTCGCTTCGGTATCAAAGGGAAGCTTGCCCCTAGATACGTGGGACCTTTCAAGATTGTCAGCAAGAGAGGCGACCTCGCCTATCAACTCGAGCTTCCTTCAAACTTTGCAAATGTTCATGACGTGTTCCATGTCTCTCAGCTTCGAAAGTGCTTCAAGACTCCTGACCGCACCGTCAACTTCGAGGACATTGAGCTCCAAGAAGATCTCTCTTATCGTGAGCACCCAGTTGCTATTCTTGAAGAGACTGAACGCAAGACTCGCAACAAGTCAATCAAATTTCTCAAAGTCAAGTGGTCACACCATTCCGACCGTGAAGCTACCTGGGAACGCGAGGATCACCTCCGTTCTGAGTACCCGGCGTTCTTTCAGTCCTAGATCTCGGGACGAGATCTTTTCGTAGTGGTGGAGTGTTGTAACACCACGGATGTAACTTTCCCAATTTGTACTCCAACTCTTGCCATTTCCGGCGTTAAGTTATATTTATTTCCTCGAGTTCGGGTTTTGTCTCCGTGTGTTGTTGTCGTTGTCATGCATCTCATATCATGTCATCATGTGCATTGCATTCGCATCCGTGTTCATCTCATGCATTCGAGCGTTTTCCACGTTGTCCGTTTTGCATTCTGGCGCTTCGTTCTCCTCCGGTGGTCATTTCTAGCTTTCTTTCGTGTGTGGGGATTAAACATTGCCGGATTGGACCGAGACTTGCCAAGCGTCCTTGGTTTACTACCGGTAGACCGCCTGTCAAATTTCGTACCATTTGGACTTCGTTTGGTACTCCAACGGTTAACCGAGGGACCGAAAAGGCCTCGTGTGTGTTGCAGCCCAACACCCCTCCAATTTGGCCCAAAACACACCAAACTCTGCTCCATGTCCTAGAGCGTTCGATCACGATCGCGTGGCCGAAACCGCACCTCATTTGGACTCTCCTAGCTCCCTCTATGCATATAAATAGACCCCTCCGTTTTCGGATCTCTTCCTCTCCCCGAAACCCTAAAATCCTCTCTCCGCCGCACCGGACGTGTCCGGACGAGCCGGACAACGTCCGGATCTCACCGCCGCCGCCACTCCCACGCCGCCAAGTGGCAGCCCCTCGCCCCCGCGCCGCGCGGCCCACGAGCCCGTCCTCGGCCCCCGAAGCCCATCGGATCCCGCCGCCGCCTGGGTACCGCGCCGCCCGACCGGCCTCGCCGCCTGCCGCCGCCTGCCGCGCCGCCCGCCGCCTCCAGCCGCCGTCGCGCGCCGCCCGCTGCATCCCGCCGCCTGCCGCGCCGCCCAGCCGCCGCCGCCGCCGCCGAGCCGCCTCCCGTCGACGGCCGAGCCGCACGCCGCCGCCGGCGACCTCCCTCCGGCGGCCGTCGTCCTCTCCGGTGAGTTCCGGTGGATCGGGACGAGATCCACCAGGATCTCATACAAACGCCCTCGCCTCGCCCGGATCTCCTCGTCCCGGGTCCTCTCCGTCCCGGTTTGACTTTTTTCGGAGAGGTTGTTTTTTTGTCTAAGTCCCAGAAATTCCAGTCCATATGCATGTGTTCGTGGCTCCGTAACTTTGCATCCGTAGCTCCGTTTCATGCATATAGCATATCAAAATGTTCGTCTCGACGAGTAGATCATTTCATTCCATTGCATAATTTTAATTTGAGCTCATCTTGATGCCTGAAATGCTGTTAGAAGAGGCCTTCATGAGTTAATTGTAAGATCTGCTAGTTCATCTTAGACTTTTGTCATTTTTGCCATGATCAATGTGTGCATGATATGCCTGTGAGTCCTTCATATGTTTTGTTAAGCATTTTGTTATCTTTCCAGAGGTGCAACCCATGCATTTTTAGGATGTGTGTGGTGACTTGTGCAAGCTTGCAAAGTGAGGCACCCGGTAAATCTGTTTTCAGGGACTTAGTAGTTTTCACCAAGTCTGGGATTATTTAGTTCATGATGCCGTATGTTCAGCTTGTTTCCTAGTGATCCGTGCCTCTTTTGAGGATGATCAGAAAAGAAGTTTTGTTAATAATGTTATTCTCTATCCATCCATGTCTTTGTTTGCAATTATGGAGCAACCTAGCTTGCGTAAATTGAGCTCTACTTTTGCTTCGTTGTGAATCTGGGCAGATCGTCAACTTGTTTGCGATTTTGCCGATGTTATTGTAGTTGATCCATGCATGCTATGCCTTTGTTCTTGCCATGTCTAGCTTGTATTTTGTGCCTTCTTTATGGGTGTATGCTTGCCTTGCCATGACTTGCACCGTAGTGAGTGCATCGAGCTCGTTTACGTGCCTTCATGAGTTATGTTTCAGCATGTCCCAGTTTTCACTGTCTGAAAACTGATTATGTTTTAGCTATGTTCGTGTGCTTGTTAGTATATTTTGTGAACCCTTTTGGCCCTAGGTCACTTTGGGTCTTTTGTTAAGCTTGTTGAGTATCTCCATGCCATGTTCTTACTTGTCTTAATCAGGTCATGTATCATGTTGTTTTGCTGCTCCGAAGAGGGCTTCATGATCTGAAATTTCAGACAAGTGTTAATTTCACTAAGTCTGAAATCTGTTTTGCATTTGCATTTTTTGACATGCTTCTTTGAACCTGTTAATGGATGAATTGGCCGTGGCTCAATGCTAGTATTTGGTTAAGCATCTTGTGTGCATCCCTGCCATGTATTTTGTTGTCATGTTTGGGTGCTGTAGCATGTTCATTTCGTTGCATTTAGATGCCTACTTGCTATAAATCGCAGACCGGTGTCATTTTTGAATCGCTTGCCATTTCCAAACCGTAACTCCGATTCCGGCGTTCTTTATATCGTTTTCAAGCGATTTCATCTCATCTTTCCAGTGGCACCCTTGGAATTCCAAGTTGAGGCTAGGTTCATGCATGTCCTATCATATCTTGCATTTTGCATCCCGCATCGCATCCCGCATAGCATATCATCTTTGCATCGTGTTGGTTGAGTTTGCACGTGGTTGATTGTGTCCTTGTTACTTGTTTGTCTTGTTTGGGTAGAGCTGGGAGACGAGTTCGCTACCAAGGAGCCCGTTGAGTTTGCTTTTGAGGATCCGGTCAACTCTGACAACTGTGCAGGCAAGATGATCATACCCTCGAAATCACTACTATCTTTGCTATGCTAGTTTGCTCGCTCTTTTGCTATGCCAATGCTACGATGCCTACCACTTGCTTGCAAGCCTCCCAAATTGCCATGTCAAACCTCTAACCCACCAATGTCCTAGCAAACCGTTGATTGGCTATGTTACCGCTTTGCTCAGCCCCTCTTATAGCGTTGCTAGTTGCAGGTGAAGATTGGAGGCCGTTCCTTGTTGGAACATCTTTTATTTACTTGTTGGGATATCATTATATTGCTATGTTATCTTAATGAATCTATATACTTGGTAAAGGGTGGAAGGCTCGGCCTCTCGCCTAGTGTTTTGTTCCACTCTTGCCGCCCTAGTTTCCGTCATATCGGTGTTATGTTCCCGGATTTTTGCGTTCCTTACGCGGTTGGGTTATAATGGGAACCCCTTGATAGTTCGCCTTGATTAAAGCTTTTCCAACAATGCCCAACATTGGTCTTACCATTTTCCACCTAGCCTTTTTTTCCCTTGGGTTCTGCAGACTCAAGGGTCATCTTATTTTAACCCCCCCGGGCCAGTGCTCCTCTGAGTGTTGGTCCGACCGAGTAGACTGCGGGGCCACCTCGGGGCAACTTGAGGGTTGGTTTTACTCGTAGGATGTCTCATCTGAGTGTGCCCTGAGAAAGAGATATGTGCAGCTCCTATCGGGATTTGTCGACACATTCGAGCGGTGTTGCTGGTCTTGTTTTAACCTGTCTAAGTGTCTTGAGTTACCGAGATACCGAGTCTGATCGAAATGTCTTGGGAGGAGGTCTATTCCTTCGTTGACCGTGAGAGCTTGTCATGGGCTAAGTTGGGACTCCCCTGCAGGGATTGAACTTTCGAAAGCCGTGCCCGCGGTTATGGGCAGATGGGAATTTGTTAATGTCCGGTTGTAGATAACGTGAACCTTAATTAATTAAAATGAATCAACTGAGTGTGTTACCGTGATGGCCTCTTCTCGGCGGAGTCCGGGAAGTGGACACGGTGTTGGAGTAATGTTTGCGCAGGTTGCTCTCTAGATTCTTGCTCGCGCTTTGCCTCCTCTTCTCGCTCTCTTTTGCGTATAAGTTAGCCACCACATATGCTAGTCGCTTGCTGCAGTTCCACATATATTTTCCTATCCTTCCTATAAGCTTAAATAGTCTTGATCGCGAGGGTGCGAGATTGCTGAGTCCCTGTGGCTCACAGATTACTATTACACCAGATGCAGGGTCTGATGATTCCTCTCCAGGAGACGCTTATGAGCTCAAGTGGGAGTTCGACGAAGACTCTCAGCGATACTATGTTTCTTTTCCCGACGATCAGTAGTGGTGCCCAGTTGGGGGTGATTGGGACCGTGTTGCATGTTGGGCTGTTTTCTATTTTGGCGCCGTAGTCGGGCCATGAGTGTTTGGATGATGTATGTTATTTATGTACTCTGATGTGACATGGCGAGTGTAAGCCAACTATGTTTTCCCCCTTTTATTCTATATGTTACATGGGATGTTGTGATGGTTGCCTAACTTGCGACATTGCTTTCAATGCGGTTATGTCTCTAAGTCGTGCCTCGACACGTGGGAGCTATAGCCGCATCGAGGGCGTTACACCCCTGAACCAGGCTTCAATGACGATGAGTCCGGCGCGCAGATTGTCTTCGGCATTGCAAGGCGGGTTCCTCCTCCGAATACTCCATAGAAGATTTCGAACACAAGGATAGTGTCCGGCTCTGCAAAACAAATTCCACATACCACCGTAGAGAGTATAATATTTCCACAAATCTAATCTGCTAACAACTTTTCATAACATGACATCACGCCATGGCCCGGTCATTATTCAAACCGTTTTCTCAACCAGCTACTGCACATATTGCGAGGCGGTTTTCTTGGCACATATTGTCAAAGCAGAGATCGTGTTCCCTTATCACGGGATTCTCATCAATATGGGTGTGGGTAACCCAACCGCGCCATTAATCACGGTGCTTGGGGGATAAGCGAGTTTACCAGGTAAGTGGGGAGGCGCAGAATCCCTGCTGCCTTTATAAGGGGATAAGGACCCCCTTTCACACCCACGCTTTCTTCTTCCTGATCCATTCCCCTTCGCCCGAGCTGCAGCGCCCGAGCGTTCATCTTCTCTGCCCACAAAGGCCTTCCGAAAATGTCCGGATCCAGAGCAGGAGGCAAGTGGATGGCCTCTACCGTCCAGGAGAAGCATATCAAAAAGCTTTGGGAGGCCGGGTATCTAGCCAAAAAAATTGGCCACCGTCTCCCGACGGCGGGACAGATCGTTCCCACTCCGGAACCCCAAGAGAGGGTTGTATTCCTCCCTCATTTTGTTCGCGGTCTAGGGTTTCCCCTCCACCCATTTGTTCGCGGCATCATGTATTACTACGGGATCGATTTTCATGATCTATCCCCCAATTCCTTCCTCAACATCTCGACATTCATCGTCGTGTGCGAGGCTTTTCTCCGCATCTCACCACACTTCGGCTTATGGCTGAAGATCTTTAATGTGAAGCCCAAGGTGGTGAGTGGCGAGCACACCGAGTGCGGGGGTGCTATGGTGAGCAAGATGCCCAACGTCACATGGCCAACATGTACTTTTAATGATTCCGTCAAAGAGTGGCAATAGCAGTGGTTTTACATCACCGAGCTGCGCAACACGGAATGGGCCGCTGCTCCAAGGTTCCGATTCGGAGCTCCTCTGCGGCTTATGTCCTGGCCCAAGAAGGGCCTGAACTGGTCTTCGTTCGACGAACTGTCCGTGCTCCAGACACGCGTTAAAGATATGGAAGACAAGAACATCGAACTTGTCAATGTAGTCCAGGTGATGTTAGTTCGCCGGATCATGCCTTGTCAGCACCAGACTTGCAATCTATGGGAATTCGATCTGGCCAAGCACCAGACCTTGCAAGAGCTCTTTGGCTCCTCGCACGAAGACATCTGGAAGGTGCTTTTCAAGTCCGGCAAATCATGGCCGGACTCGGCCGAGGACCGCGGGTACCAACTGTCCCGCCCTGCAAGCTCGGTAAGTTTTTATGCGTTTTATCCGCATAACCCAAGGGAAATGCTTAATGTGTTTTCCTCAACTCCCCTAGGGCTGGTCGAAGAAGGTGGGGCGGATCCACTGTCCGGCCCCGTTGCCCGAAGAACTGACCGGCCCACTTCTGACGAAGATGCTGGTCGCGGCACCGTACAAGGCGCAAAAGAAGAAGGCCGAGAAGGAGGCCAAGAAGACCCGGGGCGGCTTTTGTCGCCGCGGCACTTCGGACACAATATCCGAAGGTTCCAACGTCCGTTCTGCCTTCGAAGAGGACAAGGAGGAGGAGGAAGACGAATTCACAGCGGGGGGAAGAAAGAAGAGGGCAACATCCATACACGTGGAGGCCGAGTTTCCTAAAAGGGGAAAAGCTCCTCTTCCAGAAGAGTCCACTGCCGCCGCCGATAGCAGCCCGACGTGGGATCCCAGGGCCCAGCCCCTGGTGAACTCGCGAGTATAAAATCCGAACACGTTTATGCGTCCAGACTCATCATGGCATAATATTTTAACCTGAGCTATATTTTTGTAGTCCGGCGAGGTCCCGCACCGAATGATCCTCATTAGAGGATTTGCTGAGCTCGGATGCTATGGAGAGCGGGACGCCCCTAAGGCCCCTTCCCCAAATATGTGAATAACATCGAGGCTTCGTCCCAGAAGGACCCCGACCAAGGAGGGGGGAAGAGAACGTGAAAGCGGCGCCTGGAGGTCAAACTTCGGCGGCCGGAGACATGGGGGAGAAGATTCCCATGGGAGTCGATGGCGGGAGCCATCTTGAATTCGGCTCCCAGTCGGACGCAATTCCGGAGACCAATACGGCTCCAGAATCAAGCAGGCGGCCTCCCTCGGCTGGAGGGGGCGTGCCTGTTCCACCGGCAATATCTGTCCAACCAGAGGTGCCGGATGTTTTGTTGGCGGTGCTGAAGAGCGCCTCCATCATCGATGAACACCGTGCCCTGACGGGTGCAGTGATTAAGGAGATTTAGTTTGCTGAGAGTGGACTGAATGAAGCCTGTATCAGCCTTATAAGAGGCTTTGAGGTATGTTTTAGGAGGTTTTGAAAAGTATCATAGTATGGATAGTAGCCCCTGATACACTATTCGGTGCAAGAAAGGACCGGACAGAGGATCAATTTTATGATCGTAGGAAGACTCACTTGATGACATCTATCTCTCTTCTTTTATAAGTAGGCGTCTACAGCGGCTATTGCCTCTCATACTACGGAGGTCTCCGGACTGAATCAAAGTCTGGAGCGGGCCAAAGAAGAACTTGGCCAGTTGAAAAGGCAGTTGGAAGATAAACAAGGTATGCGCAAGCCTTTTGTTCGTGTTCAGTGCGAACGAATTTCCAGTATGATAAAATATATTTCATTATTTGTGCCAGGGGCGATGACTGAAGTCGGGGCTCTAAGGAATGTTGTTGCCGAGGCCGAGGAAAAGGCAGTCGCAGAGCAGGCTCTTCGTGAGAAGCACGAGGCCAGGGTTATTGAAGCTGAGCAGGAGCTTCAAGAGTCCATGAAGAAATCTGAGTCCTTGGAGCAGAGTTTAACGGAGAAAGAATCTGAACTCGCCAGGGCTCATCAGGCCACGCGCGATGCCCAGGGGGAAACCCAAGGCGCCCTGCGGGAGATCCAAGAGGCGAGGACGATCGCGGCGGGTAAGGCTTTTTTCCATGTAAAGCAAGTATTTTGAGGAGAAAATCATGTTTCTAATTTTGAGTTCGGATTTCTCCAGGGGTATTTGCAGAACTGCCCCGCAGCATATCGGATGCCACCCAATTCTACCGAGCCGAAGAGGGGAACACTGCGGATAAGCTCTTCTGGTCGCAGTATCTGGCACCGAATTATCCGGTGCCTTTTGCCGACCAACTGAAACAGCTGATCGAACTGCATAGGGCGGCCAAACTAGCCATGAAGGATTTGATTATCCAGCTATGGCCCATCGAGTTGATTCCAGGCAGCTACTTCGGGCTCGTGAAGCGGCTTTTGAGTGCCTGCCCTCGACTTGACGTCATCAAGCGGTCGGTCTGTATAGAGGGTGCGCGAAAGGCCTTCGCCCGTGCAAAGGTGCACTGGGGGAAGATGGATGCTGAAAAGCTGATGACCGAGGGACCGCCAGAGGGGAAGGAGCACCGCAAGCCCGAATTATATTATGAAAGTGTCCTGAAAGGATCTTGCCTTGCGGTGGAGCAATGCACCCTGGACATTATATTTCCATGAATACAATCATGTTGTCCTTTGTAATGTTGAACAAGGTCATTTCTATTATTTATTGTCTGTTATATAAAAGTTTATCCTCCTGCGCGGCCGTTTTATATATTAATCCTGAGAGTTGGCCAGTCGTCGGCTTCTGCCCCCACGTAGGAAGTACGGGGGTGTTCGGGATAAACCTGATCACTCTTTATCCCAGTTTTGGGTCCTTCGAAGGAGGTGTTCAGCACAACGAACCAGGTAATCGGACTATAGGGCTTTATCACTCTCACTTAGCCAATAGCTTTATAAAAGGAAGGTAGGTGCACCCCTGGTGTTCGGAAGACCGCATGAGGGGCTATATAAGCACCTGATCGTAAGAAAAGCAGATCCATCGCACGCTGCATTGGTTGTGGCATTATGCGGGAGAAATCCTTAAAGATTTTACAACCTCTCGAACAGCTGACCAGCTCTCACTATATCATGACAGTCAGTTTTCGGCTTTCTCTACTGAGGTGCTCGTCCGGAAGAACCGGGACACAATCGCAATAGTTCTCCCTGTGCCGCCTTAGCCGATATAGCGGAACATCAGGCAGCAATACTTGGGAGCCGGGCGAACCCAACATTTGACCAAAGACATGATTCAGAGCGGATGCATATAATGTTATAAGTTCGGGGTGCCAAACTTCCATGAAGGTGTTCGGACTTTATTGCTGTATTATGGGTAAAACGAAGCCCCTGGCATATTTAAAGCATATCACGGTGTACAGATGCCACTTGACAAAAGAATTTCAATAAGAAATAACAGCATATAAGCATTATATAAATCCACATGTTGTATTTGAATAGTACGTCGATGCGTGTGAGTATAGATAATGCGATAACAAAGAAATATGACCGTGGAACCTGCTGAGACCAGGGGAAGACGTTGTGTGCGGATCCGGAGTATAGTCAGATTGTAACGCCCTGAGACCGATGTGCCAGGTGTCCTCCGCTTATTCGCTGTTGTTGCCATGTCATTCGCTTGCGTGTTGCATTTCATCTTGTCATCATGTGCATTGCATCATCATGTTTTCAAAACTTGCATCCGTCCTGGCCTCCTCGTTCTCTCCGTTGTCTGTTCTGAGCCCAACACACTTGCACGCACCCGCGACTTGTCCGAAATATTATTTTATTAGTGGCCGGAAAATGTTCTTGGAATGGGATGAAAGTTGGTGTGTGGTGTTGTTTTGTTGTCAGTAGACCGCCTGCCAAGTTTCATCGCAATCGGAGTTCATTTGACGCCCCAACGGATAACTATAGCGGCAGTATAGCCGGTCTATCATCGGACATTTTCGTTCTCCGGAAACTGCTGTCGGTCTCTCTCTCTCTCTTCTCTCCTCTCAGCCTTGCCACAGTCCACCTAGGCCCATGCCTACCTTCTCTGCACATTGCATCCACCCCTCGCGCGCGTCCGAAAGCTGTCCCGGACCCGACCCGGACTGTCACCACCGTTGTGTCCGGATCATCCCCAAACATCTACAAAACGTCTCCGTTTTGTTAACGGGACTTCCTAACATAGTTTTGCGATCGTCCGATTACGATCAAAGGTACCGAATAGCCCCTAATTTATCCCACCTGCTATTTATATATAGATGAAACCCTAAATTCTAGCCCTCTTGTCCCATCGCGCCGCCACTCTCTCACTTTCCCCTCGGGATCTCCCCCTCGATCCAAAATCCCCAATCAGAAACTCCCCTCGATCTCCACCTACACCCCCATCCTTCCCTGCCTCGAGCCAGGAGCTCGTCCTCGACCCGAGAGACTTCTCTCGTCGGCAAACGAAGCCACCCACCAGGACCCCCGCGGGCTCAAGCCCCTGCGTCGTGCTCCTCCCCTGCTGCGAGCCTCTGCCTCGCCCAGTGCCCGAACTCCTTCCCGAGCCGGAGCTCCTGCCTCGACCTCACCTCCACCTCGTCGCACCGGCGACTCGTCACGCCGGACTCCTCCATGCAGCAGTACCGCCCCAAGCCTGGCGCCGCAGCCTCCTTCTCCTCGTGCCCGTGCATGAGCGGATGAGCTCAAGCTCCCTCCTCTCGGTAGCTTCGCCCCGAGCACGCAAGACCCGCCGGCCACCGTAGCCCACCTCACCGCCGGCGACCCTTGCTGCGAAACGTCGCCCAGGTCGCGTCCCCGGCCGCCCCTCTCCTCCTATCCTCCGTTTTCCCTTCCTCCTTCTCTTATAGCTCTCTCTCTGTGACCATGGACAGCACCGCTGCCCGGAGCTTCTCGCTACCACCCAGCTTCCGTCGTCGCCCGGATTCGCCGGATCCGGCAAGCTGTCGTCCAGATCCGCCCGTCTCCGCCAGTCCTTGACATCGCCGGAGCCTCTTCCCACCCTGTCGCCATTCTCATCGTCGGCAACTGCCACTGCCTGAACTGTCTCTGCTTCGAGCAGAGGAGGACGAGCGCGCCTGCTGGGCTGCCTCCCTCGCACGCGCATGGTCCGATTTCAGCCCGGTCCAGCAGCGCCCTGCGCCTGGGCCACTTTCCGCAAGCCGGCCCAGGAGGCCCAATGTGAGCAGCCCAGTCCCAGCCAGATTCAGCTCGTTGATGTTTTTTTTCAGGATCTGTGAATTTGTCTATTTATCCAGAGTTTGCCTGTTTTACAGAAAAGTCCCTGTTCTTCATGCATTTCATTACTCACAAACGGTGCATCATATGTAAAAACTTTAAATATGAAACTTGCTTAGAATTTCGTCTAGTTTAATAATTTGCCACTTTCATCTATGTTTGAAATGCTTAAAATGATGTTTGGTTAAATTTACTCCTATGCCATGTTAAAATGCTTTATTTCATAACTAAATTACCGTAGCTCCGTTTTTAATAAACTTTATATGTAAATGGGGTGGAAAAATGCCTAGTTTCACATGGTGACTTTACTTTGCATGTTTAACAACTCTAAAATATGGTTTAGGGCAGAACAGCACCAAACCTAATATATGCATATGGGGATTTACCGGAATTGTTGTTCGTTACTTCCGGCCTCATTTAAACTTGCCTAGATAGGTAGCTTTCATTTGCTTCACCCTCTTGCCATGCTCGCAACATTTAATCTTGTTGGGTACATAACCGAGAGAGAACTAAATAGTGGATGTGGTGTTCCGTCAATATGCAACCCGTTGCATATTGAGCTCCACTTAATTTGTAGTTTTGGTTGTTGCACTTTGCCATGCCATGCCCTCTTTAAACCGTACATGCATCATACTCGATTGTGCATCATGCCATGTTGTTGTGTTGGTTGTTTACTATGTTGTTTGCTTCTTTCCGGTGTTGCTTCTTCGGGTTGGTTCCGATAACGTCGTGTGTGTGAGGACCCGTTAGACTATGCCCGTTTGTCTTCTTCATGGACTCATTCTTCTTCCTTGCGGGATTTCAGGCAAGATGATCATACCCTCAAAATCACTTCTATCTTTGCTTGCTAGATGCTCGCTCTTTCGCTATGCCTATGCTACGATGCCTACCACTTGCTTATCATGCCTCCCATATTGTTGAACCAAGCCTCTAACCCACCTTGTCCTAGCAAACCATTGTTTGGCTATGTTACCGCTTTGCTTAGCCCCTCTTATAGCATTGTTAGTTGCAGGTGAAGATTGAAGTTTGTTCCTTGTTGGAACATGGAGATGTTGTTCCTTGTTGGAACATGTTTACTTGTTGGGATATCACAATATATCTTATTAATTAATGCATCTATATACTGGGTAAAGGGTGGAAGGCTCGGCCTTATGCCTGGTGTTTTGTTCCACTCTTGCCGCCCTAGTTTCCGTCATATCGGTGTTATGTTCCCGGATTTTGCGTTCCTTACGTGGTTGGGTAATAATGGGAACCCCTTGACAGTTCGCCTTGAGTAAAACTCCTCCAGCAATGCCCAACATTGGTTTTACCATTTTCCACCTAGCCTTTTCTTTTCCCTTGGGAATCGCGCTCCTGAGGGTCATCATTATTTTACCCCCCTGGGCCAGTGCTCCTCTGAGTGTTGGTCCAACCTGTCAGCTGCCGGTGGCCACCAGGGGCAACTCTGGGCTGGCCTACCCGTACCTAGGACAATCTGAGTGTGCCCTGAGAAAGAGATATGTGCAGCTCCTATCGGGATTTGTCGGCACATTCGGGCGGTGTTGCTGGACTTGTTTTACCATTGTCGAGGATGTCTTGTAACCGGGATTCCGAGCCTGATCGGGTCTTCCCGCTAGAAGGAACATCCTTCGTTGACCGTGAGAGCTTGTGATGGGCTAAGTTGGGACACCCCTACATGGATTTGAACTTTCGAAAGCCGTGCCCGCGGTTATGGGCAGATGGGAATTTGTTAATGTCCGGTTGTAGAAAACCTGAAGTTGACCTTAATTAAAATACATCAACCGCATATGTAACCGTGATGGTCTCTTTTCGGCGGAGTCCGGGAAGTGAACACGGTGTTGGAGTTATGCTTGACGTAGGTTGTTCTATGATCACTTCTTGATCATAGTTTCTCGATCGTGCTTTGTCTTCTCTTCTCGCTCTCTTTTGCGTTTGTTAGCCAATATGCTAGTCGCTTGCTGCAGCTCCACCTCATACCTTTACCTTACCCATAAGCTTAAATAGTCTTGATCGCGAGGGTGCGAGATTGCCGAGTCCCCGTGACTCACAGATACTTCCAAAACCAGCTTGCAGGTGCCGATGAGTCCGTGCAGATGACGCAACCAAGCTCAGGAGGAGTGAAAGTGCGTTATATCGACTAGAGGGGGGTGAATAGGCGATTTTTATGAGAGTCTTCAAAACGTGGAAGTTATGAAGACAAACGATAGGAATAAACCTATTACCCTGCAGCGGAAGGTAGACTACACTAGGCAAGCCATAGTCAAGTATTCAATAGAGTGAAAGCACAATGACTAATAGCAGCAATGTAGTAAGGATCAGGTAGGAAGATATTGTGAAGCCACACAGAACACGCAGTCACTCAGTGAAGACAAAAGATAGTGCGAACATACAATGACTTCACAAGGAGTAACAGTAAGTAAAGGGAAGGGAAGATGAAACCAGTGACTCGCTGAAGACAATGATTTGTTGGACCAGTTCCAGTTGCTGTGACAACTGTACGTCTGGTTAGGGCGGCTAGGTATTTAAACCTTAGGACACACAGTCCTGGACACGCAGCTCAGGACACCCAGTCCTCACCGTGTTCCCCTTGAGCTGAGGTCACACAGACCTCGCCCAATCACTCTGGTAAGTCTTCAAGGTAGACTCCCAAACCTTCGCAGACTTCGTTCACCGGCAATCCACAATGTCTCTTGGATGCTCAGAACGCGACGCCTAACCGGCTGGAGGATGCACAGTCCTCAAGTGTAATAAGTCTTCAGATCACACAGACAAGAAGACTTAAGTGATGCCTAATTCTCTTTGGCTCTGGGTGGTTAGGGCTTTATCCTCGCAAGGAATTCTCTCTCAAAGGCTTCGAGGTGGGTTGCTCTCAAACGACAAAAGCCGTACTCTGAATCTGAGCAGCCAACCGTTTATGGTTGTAGGGGGTGGGCTATTTATAGCCACTTGGCAACCCGACCTGATTTGTCCGAAATGACCCTGGGTCACTAAGGAACTGACACGTGTTCCAACGGTCAGATTTCAAACTCACACGACAACTTTACTTGGGCTTCAAGCAAAGCTGACTTGCCCGAATCTGGACAAGATTCGCTCTCAAAGTCTTCACTCGAAGACATAGGTTTTGTTTAAGCATCACTTCAGTCATTCTGACTGGTTCTCTTGGACCCCACTTAACAGTACAGTGGTTCCTATGACTCAACACAGAAGAAAGAGAACTACGAAAGATCTAAGTCTTCGAGCTCCATAGGCTTCATGTGGTGTCTTCTCTTGTCATAGTCTTCAATGTGAGTATCTTCATATACCACCTTTGACTTCAATGTCTTCATACATTTTTAGGGGTCATCTCTGGTAGGAAAACCAAATCAATGAGGGACTTCTACCTGTGTTATCCTGCAATTCTCACAAACACATTAGTCCCTCAACTAGGTTTGTCGTCAATACTCCAAAACCAACTAGGGGTGGCACTAGATGCACTTACAATCTCCCCCTTTTTGGTGATTGATGACAAACTAGTTGAAGTTTTCAACGGGGAATATAATCTGTGAAATTGTAAAGGATAAGGAATTGTCTTCATAAGTTGCAAGGGCTCCCCTTGAAGATGTGCATATAAGTAATTTGCTTTTGGAATGCAAATGCACATGGCAGGTTGTACTTGTGGAGATCCACTTCAACTTATGATGACAATCCACTATGCATGTGAAAGTATATGAAGATAATGACATGCATAATGGAAAATGGACGTCTGCAGAATGATCTAAGTGCGTAATTTATCGTCGCACATGCGGAATTTATCATCGCAACACAAGGTGGCAAATAAGTAGTAGACGACCATCGAGTTTAAGTGTTACAACTCAAAGAACCAAATGTAGCAAAACGAGAGTTGTAAGCGCGAAGCAAAATATAAAGCACCCGCACATACGGATCCGCTTGAAGATTATCAACCTCATATGCTTCTCCCCCTTTTGTCAGTAAGGACCAAAAAGGTTTGAAGACATAGAGCATCTACTCGTTCCCATGAGGAGTAGGTGAAGCAGCAGGGTCGTTGGTTGTGTTTGGCGGTGCTGAAGAGCTTGGAGCAGAGTCGAAGCGTGCTGAAGGAGGTGGCGGTGAAGTAGCATCGTCTTCATCCTCGATTACTCTGGCATTCACAGTTGCAGCAGAGGAAGAGAACTCAGAGTCTTCAAGGGATGGAGTTCGTCGCAGCACTGCCCTTCGAGGAGGTGTGGAGTCAAACTTGAATCGCTCAGTGAAGCCATCCTCTTGAAGATCATCTTCAGAACACATCAGTGTTAGCCCTTTCCATGTGTGGTGAGAGGTTTCATGGGCAACAAAAGCATTCTTGGTGGCAAGATTGCGAATGCGATTAACATCCACCAAGAGGCTTTGCATCTGACGCTTCAGCCAGTCATGATGCCTATCCTGTTTCTGATGAAGAGCCACAAGAAGCTCTCGGTCGTTGAGAACACGAGTGTGCTTCTTGGGTCGTGGAGCAGTTGTACTGTCAGTGGCTTCGGTGAGAGCAGGATGCGGTGCACGTGTAGTGCCGGCCAAAGGATACACATGAGTTATGGCTTCAACGCCTTCAATGTTCTGAGTGAAACTTTGATGCTCTGCATTCTGAAGACTGAGAGGTTCCTTGGCAGGCTCAGGATAGATGGCTTCAATAGACATATCCACATCAGGCAAAAAGATCCGATGGTTGCGGGCCGAGGGCTGATATGAGATAGCGGAGTGAAGTTTGATCAGCCGCATCACCCAAGGGGCGTAGAACTTCAAACCAAACAGATCAGAGCCAGATGCAGCAAGTTGGCGAATGAAGAAATCATGTGTATTAAAGCATTTTCCATGAAGAATGTAGAAGACCAAAGTCTTCATTGCACCTTCCAGCTTGGCATGGGGAGAATGTCCGTTGATTGGCCAGAGAGTTCGCCTTATGATGTGATAAATGGTTCTTGGCAGATACTCAAAGTCTTCAACGAAGAACTCCGTGGGATAAGCAGCATCTTGGGGCAATGGCTTCATCATACTGAGCATCTGACTCATATTAGGTTCAGTATTCTGAAAGATGCTCTCAATAGCTTCACTATGAAGCTGACAGCCATGCTCGTAGAGATCGCCAGGAGTGGGCAAACCAGTGAGCTCAATGATGTCAAAGGCTTTGGCTTCGTGATGAACGTTTCCTATCATCCACTCCAGGACCCAAGTCTTCGGATCTCTGCTATACCCGCGGATGTGAAGTGTGGCATAGAATTGGAGCAGCAACTCTTCATTCCAATGCTCTTGGTCAGTGACGAACGGCAGTAGTCCAACCTCTTTGAAGCAATCCAGAGCTTCTTCCAGATAGGGCAGACCAGCTATTGCTTCAATGTCAAGGTGCTTGTGTTGGAAGATGCGACCTTGGTTGTAAAGAACGCATGAGTAATAGCTTCGCTGCGGATAACTCCAGAACCGATCAGATGATATTGTTTCCCTGGAGTAGGGGTTCCTGGAGCTGTTGAAGAATGTGTTGTCTGCTCTGAAGCCATCGATATTGAAGGAGCCAGGTGCTGATGCAGGACCTGGGAACCTTGGCAATCTTGGGATTGGCTTCTATACCTGAGGCATGTGCTCAACATGATAGTCGAACTGGGGACCGGCAACAGACTCAGGAACAGAAGTGGCAGGATCAGTGGCTTCGCTGACTTCTGGTGCTTTTATTGGTGAGGGCTCCACATTAGCTTCAGCCATGACAGCGTCAGTGGCTTCAGTGGTGTTGGTGGTGGCAGCCGCAAGATTTTCAATCACGTTCTCCTCGAGAACTGCTTCTTGGTGGGACAGGGGAGTAGCATCTTGTGGTACTTCTTCTTCATCGGCTGATGCAGCCGGAATGTCTTCAGCGGTTTTAGCTTCAGACGCAGAGACTTGAGGCCTTGGACCTCTGCGAAGCCTGCGCAACGCGGGCGACGCCTGTGGAGTTTGTGTTGGCTGGGCCTCGAGTCTTCTTCCTCTTGTGGGTGTTCTGCCCACGAAGCATCCTGTGCTATTGGTGTCAGTGGACGACCAATGCTGATGAGTTCACTGTGCGTGAGCCTTGTTCAATGGCTTCATCTCTGGACCTGGGTTGAAGATTCTTGTATAGGATGTCTCCCCACGGTCTCTTGATGGCATTTTTCTTAGCATATTCCTGGGTTACAAATCGGTATTTGAACCATTGTTCTGCCCAATATCTTCGAATCCATTGGGTTCGGGTCTTGCGCTGATTGTAATCCTCTTCAGGATCTGTCTTGTACAGTTCTGAGAGGTCATCTGGCAGATCTCTAGATGTTTCTCCATGACGCTTTCTGCCACCCTTCCTTGCTGATTTCTCTGAAGCCATGAACTTTAAACTGAAAGGCTTCAACACGTTCAAAGGCTTCAAAGATTTTCGCTTGCTAGACAAACAGGAACTTGCTTCAGGAGAATTTATATGATGCTGTAAGAATTCTGCAAATGAATGCAGACTATGAGAACCAAGGGATTCTCCCACGGACATGTACCTGTGACAGCATTAAGGTGCGAGGGAAGGGGAAGAGGTCATATGCATTCTCAGAAGATTTTGAATATAAATCAGTTTAGAAGACATTGACCTCATTGTGCGAAGACATTCACTCATAGATAAGGAGTTGGTTCTAGATTTGTACGAATCCAGAGATCAATACAAGTGAGGAATCTAACTACTTTGTGAAGCATAAGTGAATATACTAGGCATGTTATGAGATGCAGTGTGAGAGAGATCTAACTTGTGTGAATAGAAACTGCTTGTGGTAGAAAGTGACAAAGCCATAGGATCAACGGTGCCGTAAAAAGGAAGTTTTATTTACCACACTAAGAACTGCTAGACGGAGTGGAAGATGAGGCCGAGCAGTTCAATCTTCCGTGCCCTAACTTGGCGACGGAGCACACCTACGGCGACGGCGGAGAGGACGATGTCCGCGGTCGGCGTGAAGAGGGTGTCGGAGAGGTTGCGGCAGCGAAGTGCTTCGTCGCCGGCGTTGTCGAGGGCTAGCGGTGGCGCTAGGGTTCGTGCGAGAGTGGAAGAAGAGATAATGACCGCCGTGAAGTGTGTATTTATAGGTATAGGGGTGGCACTGCATTATTACACAGGTGCCCCTGGCGATTCGCATCTGAGGAACACGTGGCCATCATGCAGAATTTTGGGGTTTGTTCCACGTCCCACGCACGCCTGGATTGTCGGGTGGTCGTTCCTACTTCTCCGGGTTTCATGTGGAGGAATGAGCATTGAAAGTGGACTTAAGGTTTGTCTTTGTATCTTCTGCTGACAAGGACGCAGAGAAGACATTCGATAGTTTCAATAGAATGCATATGATTTGGAGAGATAGAGTTTGAGATAGATAGCATAGAGAGGTTAGGGTCCGATCACATTCACTTAGTTCAAAAGATTCAACAAGAAGACATAGCTATAAGTGAATGCTGTAGAGGACAGAACACTAGTATATATATAATCAACATAGTGAAGATAATCATGAAGACATGTTGAGATTGAAGCCAAACCAAATGTGAAGACATAGCAAGGTAACGCCATGAGTGAAACACTTCAAAATAGAACATTTGGTGGTGGCGTTACCCACCATATAGGAAGTATTAGACCCAGACACGGCGCACAATTATCGTGGCGCTCCGAAGTCAAATTCCACATTAATGTATTCACACTTAGAATGTATGTCTTCATTGATTGAAGATATACTTTACTTCATGTGTTGCACATCTGAGTCATCAATATGCATAAGGGTTAGGATGTGTGCCTGATCACAGGACATTTGAGGATTCCAGGATATTTAGCTCACACCGTAACTTGCAATATCTCTTCTCATCCAAGGGCTTGGTGAAGATATCTGCCAATTGCTCTTCAGTGTTGACGTGTATGATATCAATATCTTCCTTCACAACATGATCTCTGAGAAAGTGATGACGAATTTCAATGTGCTTTGTCTTCGAGTGCTGAACTGGGTTGTTGGCAATCTTGATGGCGCTTTCATTGTCGCAGTAGAGTGGCACTTGCTTCAGATGAATGCCATAGTCCTTGAGCGTTTGCTTCATCCACAGAAGCTGAGCGCAGCATGATCCAGCAGCAATGTATTCAGATTCAGCAGTGGAGAGAGATACACAGTTCTGCTTCTTTGAAGACCAACATACAAGTGATCGTCCCAGAAAGTGACATGTGCCTGATGTAGACTTGCGATCAACTTTGTCACCAGCATAATCAGCATCCGAGAATCCAACTAGATCAAACTCTGAGCCCTTTGGATACCATAATCCTAGAGTTGGGGTGTGAGCCAAATATCGAAGAATTCGCTTCACAGCTAAGTGATGTGACTCCTTTGGTGCCGCTTGGAATCGAGCACACATGCAAACACTAAGCATAATATCTGGCCTAGATGCACATAGATAAAGTAAAGAACCAATCATGGAGCGGTATACCTTTTGATCGAACTCTTTACCATTGTCGTCAGGACCCAGATGATGCTTGGCTGGCATTGGCATTGTGAAGCCTTTGCAGTCTTGCATACCGAACTTCTTCAAGCAATCTTTGAGATACTTCTCTTGAGATATGAAGATGCTGTTGTGTTGCTGTCGTATTTGAAGACCGAGAAAGAACTTCAGCTCTCCCATCATAGACATTTGATATTGCTCTTGCATCATATATCCAAACTCTTCACTGTACTTCTGATTGGTGCAGCCGAAGATAATGTCATCCACATATATTTGGCACACAAACAGTTCACCATCATATGTCTTCGTGAAGAGAGTGGGGTCGAGAGAACCAGGTATGAAGCCTTTGCTCTTCAGGAAGTATTTGAGTGTGTCATAACAGGCCCGAGGGGCTTGTTTGAGGCCGTACAGTGCCTTGTTGAGCTTGTATACCATGTCAGGATGTTTTGGATCTTCAAAGCCAGGAGGTTGTGCAACATACACTTCTTCTTCAATCTTGGCATTGAGGAAGGCGCTCTTCACATCCATTTGATAAAGAAGTATGTTGTGATGATTTGCATAGTCCAGCAGTATGTGTATGGCTTCAAGTCTAGCCACAGGAGCAAATGTTTCATGAAAGTCAATGCCTTCCACTTGAGTATATCCTTGAGCAACGAGACGAGCTTTGTTTCTGACAACTTGACCATGCTCATCTTGCTTGTTGCGGTATATCCATTTGGTTCCTATTATGTTGTGCTTCCGAGGATCGGGACGCTTGACCAGTTCCCATACATTATTCAGCTCAAACTATTGAAGCTCGTCTTGCATAGCTTGAATCCATTCAGGTTCCATGCAGGCTTCTTCAACTTTCTTGGGTTCTGTTATTGAGATGAATGCGAAGTGCCCACAGAAATTTGCTAGCTGAGTTGCCCTTGAACGAGTGAGTGGACCGGGTGCATTGATGCTATCAATTATTCTTTCAATCTGCACTTCATTGGCAACGTGAGGATGTACAGGGCGAAGATTTTGCTCTTGCTGGTCATTGTTGTTGTTAGAAGGAAGGTCTTCAGGCTGAGCATTGTCTTCATGTTGATCAGGTGCTGAGACGATAAGTTCTTCTTCAGGATGAGCTTCAGAAGGTATAATTTCTCCAGTTCCCATTAGCTTGATTGATTCACTGGATGGAACTTCATCTAGCACATTTGGCAGTTGCTCTCTTTGTGAACCGTTGGTCTCATCGAACCGCACATCCACTGTTTCAACCACTTTGTAATGAAAGAGATTGAAGACTCTGTAGGAGTGCGAATCCTTTCCATATCCAAGCATAAAACCCTCATGTGTTTTTGGTGCAAACTTTGAGGTGTGATGTGGGTCCTTGATCCAGCACCTGGCGCCAAATACTCTGAAGTAACTGACATTTGGCTTCTTGCCAGTAAGGAGCTCATAAGATGTCTTGTTCAGAAGCTTGTGAAGATAAACACGATTGATTGTATGGCATGCAGTATCAATGGCTTTAGGCCAGAATTTTCTTGGAGTCTTGTATTCATCTAGCATCGTTCTGGCCATCTCAATGAGTGTTCTGTTCTTGCGTTCGACGACCCCATTCTGATGTGGCATGTACGGGGCTGAGAATTCATGTGTGATGCCCAAGGTATCAAGATATGTATCAAGGCTAGTATTCTTGAATTCAGTGCCATTGTCACTTCTGATATGCTTTATCTTGGCGCCATAGTTGTTCATTGCTCGATTGGTGAAGCGTCTGAAGACATCCTGCACTTCAGTCTTGTAAAGGATTATGTACACCCAAGTATATCTAGAATAATCATCAACAATGACAAAGCCATAGAGACAAGCAGTAGTAGTAAGAGTTGAGTAATGAGTGGGACTGAAAAGATCCATGTGAAGCAGTTCGAAGGGTCGAGTAGTGGTCATGATTGTCTTTGAGGGATGTTTGGCCCTCGTCATCTTTCCTGCCTCACAGGCACCGCATAAGTGATCTTTCTTGAACTTGACGCCCTCGATGCCTATGACATGCTTCTTCTTTGCCAGGGTGTGGAGGTTCCTCATGCCAGCATGCCCAAGCCTCCGATGCCAGAGCCAGCATTCTGAAGCTTTTGCTAGAAGACATACGGCAAGCTGTGGTCCTGCTGAGAAATCTACCACGTACAAATCATCTTTTTCATACCCTTCAAATACTAGAGACTTGTCAGATTCCATTAGAACAAGGCAACGATATTTTCCAAATATTACGATCATGTTTAAATCGCAAAGCATTGAGACAGACATTAAGTTGAAGCCAAGGGATTCAACAAGCACGACTTTATCCATGTGTTGATCCCTTGAGATTGCAACTCTACCTAGACCCAATACCTTACTTTTACCAGTGTCAGCAAATGTGATGTGGCTCTTGTCGGATGGACATAAGGTTGAGTCCATAAGAAGGCTTTTTTTGCCAGTCATGTGATTTGTACACCCACTATCAATAATCCATTCTGAAGACGCTGGTGTCGTACCCTACAGTGCAGTTAGGGGGATAGGCTTCACGAAGAGCATTGTGAAGCAAAAACATTTGACGAACCAGTGGGTTATGAAAGCTTAGATCCAGATTAGGACTAATAGGGAGAGTAGCAAGCGCTTCAGGAACGAAGTAGATAGTAAGACCATTCGGGCATTTGATCTTGCGCCCTACAAGATGTTTAAGGTCCCCAGCAATAGCGTCAGACAATTTTGTTTTCTGCTGGAGACCTTTTCCCTGCAAAAGAGAGTTAAGCTTTCTTAGCCACCCACATCTTCAAGGGTGGCTTAGAAGCAATAAGTCTAAGTGCAGCATCTGAGAACTTTGGCTTTGGAGCCCTAGCAAACAGTCTTGCAGGCGGACAATAGTACTCATAAGAATAAGCAGAATAGTTCTTGGTCTTATGAACATGGTGGTTTGATGAACCGCTCTCATATTCATATGCCTGAGTATGGTTTCCCTGCTAAACATTTGCGTTAGTGCGACTCAGGTGAGTCCTCTGTCTGTATGAAGCCTTTGGACCGTATGAAGCCTTTGGTCTGAGGTTTGTCTTCTTCACGTGAGGTGTCATGATGACATTCACAGGAAGATTCTCCAGACACCTTTTCGGAACCCAGATCTTCTTCATAGGCGGTCCATTCCTGCAGTTAGTACCAATGTACCTGGCAAACACTTCACTATTATGATTCTTAAACAGTTTATAGTTTGCATCAAAGGATTCATCAATGACAATGGGGTTAGCAAAAGTGAACCCAGATAGAGTGGATGGATCTGCTGAAAATTCCTTTGCAGCAACCCATGTGGTTTTGGTGTACTGCTCAGGTTTCCAGTAAGAGCCATCAGCATTCATTTTCCTTACGAACCCAACACCCTCTTTCCTCGGGTTTCGGTTCAAAATCTGCTTTTTGAGGACATCACATAGTGTCTGATGCCCTTTAAGACTTTTGTACATCCCTGTTTCAAGCAATGTCTTCAACCTAGCATTCTCATCAGCAATAGCAGTGGAATCCTCAGCAGAGGGGTTAGTTCCCACATCAACAGTTGAAGATATTGCAACAGTAGCAGCAGTAGAACATTCAGCAACAGTAGTAGCATTATCACGCTCAATGCATTTAAGACATGGTGGTTCAAATCCTTCCTGAGCGGTGCTGATCTGTTCGGCGCGAAGTGACTCGTTTTCCTTTTGAAGATCTTCATGAGCCGCCCTCAATTTCTCAAGATCTTGCTTCATTTGAAGATAATCATAGGAAAGCTTTTCATGAGTTTTTGAGAGAGTTTCATGACGACTTTCAAGTTCCTCATACTTAACGTGAAGATTTTTTATGTCTTCAATTAAGGATTCAGATCGAGTCATTTCAGCACCTAACAGATCATCACTTATGTCTAACAGTTTTTGAATATGTTCCATAGCTTTCTGTTGTTCAGTTGCAATTTTAGCAAGTGTTTTGTAGCTGGGTTTTGAACCACAATCAGAGTCATCGTCACTAGATGTTTGATAGTGAGTAGTGCGTGTGTTTACCTTGGCACCGCGTGCCATGAAGCAGTAGGTAGAAGCGGAGTAGTCCTTGTCATTTGCATCGGTGTCGGTGATGAAGTCATTGTCTTTAGTGTTGAAGATGGACTTGGCAACGTATGCTGTAGCCAGACTTGCGACGCCTGAATCGGACTCCTCCTCAGACTCCACCTTCGCCTCCTCAGAAGTGGACTCCTCCTCTGAATCCATTTCCTTGCCAACAAACGCACGTGCCTTGCCAAATGAGCTCTTCTTGTGTGATGAAGACTTTGAGGAAGACTTGGAAGAAGACTTTGAGTATTTCTTCTTCTTCTTGTCGTCAGAGTCATATTCCTTGCTCTTCTTCTTCTTTTTGTTCTCATTGTCCCACTGTTGACACTCAGAGATGAAGTGGCCAGGTTTCTTGCACTTGTGACATGTTTTCTTCTTGTAGTCGTGAGAAGAAGCTTCATCATTCCTTGAGCTTGATCGGGAAGACTTTCTGAAACCTTTCTTCTTGGTGAATTTTTGGAACTTCTTCACAAGCATAGCAAGTTCCCTTCCAATGTCTTCAGGATCATCCGAACTGCTGTCAGTTTCTTCTTCAGATGAGGAGACAACGTTTGCCTTCAAGGCACGAGTTCGCCCATAGTTTGGACCGTAGATATCTCTTCTCTCAGAAAGCTGAAACTCATGTGTGTTGAGCCTCTCAAGTATGTCAGGCGGATCGAGTGTCTTGAAATCTGGACGTTCTTGAATCATCAGGGCTAGGGTGTCAAACGAACTATCATGTGATCTCAGTAGTGTCTTGACGACTTCATGTTTGGTGAACTCAGTAGCGCCGAGGGCTTGAAGCTCATTCTTGATGTCAGTGAGTCGGTCAAATGTGAGCTGGACATTCTCATTGTCATTTCGCTTGAAGCGGTTGAAGAGGTTGCGAAGGACACTAATTCTCTGATCTCTCTGGGTTGAGACGCCTTCATTGACCTTGGAGAGCCATTCCCAGACCAGCTTAGATGTTTCCAAAGCACTCACACGGCCATACTGTCCTTTGGTCAGATGACCACAGATGATATTCTTGGCAGTAGAGTCTAGTTGAACGAACTTCTTGACATCAGCAGCAGTGAAACCTTCTCCAGCCTTAGGAACGCCGTTCTTGACGACATACCATAGGTCGACGTCAATGGATTCAAGATGCATGCGCATCTTATTCTTCCGGTAGGGATATTCAGTTCCATCAAAGACGGGGCACGCAGCGCAGACTTGAATTATCCCTGCAGTCGACATAGCTAAACTCCAGGTGGTTAAACCGAATCACACAGAACAAGGGAGCACCTTGCTCTGATACCAATTGAAAGTGCGTTATATCGACTAGGGGGGGGTGAATAGGCGATTTTTATGAGAGTCTTCAAAACGTGGAAGTTATGAAGACAAACGATAGGAATAAACCTATTACCCTGCAGCGGAAGGTAGACTACACTAGGCAAGCCATAGTCAAGTATTCAATAGAGTGAAAGCACAATGACTAATAGCAGCAATGTAGTAAGGATCAGGTAGGAAGATATTGTGAAGCCACACAGAACACGCAGTCACTCAGTGAAGACAAAAGATAGTGCGAACATACAATGACTTCACAAGGAGTAACAGTAAGTAAAGGGAAGGGAAGATGAAACCAGTGACTCGCTGAAGACAATGATTTGTTGGACCAGTTCCAGTTGCTGTGACAACTGTACGTCTGGTTAGGGCGGCTAGGTATTTAAACCTTAGGACACACAGTCCCGGACACCCAGTCCTGAACACGCAGCTCAGGACACCCAGTCCTCACCGTGTTCCCCTTGAGCTAAGGTCACAAAGACCTCGCCCAATCACTCTGGTAAGTCTTCAAGGTAGACTCCCAAACCTTCACAGACTTTGTTCACCGGCAATCCACAATGTCTCTTGGATGCTCAGAACGCGACGCCTAACCGGCTGGAGGATGCACAGTCCTCAAGTGTAATAAGTCTTCAGATCACACAGACAAGAAGACTTAAGTGATGCCTAATTCTCTTTGGCTCTGGGTTGTTAGGGCTTTATCCTCGCAAGGAATTCTCTCTCAAAGGCTTTGAGGTGGGTTTCTCTCAAACGACAAAAGTCGTACTCTGAATCTGAGCAGCCAACCGTTTATGGTTGTAGGGGGTGGGCTATTTATAGCCACTTTGCAACCCGACCTGATTTGTCTGAAATGACCCTGGGTCACTAAGGAACTGACACGTGTTCCAACGGTCAGGTTTCAAACTCACACGGCAACTTTACTTGGGCTTCAAGCAAAGCTGACTTGCCCGACTCTGGACAAGATTCGCTCTCAAAGTCTTCACTCGAAGACATAGGTTTTGTTTAAGCATCACTTCAGTCATTCTGACTGGTTCTCTTGGACCCCACTTAACAGTACGGTGGTTCCTATGACTCAACACAGAAGAAGGAGAACTACGAAAGATCTAAGTCTTCGAGCTCCATAGGCTTCATGTGGTGTCTTCTCTTGTCATAGTCTTCAATGTGAGTATCTTCATATACCACCTTTGACTTCAATGTCTTCATACATTTTTAGGGGTCATCTCTGGTAGGAAAACCGAATCAATGAGGGACTTCTACCTGTGTTATCCTGCAATTCTCACAAACACATTAGTCCCTCAACTAGGTTTGTCGTCAATACTCCAAAACCAACTAGGGGTGGCACTAGATGCACTTACAAGGAGCTCGATGAAGATCTTGTCCTTTGTGTCGTTTCGTTCTAGTTGATCAGTAGTGGAGCCCAGTTGGGGTCGATCGGGGACCGTGTCGCATTTGGGGTTCTTCTTTTATTTTGGTTCCGTAGTCGGACCTTGATTGTATCTGGTTGATGTAATGCTTTATTCATGCAATTGTGTGAAGTGGCGATTGTAAGCCAACTATGTATCTCTTTCCCTTATGTATTACATGGGTTGTGTGAAGATTACCTCACTTGCGACATTGCTTTCAATGCGGTTACTCCTCTAAGTCGTGCTTCGGCACGTGGGAGATATAGACGCATCGAGGGCGTTACACAGATGGTCATCGCGGGGAATATCTAAGGATTCCCTTGCGCGTTCGAGCTGCTTCCATATCACCAGTCCTGGTTTGCGCAAAGTTGAACCTGCAAACAAAATGTATGAAATGCTTGTGTGCCCCAGAGCAGTTGAGCTGCGGTGTGTGGCATGTCTTGGCTTTCGCCGGAGTGTTTATTGAGCTCTGGACGAGCCGGGCTATCCTGCCGCGAAGTAGTTCGAAGTCCTTCGGTGTCCAGAAGTCGGGCCGTCGACTCGAGGTTCGGTTGGAAGGTGCCATTTGTAGCTTCTACTGTTAAAGCAGCGGTATACTCCTCGGTGCCGAGGGAAAGTTCGGCCTTTCCATTAACCGTGATGACGCCGCGCGGACCGGGCATCTTGAGCTTACGGTAGGCATAATGTGGCACCGCGTTGAATCAAGCGAACGCGGTTTGTCCGAGCAGTGCCTGATAATCACTGCGAAAGGGGACGATATTGAAGATTAACTCTTCGACATGGTAATTGTCTGGTGATCCGAAGACTACCTCAAGGGCAATGGAGCCTGTACAGCTGGCGTCCACACCTGGTATAATACCTCTGAAGGTGGTTATAGTGGGCTTGATCACTGAATGATCGATGCCCATCTTGCACACCATGTCCTAGTAAAGCAGCTTTAGACTGCTACCTCCATCCATAAGGACTCGTGTGAGGTGGAACCCGTCAATTATTGGGTCGAGGACTAATGCGGCTGGATTGCGCTGATTGGTGTTAACCGGACGATCCGTGCGGTTGAAGGTGATCGGCCCTAGTTTATATTGTGGGACAAGTGGTTCCGTTAAGTCGACATCCCTAAGGGCGTGCGTCCGGTCTGGGTTGGGAGTGTAGGTGTCGTTTACCACGTTCACCATTTGGATATGTGGGGAAATTTCTTTTGCCCTCCTGTACTCGGTGATCTGGGCTCCTCATCGCCATCGTTGCTTTGAGACGCCCTTATCTTTGTTTTTAGCACCTGACCTGCCGGCTTGTTTGAAGACCCAGCATTCTCTATTGGTATGGTTGGCCGGTGTTCCTGGGGTGCCATGAATTTGGCATGGGCGGTCGAGTATGCGGTCTAGACTGGACGGACCCGAATTGTCATTTTTGAGTGGCCCATTCCGCTGACTGGACTTAGAGCCCCTAAATCCGGCATTGACTGCCGTATCTTCGATGTTTTCACCATTTTTGTGGCACTTGTGTTTGTTGCGTCGGGGTCTGCCGTTGCTATCTTTGGCTTATGATGTTCCAGGGTTGCTTGTTGTGTTGTTGCTACGGGCCAACTAGCTATCTTCGCCCATGCAAAAGCGGGTCATGAGTGTCATGAGGGCTGCCATGGATTTTGGCTTTTCTTGGCCGAGATTGTTTAAAGGCCGCTAGGGCTTCGGCATCCGGACAGTCGACAATTTGGTTCTTTTTAGTTAGGAACTGAGTCCAGATTTTCCTGGCTGACTCTCTGGGTTGTTGTGTTATGTGACTTAAATTGTCAGCATCCGGTGGTCGCACATAAGTGCCCTGGAAGTTGTCCAGGAATGCGTCTGCCAGGTTCTCCCAACTTCTGATGGAGTTTGCCGACAAGCTATTCAGCCAATGCCGAGTCAGCCCCTTGAGTTTTAGCAGGAGATACTTGATGGCGTGTAGATCATCCCCGCGGGCTATGTGAATGTGGAGGAAGAAATCCTCTATCCATACCGCGAGGTCTGTAGTGTCGTCGTATGATTCAATGTTCACGGGTTTAAACCCTTCTAGGAATTCATGATCCATTACTTCATCAGTGAAGCATAGGGGGTGTGCGGCGCCTCTGTGCCGGGCTATATCACGATGCAGTTCATACGAGTATTGTCTGTTGTATTCGGCCCGGCCGGATTTGCTTTTAGTATATCCGGCGTGACGGTCATCGTCACGCTTTGGGGCGCGCCCCCGTGATCCGTAGATCGATCTTTTATGTCCTGATTTGTTTTCCAATACTTCTCGCAGGTCCTGCGTGTTACCCCGGGCCTTGGTATTTTTGTTTAACTAGCGATGGGGTGAGGGCTGGACTTCGGCCTGATATGCCGCTTTGTCTCGGCTATGAGGTGGTCGGTCAGCCGCATCATACGCTAGGAGCGTAGGCTTTAATGCTTCCTCCTCGAGTTGGGGTAGCGACCTGCGTTTTGGGTAACTTTTGGTTGGGCGCTCGAGTTCGTATTCCTCGGCTGTCAGCACCTTGGTCCATCTATCCGCTAGCAGATCTTGATCAGCTTGAAGCTATTGTTGCTTTTTTTCAGGCTTTTGGCTGTGGCTATAAGATGGCGCTTGAAGCACTCCTGCTCGACGGGATCCTCAGGCACGATAAATTCTTCGTCGCCGAGGCTCACCTCGTCATCGGAGAGGGGCATGTAATTGTCATCCTCTGATTCTCCGTCTGCCGCCCGTTCCTTATGGCTAGCTTGCCCATCCTCCCGCTCAAAGCCTGGCTGGAGGGGATTGTCTTCGTCTTCGGCATTGTCTGCAGCGTTATTGTCTCTTGTGCCGGTATCGCTGCTTTTGCTATGGCGGGGCTTAGAGCGGCACCGATGACGCCGGTGCTTAGATTGCTTCTCGAGGGGATTATCCTCCGTTGCCTTGTTGCCATCGCTTTCTTTGGGGGTGTCCACCATGTATATATATCATATGATGAGGTGGCTGTCCAGCGCCCTGCGGGCAGTGGTTCCTGTTCTTCTCCTGCATCATCGTCCATACCGCCGATGTCTTTGGAGCCAAAACCAAGCATGTCGGTTAAGTCGTCGACAGTGGCTATTAAGTGGGTGGTGGGTGGGGAATGAATTTCTTCGTCGTCCGCTTCCCACTCAAGCCGGACATAGTTCGGCCAAGGGTCTCCTGACAAGGAGAGAGACCTCAATGAATTTAGCAAGTCGCCCAAGGGCGAGTGCTGAAAGATATCCGCGGAGGTAAACTCCATGATCGGTGCCCAATCAGATTCGATAGGCACAGACGCAGGCGGTTTGGAGCCCATGGCCGGGGACGAATCCGAGGATCCGGCAACACAAATCTCATAGGAGGTGAAGTCAGTATTCGGCTCTATCGCCGCTGAGTGTGCGGCCTCTATGGCAGGGTCCATCCACCCGTCCTCGGACGGAGCGATCTACTCCGGATCAAGGGCCGGAGTTGCCACAGGTGTGATCTCCCGAACACTGTCCGGCGACAGAGGTAAGTCATGCTCGTCGTGACTGTGCGGCGCACCTGACACGGGTTCGAATCCGTCGAAGATCAAGTCTCTGCGGATGTTAGCAGTATAGTTTAAGTTTCCAAACCTGACCTGACGGCCAGGGGCATAGCTCTGGATCTGCTCCAGATGGCCAAGCGAGTTGGCCCGCAGTACGAAGCCGCCGAATACGAAGATCTGTCCGGGGAGAAAAACCTCAACCTGGATCGCATCGTTGTCGATGACCGAAGGAGCCATCAAGCCTTATGGTGACGGCACAGTGGAACTCTCAATGAAAGCACCAATGTCGGTGTCAAAACCGGCGGATCTCGGGTAGGGGGTCCTGAACTGTGCGTCTAAGGCGGATGGTAACAGGAGGCAGGGTACACAATGTTTACCCAGGTTCGGGCCCTCTCGATGGAGGTAATACCCTACTTCCTGCTTGATTGATCTTGATGATATGAGTATTACAAGAGTTGATCTACCACGAGACCATAGAGGCTAAACCCTAGAAGCTAGCCTATGATTATGATTGTTGTTGTCCTATGGACTAAACCCTCTGGTTTATATAGACACGGGAGGGGGCTAGGGTTACACAGAGTCGGTTACAAGGGAGGAGATCTACATATCCGAATCGCCAAGCTTGCCTTCCCCGCAAAGGAGAGTCCCACCCGGTCACGAGACGAAGTCTTCAATCTTGTATCTTCATAGTCCAACAGTCCGGCCAAAATATATAGTCCGGCAGTCCGAGGACCCCCTAATCCAGGACTCCCTCAGGCGCCGCCCCCTTTCCCCTAGTCCAATTCGGACCCATGGGGGGGCTCCTTCCCTTTGGCTTGCCTCCTATATTCCCGTATGGCCCAATAAGGCCCAATACTTCTCCCGGCGAATTCCCGTAACTCTCTGGTACTCCAAAAAATACCCGAATCACTCGGAACCTTTCCGATGTCTGAATACAGCCTTCCAATATATCAATCTTTACCTCTCGAACATTTCGAGACTCCTCGTCATGTCCCCGATCTCATCCGGGACTCCAAACAACCTTCGGTACATCAAATCACATAACTCATAATATAAATCGTCATCGAACGTTAAGCGTGCAGACCCTACGGGTTCGAGAACTATGTAGACATGACCGAGACACATCTCCGGTCAATGATGCCTCACTGGATGCTCATAATCCAAAGCCTGGCATAAATGTGCACAAATGTTTTGGTGCCGGGACATCGAAACACCTTGACTCCATTTGTTGTAGGAAATCCCAAGGAGTTAAAAAGGAATAAATATTTTATCCATAAACTTCAATGATTCCATCAGAATCATATAAATTAAAGACTACATTTGTCAGCATATATTTGTTCTCAAATTGCTAAAACCTTTTGGGCCCAGAACCAAAATCCATGGTAGAGTGCCTCTTGCACTCATATTGGTTCACATAAAAGGAAGCAAGTAATGAAGAATAGCACTCGCTCAACAAATGAGTGGTATTTACTACAGTAATACCTACTCCTCATAAGTATCTTCCATATGGAATACTAAAAACTTCTCATTCATAGACAAAGTCAACTAGGTGGTGAGAAAGCAGGGCTTCTAGCAAAAGGGTTCACGTAGAGACCCGACATAAATTATGTAACATACTCTCTTGGTATAAGTGGAATTATGTTTCGATACTAAATATCATTGGTAATAAAAATAATAATGTTATCCATGCAGTTGATGGATGAAGTGGCTACATACTCATATGAGTCACTTATTTTGAAATCTCTATTGAAGTCCCTGAAGGGCTTATACTTCAAAATCCAAGCAAATCGCAACAAGTTTTGTGTAAAACTTCATAAGTCACTCTATGACTTGAAATAGTCGAAAATCATAGGGTACTACCGACTAAATGAGTTCCTTCTTCAAAAGGATTACTCGAATAATCATGATTGTTTATGTGTTTTAATAAAGAAAGCAGAAATTTTATTTCCTTACATCACCTCAGTGTATATCAATGATTTCGTCATCAGTGTCTCTAAAGGACCTAAAAATACATGAAATCATCTCAAGACGGAAAATTTGGATTCAACCAAATTTAGCTTAAGCTTACAACTTGAGCATTCTCTCAAGAATACATATATCAGTCTACATATATCCAAAACATATACGAGAAGTTCAATGTGGATATATCATATCAATAAAAGGCATGTAATATGGTCATACTACCCCTGATAGGGTACAAATCCATTCATGCCTAGGGGTGTTAATGAAGTGATATGAGGACCTAAAGTTCTATATCTCACTAATGTCAAAGCACTCATATAATTGCAAATTACGTTAGGCCTGACACTATATTTGCTATCTTTGTTCAGAGTGCAACCTCCAACAAAAGGTATAGGGTCGGTATAAGAAATATCAGCTTATATATCAAGCTCACAATAAATCTTGGATATTTTCATCAAGAAATACAATATATGGCCATGATATGATATAATGATATTGGCTCTTTCTTCGATCCCAATAATGCCATATCAATGACTGAATTTGCTGGAATAGCCTTCATATGGAAGTCATCTAAACGAGCTTTAATGGCTATTTCCAGTTATCATTCTGACATAATTGCTTTTCTAAAAGCATTGCGAAATATGCATGGCTTAGCAGAATGATTAGCCACACTCATAATCATGTGGTTGAGATTCAGCAGAATCACATAACTTGATTTATCAATACGCTACCACTTGTGTTACTCAAAAACTACAGGTTATATGAAGAGCAATATCGTAAAGTACATTGCTAAAAAATTACTTATCCTCACGAATTATAGAAAGTGAGGAAACAATATGCAACCAACATACTTTGAAAATCCTACAGATTATTCACAATGTCATGATCATGTCAATGAAATTGGTATGAGACATCCTCCGGATTTCCAAAGTTCAGGGGGTGTTGAGGATATAACTATTAGGTATGACCCGCCCAGTAGGGGCCGGGTTATACCTACGACGATTCATGAAGCCCAAGACAGCTCTGGAAGATGGCGGTTCAGCCAAGGTCCCAAGGCCCAAAGGCGACTCTTGGCCTGTAGAGATAAACTGCCATATGTACGTAACTTGTATTGTAAGGCAGGGGTAGTTAGAGACTGAGCCGGACACTGTTTATAAGCCGTCCGGGACTCTGTAAGCCGCGGGGGTCAACCTCTGTATATAAAGGGACGACCCGGTGGCGGTTCAAGGACAAGTAACAACAGATCAAAAGCTAGGTCAAGAGGATTCGCTCCCTAGTAATCGAAACATAAGCAATACCACCTCAAACTGGATTAGGCCTTTACCTTCACCGCAAGGGGCCAAACCAGTATAAACCCTCGTGTCCTTTGTCCTGTATTAACCCCTTTAAGCTTCCTAGTTGCGATGGCTCCATGCTTAAGTCCTTTCACTAGGAAATCTGCCGTGACAATTCCACGATGGCACCCACCGTGGGGCCAGCGCAGAGTGGATTTGATTTCTTGAAGGGCAGCTTCGAAGGGCTCAAGGGATATGCTGTCGGCCGAATGACCAAGAGTCGTCGCGGCAAGCTCTACATCGACGACGCAGGCTGGGGCCCCGACGCCGGCTCAATTGAGTACGGGTACCGGGTCCCCTTCGGCGGAATCCATGTCTTCATCGGCCAGATCGGCGAGCCAGGCCCTGAGCCGGGCATCTGCACCGAGATCATCGAGAGGGCTCGGCGTGCGAGACCCACCCGAGCTCATCCCGCCATGAAGCGTGCCTTCATGGGATGCATCCATGAAGGGGAATTTTCTGAAGGATCTGTGTCTGGCGGTGAGACGGCCATCTACCCTGATGGTGAGTCGTCCACAGGTGAGACGGATTCATTGTATCAGTTACAAGACGGTGGGCTTAGGGGCTGTTCCGATGGCAGCAATATTCCGGACCCCTTTGAGCCGCCAAGCAGAGTGGGGATCTTCATGGCTGCCACGCAAGCCGGTCAAAACTCTACGGCTGCGGCAGCGATAACCTCCAGGTCAGCGGAAGCCGGCACAAGAGGCCCTGCACGCCCGCCGGCTCAGGTGCTGATGGATCTCATGGATAGGATTACAACCCTATTAACCGCCGTGGTTAATCCGGTGGATCAGGCTCAACATGATGCAGAAGTGGCACAGTTACGTGAGGAGGTAGCACAAGCCAAGGAAAACCTAGCAGCAGAGGACGTCAGGATGGCTGCAGAGCGGGCGGCTATGGATGCTCGAGCTCAACAGATTCAATCAGAGGCTTTCCAACATACGATGAATCTGAACACATCAAATAAGGTCATGAGGAGAAGGCACCAGAAGGCTCAATCCCATCTGCCTCCGGCTTATGATCCTCGAAACCTCTTCTGCACACCTGGTGCCGGCCCTAGTAACCCACCGGAGGTAAATCGGGTTACAACGCCCGGGACTGGGACGCCGGTTCAGCCCCGGGTGATGGAGCCTCCTCGCATGAATACTGCACCACCTCATTATGTACCAACACCACCGGGTCATTTTTCTAACCCTTTGGAGAACCTGATCACTGCATCGGCGTGATTGGCGGCTCTCCCGGTGGAGGGCGACTCTCCGACGACAATTGAAACACGAAGGGTTAGTGAACTTCTTCAGACGGCTCTGGCGCAGCAGGAGGCGTATTCTTATAGTCGAGACAGGATTCATTCGACCCCTCGCCCAAGCCGGAGCCCGAGTTATAGCAGACATATAGATTCAGCAGCCATTTCAAGCAACGCCCGGTGCCCTGACCAGCCGTGCGGGCATAACACGACGCGTGATGGAGCTCCTAACTTGGTCGATCAGGACAGGATACGCCAAGAGGCTGAGCAGGCAGCTCAGCAGGCAGCTTACCAGTCCTTTCCGGTTTATTCGATGACTTCTATTGAGGCAGGTGTGACCACAAGGACCGGAGGTGTCCCTTGTTTGGTACCGGCTCTACGTAATGAGTGTTTGCCCAAGGATTTCAAGGGGCCTCGAAAGGTGCCTAATTACACAGCCGACTTGCAGCTCGGGGCAAGGACTGAAAGCTATGAGATGACCATGGAACTACTGGAGGTCAGTGATGCGGCAATTGCCAAGTACTTCACCATGATGTTGGATGGAATGGCCCGCACTTGGTTGAAGGGGCTGCCACCTAATTCCATTGGTTCATGGGCAGAGTTAAAGGCCCAGTTTATTCAGAACTTCAAAGACACATGCAAGCAGCCCATGTCAATTGTGGATTTGACTAATTGCAAGCAAGAAGAAGGTGAGTCCACGACCCATTGGGTGCGCCGGGTCAAGGCCATAATACATTCATCTGATATGATGGATGCCGGCTCTGCAGTCTTAATGTTGGAGAAGAATTGTCGTTTTATGCCTCTGAAACAGAAGCTGGGGTGGCTCAAGCGTGATTGTAACGGCATGGGCCAGCTAATGGCAGCTCTGGTCAAGTGCGCCGACTCTGATAGTACCAAGGATCCCGAGTCTGATGATGATAAGACAGGGAAGGGAAAGAAGAACAGCAATGCCAAGGGTCATCAGCATAACCCGGCAAATCAAGGAGGCAATAAACGTAAGGCTGATGGTAGCCCGGAGTTTGTGGCTAACAACAATGCACAGGGCAACAATCAACGACGTAAGGGGAGACCGCCTCCTCGGTCCGGCGGGTCAGGTCCCACTCTTGAGCAGTTGCTCAATGAGCCATGTCCTAGGCATGATACTCAGCAGAAACCGGCCACTCACCTATGGAAGGACTGTACGATCATGAAGGCTTTCAAGAACTCTAACATGTTCGACGTCAACCATGGGCCAGGCGGCGGCTCAGGTGGCGGCGGTTTTCATGGCCCGGGCGGCGGTTCAAATTCCGGCTTTCATGGCTCTCAAGGAAATCAAGGTGGTTATAATCAACAATCTGGCCAGGGAGGTCAGCAGCAGCAGCAATCTGGTTATCAGAGCAATCCAAAGCAGCTAAATTGTGGAAAGTATCATGTGTTCACCACCAGTTTGTGCAAACAAGACCAGAAACTTCATAAAAGGGCTGTGAACGCTGTTGAGCTGGCAGTTCCTCGTTATTTGAGATGGTCGGAGCAGCCTATTCTATGGAGTATGGAAGATCACCCTCCCCGGATTGACAATCCGGGTCACTTGGCCTTGGTAGTGGCACCTCAGGTTGGTGGATATAAATTCACTAAGGTGCTCATGGACGGAGGCAGTAGCATCAACATCCTCTATTATGAGACTTTCTGTTGTATGGGGTTGACTGATAAGAATCTTAAGACGTCCAACACTGTTTGCCATGGAGTGGTGCCTGGTAAATCAGCATACCCAGTGGGTAAGATTGAACTAGAAGTAGCCTTTAGAGGTGAGCATGATTCTGGGGCTGAGAAGTGAACTTTTGAAGTGGTCAAAATCAAGAGCCCATATCACACCCTATTTGGACGGCCGACTTATGCGAAGTTCATGGCGCGACCGTGTTATGTTTATTTGCAGCTCAAGATGCCGGATTATAAGGGCACCATCACAGTGCACGGGAGTCGAAACATAGCCTTGGAATGTGAGGAAGGTGATGCTGCTTACGCTGAATCTGTGTGTGCCACAAAGGAGTTGAAGTTCTATAAGGACAATGTTGACCCGGCGGACATGGCGTCTTTAAAGAAGCCAACCACAGAACATGAGCCGGTGCTGAAGTTTAAATCAGCTAATGATACCAGGCTTGTCGATTTTGTTCCAGGCGACTCATTTAAGCAGTTCAGTATCAGTGCCAATATGGTTCCCAAATAGGAAAGCACGTCCATCGAGTTCATCCGTGAGAACAGGGACATCTTTGCATGGAAACCTTTTGACATGCCAGGTGTACCGAGAGAACTCGCTGAGCACACTCTCAATATTGATCCAAAGTTTAAGCCGGTCAAGCAGTTTCTTCGGCGGTTTAATGAGGAGAGGCATAAGGCCATTGGTGAGGAAGTGGCCCGGCTCTTGGCGGTCGGGTTCATTATTGAAGTTTTTCATCCATAGTGGTTGGCTAACCCGGTGCTTGTGCTTTAAAAGAATGGCACCTGGCGTATGTGGGTGGATTACACGGACTTAAACAAGGCTTGTCCGGCTGATCCTTTCGCTCTCCCTCATATTGATCAAATCATTGATGCTACGGTGGGTTGTGAGCGTTTGAGCTTTTTGGATGCTTATTCTGGTTATCATCAGATCAAGATGGCAGTTAAGGACCAGGAGAAGACAGCTTTTATTACTCTGTTTGGAGTCTTCTGCTATGTGTCTATGCCTTTTGGGCTTAAGAGTGCCCAGGCGACTTATCAGCGATGTGTGCAAAACTGTCTACATAGTCAGATTGGGCACAATGTTCATGCTTATGTGGACGACATTATCGTGAAGTCCAGAGAGAAGGAGACCTTGATAGATGATTTGAAGGAAACCTTTGATAACCTCCGGGTCTACAAGATGATGCTTAACCCGGCCAAGTGTGTTTTTGGAGTGCCAGCGGGCAAGCTTTTGGGTTTTCTAGTTTCTAACAGAGGCATCGAGGCTAACCCGGAGAAGATCAAGGCGATCACTTCTTTGGCTAAGCCGGCGTGTATCAATGGTGTTCAACGTTTGGCGGGTCGTATTGCCGCTTTAAGCCGGTTCATAAGCCGGTTAGGTGAGAAGGCCATACCGCTATATCTGATGATGAAGAAGACCGACGACTTTGTCTGGAGTGATGCTGCTAACACTGCCTTTGAAGATTTGAAAAGACAGCTCACTGAGCCGCCAGTCCTTGCTGCTCCCATTGATAAGGAGCCATTATTATTATATGTGGCTGCTAACACATGTGTTGTCAGTGTGTCCATTGTGGTAGAGCACAAAGAGGCCGGCAAGGAATATCCGGTTCAACGGCTGGTTTACTACGTCAGTGAGGTGCTTATTGAGTCCAAGCAAAGATATCCACACTGGCAGAAGCTCGTCTATGGGGTGTTCATGGCAAGCCGGAAGCTTAAGCAATACTTCCAGGGTCATCCCATCACTATGGTTAGTTCTGCCCTTTTAGGAGATATCATTCAAAATAGAGAAGCCATAGGACGAGTCGCCAAGTGGGCCATTGAACTTGGGCCTCGTGGTTTGAAGTATGTGCCACGCACCGCTATCAAGTCTCAAGCATTGGTGGACTTCATCAACGATTGGACAGAGCTGCAGATGCCTGAAGAGAAGCCGGATAACTCATATTGGACTATTCATTTTGATGGGTCCAGGCAATTGGAGGGCTCGGGGGCTGGAGTTGTTTTAGCTTCCCCTCGAGGTGACAAATTTTGTTATGTGCTACGGTTGATGTTTCCCTGTACTAATAATGCAGTTGAGTACAAGGCCTTGCTCCATGGTCTTCGGATTGCTAAGGAGATGAGCTTAAGCCGGGTAAGGTGCTTTGGCGACTCATATTTGGTGGCTCAACAAGTATCAGGCAAGTGGGATTCCAAGGATCCTCTCATGGCGGCTTATCGCCATGAAGTTGATGCCATTGCTGGACACTTCAAGGGTTACCAAGTGGAGCACATTGATCACAGAAAGAATGAGGCGGCTGATGCTTTAAGTCGGGTGGGGTCTCAGCATAAGCCGGTGCCACCTAATACTTTCTTAGATATTCTGCATAACCCTTCTATCAAGTTGCCCACAGAGGAAGACTTGGACATTCCAGACCCGGAAGCACAATTGGTGGTGCATCATCCCAGATTGGACAGTGCCATATTTGGCTTACATGACCCGGGGAGAGTTGCCTGAGGATGAAACTTTGGCTAGACAGATAATCCGACAGTCTAAGTCAATGACAATTGCCAATGGTGAGTTGCATCACCACAGCGTCACTGGGGCGTTTCAATGTTGTGTCTCTCCTGAGGAAGGTCAAGAAATTCTTCGTGAGATCCATGAAGGAGATTGCGGCCATCATGCCGGTTCAAAGTCTCTTGTGGCCAAAGCTTTCCGTCATGGTTTTTATTGGCTGACGGCTCACGCTGATGCAGAGGATATAGTCAGTAAATGTGATGGTTGCCAGAAATTCTCATGACAGGCTCACATGTCGGCTCAAGAATTGAGGATGATTCCAATTACTTGGTCGTTTGCAGTCTGGGGGCTTGACATGGTTGGGCCTTTCAAAAGGTCCAAAGATAAAAAGACACACCTTCTGGTGGCGGTTGATAAATTCACAAAGTGGGTTGAGGCAGAGCCGGTCAGTAAGTGTGATGCAGCCACGGCGGTTCAATTCATAAAAAAGGTGATTTTTCGATTTGGCTTTCCACACAGCATTATAACTGACAATGGTACTAATCCGTCCAAGGGCGCCATGGAAGAGTTCTGTCAACGTGAGCATATCCGGCTCGATGTTTCATCAGTAGCTCACCCCCAATCCAATGGTCAAGCTGAAAGAGCCAATCGGGAAATCTTGAAAGGAATCAAGCCCTGGCTTATGTTTCCTTTACAATGGACGTCGGGTTGTTGGGTGGAGGAGTTACCCTCTGTGATATGGAGCATCAATACTACCCCTAACAGGTCTACGGGTTATACGCCTTTCTTCATGGTTTACGGAGCAGAGACGGTTCTACCTAGTGACATCCGTCATGACTCGCCTCGCGTGGCAGCTTACGTTGAAGCTGATAATGAACAAGCCCCTCAGGATGCACTTGACCTGTTAGATGAGAAGCGTGACTTGGCAGCAGCACGTTCGGCGATTTACCAACAGGACCTGCACCGTTATCATAGCCGCCGGGTTAAGTGCAGAACCTTTCAAGAAGGTGACTTGGTGCTCCGGCTCATCCAGGATCAAACTGATGCACACAAGTTATCCCCACCATGGGAAGGGCCCTTTGTGGTTAGTAAAAACTTACACAACAGGTCATACTACCTCATCGATGTTCGAGAGCACAAAGACTCACGTAAGTCGGAGGAAGAGACCCGCCGGCCGTGGAATATCGCTCATCTTTGGCCTTACTATACTTGAGCCACCGGCTCTCATGATGTACATATTTTGACGATGTATATATTATGATAAGTAATAAAACAGGACCTCTGTCCTTTTTATCTTCAATGCTCATATATCTTTATCTTCATAAATTCAAATGGCCAATTGGGGGTGATCGTATTCGAATCTAGCTTCAACCCTTTGGTCTGGCTTATGATCGTATTCGAATCTAGCCGTTAAAACTCATGATCACTAGGGGGCCTCATGTTCAAACATAGGTCGTATTCGAACCAAAGAGAACATAGCTGTCGGTACCCTCTTGATCGGCACAATGCCAAACTCACTAGGGGGCTTATTGATCGTATTCGAATCATAGCTTAACCCCTTTTGGGTTCGACTTTGATCATATTCAAATCAGAGTCGTTAAAAAACTCTTAAGGTCATTTGGGCGCTTCCTGTTCAAACATAGGTGGTATTCGAACCAAAGAGAACATAGCTATCGGTACCCTCTTGATCGGCGCAATGCCAAAGCCACTAGGGCTACATGATTGTATTCGAATCCTAGCTTAACCCCTTTGGTCCGGTTTACTGATCGTATTCAAATCATAAGCCTCAAATATGTATTTATATCTTGCTTAAGTTTTTTGGAAACAATCTTTGTTTTTGGCTTGAGGCTTTTTTGTCCAGATCTAAGTATAAGTATGGTTTAAATTTAACCCGGCTTGGTTTTGGAAGATAAGTCGCCAGCGTATGACAATCATCATATAGGTGGAAGTGTTGGCTTCTAAAGGATTGGGTTATCACCCTTATTGTTCAGGCCACATGAATAGGCAGTACAAATTCAAAATCACAGGTATGATATTATAGTTGTATTTCAAAGCTATAATTCGTAAACAGGCTTATTTGTGTCTCTTCTTTCAATATTAATGGTTGTACATAAGATATTATGACCCGCCTTGCGGTAAGCCGCCAAGGGTTCTTGTGATCTATTTCTGTGTAAACAATAGTTCAAAGACTTTCTTATGCATAACAAAAACAGATGGTAAGTTTAAACAGGGAGAGCATAAAGCGGCGGTTTAACAGTGTTGAGAATCAAAACATGCACGATGGCACGACAAAGCAAAGTCATTTCTACCCTATTACATGACTCGCCGAGTCCAAATGATTAAAACGTTTTCTAGCAAGGTACAAATATGAGCCGCCCGGCGGGTCAATTTTCTTGTTGGCCTGAAGCTTCCGGATCAACCCTTTCCGCTCCTCCGTCCTATTCCCTGTCCTGGAAGGTTGATGATGACCAGTCAATGCCATTCAAAGCTTCAAATTCAGCTTCATCATCAAATAGTCCAGCCGGGTCAACTTCAGGGATGAAGGTCTGCTTACGGATTGGAGGGATTAGGCTGGTCACTTTATAATGCGACGTTGGAATCCTCTGATTTTCCGCGTCGTAACCCGACTGGTACTTGGTGAGATCCGTGTCATCGGCAATTGATGTCTACTACACAACCTTCTTCTTGTAGACGTTGTTGGGCCTCCAAGTGCAGAGGTTTGTAGGACAGTAGCAAATTTCCCTCAAGTGGATGACCTAAGGTTTATCAATCCGTAGGAGGCGTAGGATGAAGACGGTCTCTCTCAAGCAACCCTGCAACCAAATAACAAAGAGTCTCTTATGTCCCCAACACACCAAATACAATGGTAAATTGTATAGGTGCACTAGTTCGGCGAAGAGATGGTGATACAAGTGGTATATGGATAGTATATAATAGTTTTTGTAATCTGAAAATATAAAAACAGCAAGGTAATGAATGCTAAAAGTGAGTGTAAACGGTATTGCAATGCGTTGAAACAAGGCCTAGGGTTCATACTTTCGCTAGTGTAAGTTCCCTCAACAATGATAACATAATTGGATTACATAACTATCTCTCAACATGCAACAAAGAGTCACTCCAAAGTCACTAATAGCGGAGAACGAACGAATAGATTATGGTAGGGTACGAAACCACCTAAAAGTTATTCTTTCCAATCAATCCGTTGGACAATTCCTATAAGTGCCACAAACAGCCCTAGAGTTCGTACTAGAATAACACCTTAAGACACAAATCAACCAAAACCCTAATGTCACCTAGATACTCCAATGTCACCTCAAGTATCCGTGGGTATGATTATACGATATGCATCACACAATCTCATATTCATCTATTCAACCAACACAAAGGACCTCAAAGAGTGCCCCAAAGTTCTACCGGAGAATCACGACGAAAACGTGTGCCAACCCCTATGCATAGGTTCATGGGCGGAACCCGCAAGTTGATCACCAAAACATACATCAAGTGAATCACGTGGTATCCTATTGTCACCACAGATACGCACGACAAGACATACATCAAGTGTTCTCAAATATTTAAAGACTCAATCCGATAAGATTACTTCAAAGGGGAAACTTAATTCATTACAAGAGAGAAGAGGGGGGAGAAACATAGGATCCAACTATAATAGCAAAGCTCGCAATACATCAAGATCGTGCCAAATCAAGAACACGAGAGAGAGAGAGATCAAACACATAGCTACTGGTACATACCCTCAGCCCCGAGGGAGAACTACTCCCTCCTCGTCATGGAGAGCACCGGGATGATGAAGATGGCCACCGGAGAAGGATTGCCCCCTTCGGCAGGGTGCCGGAACGGGTCTAGATTGGTTTTCGGTGGCTACGGAGGCTTCTCGCGGCGGAACTCCCGATCTATTGTGTGTTCTGGAAGTTTTAGGGTATGACGATATATATGGGTGCCGGAAGTACGTCGGAGGATCCACGGGGGCCCCACGAGGCAGGGGGCGCGCCCTAGGGGGGTGGGCGCGCCTCCCACCCTCGTGGGCAGCCCGTTTCTCCCCTGACGTGCACTGCAAGTTCCCTGGGTTGCTTTCCTTCCAAAAATTACTTCTCCAGTTGATTTCGTTCCATTTTGACTTCGTTTGATATTCCTTTTCTTCGAAACACTGAAATAGGTATAAAACAACAAATCTGGGCTGGGCCTTCGGTTAATAGGTTAGTCCCAAAAATAATATAAAAGTGGAAAATAAAGCCCAATATTGCCCAAAACAGTAGATAATATAGCATGGAGCAATCAAAAATTATACATACGTTGGAGACGTATCAAGCATCCCCAAGCTTAATTCTTGCTCGTCCTCGAGTAGGTAAATGATAAAAAGATAATTTTTGATGTGGAATGCTAGTTGGCATAATTTCAATGTAATTCTTCTTACTTGTGATATGAATATTCAGATCTGAAAGATTCAAGACAAAAGTTCATGTTGACATAAAAATAATAATACTTCAAGCATACTAACCAAGCAATTATGTCTTCTCAAAATAACATGGCCAAAGAAATTTATCCCTACAAAATCATATAGTCTGGCTATGCTCTATCTTCACCACACAAAATATTTAAATCATGCACAACCCCGATGACAAGCCAAGCAATTGTTTCATACTTTTGATGTTCTCAAACTTTTTCAATCTTCACGCAATACATGAGCGTGAGCCATGGACATAGCACTATAGGTGGAATAGAATGGTGGTTGTAGAGAGGACAAAAAGGGAGAAGATAGACTCACATTGACTAGGCGTATCAACGGGCTATGGAGATGCCCATCAATAGATATCAATGTGAGTGAGTAGGGATTGTCATGCAACGGATGCACTAGAGCTATAGGTATATGAACACTCAACAAAAGAAACTAGTGGGTGTGCATCCAACTCACTTGCTCACGAAGACCTAGGGCATTTTGAGGAAGCCCATCATTGGAATATACAAGCCAAGTTCTATAATGAAAGATTCCCACTAGTATATGAAAGTGACAACATAGGAGACTCTCTATCATGAAGATCATGGTGCTACTTTGAAGCACAAGTGTGGTAAAAGGATAGTAGCATTGTCCCCCCTTTTTTTGGCCTTTCTTTTTTTGGCCTTTATTTTTATTTGGCCTTTCCTTTTTTATGGCCTTTCTCTCTTTTTTTGGGACAATGCTCGATTGAATGATGATCATCACACTTCTATTTATTTGCAACTCAATGATACAACTCGATACTAGAACAAAGTATGACTCTATATGAATGCCTCCGGTGGTGTACCGGGATATGCAATGAATCAAGAGTGACAAGTATGAAAGAATCATGAACAGTGGCTTTGCCACAAATACTATGTCAACTACATGATCATGCTAAGCAATATGACAATGATGAATGTGTCATGATGAATGGAATGGTGGAAAGTTGCATGACAATATATCTCGGAATGGCTATGGAAATGCCATAATAGGTAGGTATGGTGGCTGTTTTGAGGAAGGTATATGGTGGGTTTATGGTACCGGCGAAAGGTGCGCGGTACTAGAGAGGCTAGCAAAGGTGGAAGGGTGAGAGTGCGTATAATCCATGGACTCAACATTAGTCATAAAGAACTCATATACTTATTGCAAAAATCTACAAGTTATCAAAGCAAAGTATTACGCGCATGCTCCTAGGGGGGTAGATTGGTAGGAAAAGACCATCGCTTGTCCCCGACCGCCACTCATAAGGAAGGCAATCAATAAATAAATCATGCTCCGACTTCATCACAGAACGATTCACCATACGTGCATGCTACGTGAATCACAAACTTCAACACAAGTATCTCTCAAATTCATAACTACTCAACTATCATGACTCTAATATCACCATCTCCATATCTCAAAACAATTATCAAGTATCAAACTTCTCATAGTATTCAACACACTCATAAGAAAGTTTTATTATTCTTGAATACCTAGCATCTTAGGATTTTAAGCAAATTACCATGCTATTTAAGACTCTCAGAATGATATAAGTGAAGCATGAGAGTTCATCTATTTCTTCAAAATAAAACTACCACCATACTCTAAAAGATATAAGTGAAGCACTAGAGCAAATGACAAACTATTCCGAAAGATATAAGTGAAGATCAATGAGTAGTCATATAATTATGAAACTATGTGAAGACTCTATAACATTTAATAATTTCAGATCTTGGTATTCTATTCAAACAGCAAGCAAAGCAAAATATAATGACATTCTAAGAATGGCAAACATCATGTGAAGAAGCAAAAACTTAGGATCAACCGAAACTAACCGATAATTGTTGAAGAAGAAAGGTGGGATGCCAACCGGGGCATCCCCAAGCTTAGATGCTTGAGACTTCTTGAAATATTATCTTGGGATGCCTTGGGCATCCCCAAGCTTGAGCTTTTGTGTCTCCTTAATTCCTCTCATATCACGGTCTCCCTAAATCTCAAAAGCTTCATCCACACAAAACTCAACAAGGACTCGTGAGATAAGTTAGTATAAACCATTGCAAAAATCTTATCATACTTTACTATAGCAAACCAATAAAATAATTATTCAACATTGCATACTAAATTCCTCTGCATATTTAATAGTCCTATCGTCAAATAGAATCATTAAAGAAGTAAACATATGCAAACAATGCAAACATAACAACAATCTGCCTAAACAGGTTAGTCTGTAAAGAATGCTGCAACATCCATACTTCCCTAGATCCAAAAATTATGAAAGAAAACTCCCACTGTAGTAAATTTATCAGAGCTTAATATGCAAAAGGTTTCAACATTTTATCACATTCTGACTTTTCTAGGGAATTATTGCAACAGCGATAAACTTTCTGTTTTCAAACAGCAACATGAAGACTTGTAACATAGGCATAGTAAAGACTATCAATGCCACTTTTATTGCAATAAAAGATACAAAACATTGTTCTAAATAACAGCAAGCCGATCCTAACAAAATAAATTGACGCTCCAAGCAAAACACATATCATGCGGCGAATAAAAATATAGCTCCAAGTAAAGTTATCGATGAACAAAGACGAAAGAGGGGATGCCTTACGGGGCATCCCCAAGCTTAGGCTCTTGGCTATCCTTGAATATTACCTTGGGGTGCCTCGGGAATCCCCAAGCTTAGGCTCTTGCCACTCCTTATTCCATAGTCCATCAAATCCTTACCCAAAACTTGAAAACTTCACAACACAAAACTTAACAGAAAACTCGTAAGCTCCATTAGTATAAGAAAGCAAATGACCATCATAAGATACTGTAATGAACTCATTCTTTATTTATATTGGTGTAATATATACTGTATTCCAACTTCTCTATGGTTCATACCCTCCGATACTACTCATAGATTCATCAAAATAAGCAAACAACACATCAAAAACAGAATCTGTCAAAAACATAACAGTATGTAGTAATCTGGATCAAACGTATACTTCTGGAACTCATAAAATTCTTAAATAAATTTATGGACCTGAGGAATTTATCTATTAATCATCTGCAAAAATAATTAACTAAATATCACTCTCCAAATAAAAATGGCAGCAATTATCGTGAGTGCTAAAGTTTCTGTTTTTTACAGCAAGATCAACAAGACTTTCCCCAAGTCTTCCCAACGGTTTTACTTGGCACAAACACTAATTTAAAACATAAAAACTCAATCTTAACAGAGGCTATATGAATTATTTATTACTAAACAGGAACAAAAAGCAAGGAACTAAAATAAAATTGGGTTGCCTCCCAACAAGCGCTATCGTTTAACGCCCCTAGCTAGGCATGATAATGATAATGATGCTCACATAAAAGATAAGAATTGAAATATAAAGAGAGAACCATGAAGAATATGACTATCACATTTAATTCTAACCCACTCCCTATGCATAGGGATTTTGTGATCAAACAACTTATGAGAACAATAATCAACTAGCATAGGAGGGTAATGCAAGCAAAACTTCAAAACTTTAAGCACATAGAGAGGAAACTTGATATTATTGCAGTTCCTACAAGCATATGTTCCTCCCTCATAATAATTTTCAGTAGCATCATGAATGAATTCAACAATATAACTAGCACCTAAAGCATTCTTTTCATGATCTACAAGCATAGAAAATTTACTACTCTCCACATAGGCAAATTTTTTCTCATGAATAGTAGTGGGAGCAAACTCAACAAAGTAACTATCATGTGATTGAAAATTAAGATCAAGATGACAAGGTTCATTGTTATTATTATTCTTTAAAGCATATGTGTGATCACAATAATCATCATAGATAGGAGGCATGCTTCCATCATAATAAATTTGCTCATCAAAACTTGGGGGACAAAAATATCATCTTCATCAAACATAGCTTCCCCAAGCTTGTGGCTTTGCATATCATTAGCATCATGGATATTCAAGGAATTCATACTAACAACATTTCAATCATGCTCATCATTCAAATATTTAGTGCCAAACATTTTATAGATTTCTTCTTCTAGCACTTGAGCACAATTATCCTTTCCATCATACTCACGAAAGATATTAAAAAGGTGAAGCGTATCAGACAGACTCAATTCCGTTTTTTTATAGTTTTCTTTTATAAACTGAACTAGTGATACAACAAGAAACTAAAAGACTCGATTGCAAGATCTAAAGATATACCTTCAAGCACTCACCTCCCCGGCAACGGCACCAGAAAAGAGCTTGATGTCTGCTACACAACCTTCTTCTTGTAGACGTTGTTGGGCCTCCAAGTGCAGAGGTTTGTAGGACAGTAGCAAATTTCCCTCAAGTGGATGACCTAAGGTTTATCAATCCGTAGGAGGTGTAGGATGAAGATGGTCTCTCTCAAGCAACCCTGCAACCAAATAACAAAGAGTCTCTTGTGTCCCCAACACACCCAATACAATGGTAAATTGTATAGGTGCACTAGTTCGGCGAAGAGATGGTGATACAAGTGGTATATAGATAGTAGATATGAGTATTTGTAATCTCAAATTATAAAAACAGCAAGGTATCAAGTGATAAAAGTGAGCGTAAACGGTATTGCAATGATAGGAAATAAGGCCTAGGGTTCATACTTTCGCTAGTGTAAGTTCCCTCAACAATGATAACATAATTGGATTACATAACTATCCCTCAACATGCAACAAAGAGTCACTCCAAAGTCACTAATAGCGGAGAACGAACGAATAGATTATGGTAGGGTACGAAACCACCTGAAAGTTATTCTTTCCAATCAATCCGTTGGGCTATTCCTATAAGTGCCACAAACAGCCCTAGAGTTCGTACTAGAATAACACCTTAAGACACAAGTCAACCAAAACCCTAATGTCACCTAGATACTCCAATGTCACCTCAAGTATCCGTGGGTATGATTATACGATATGCATCACACAATCTCATATTCATCTATTCAACCAACACAAAGGACCTCAAAGAGTGCCCCAAAGTTCTACCGGAGAATCACGACAAAAACGTGTGCCAACCCCTATGCATAGGTCATGGGCGGAACCCGCATGTTGATCACCAAAACATACATCAAGTGAATCACGTGGTATCCTATGACGCCCCCGATTCAATCATACACGCAAACATGTACGATCAAGATCACGGACTCACGGGAAGATATCACAACACAACTCTACAAATAAAATAAGTCATACAAGCATCATATTACAAGCCAGGGGCCTCGAGGGCTCGAATACAAGAGCTCGATCATAGACGAGTCAGCGGAAGCAACAATATCTGAGTACAGACATAGGTTAAACAAGTTTGCCTTAAGAAGGCTAGCACAAACTGGGATATAGATCGAAAGAGGCGCAGGCCTCCTGCCTGGGATCCTCCTAAACTACTCCTGGTCGTCGTCAGTAGGCTGGACGTAGTAGTAGGCACCTCCCGAGTAGTAGTAGCCGTTGTCGACGATGGCGTCTGGCTCCTGGGCTCCAATGTCTGGTCGCAACAATCGGGTATAGAAAGGGGGAAAAGAGGGAGCAAAGCAACCGTGAGTACTCATCCAAAGTACTCGCAAGCAAGGAGCTACACTACATATCTATGCATTGGTATCAAATGGAATAAGGGTATCATATGTGGACAGAACTGCAGAATGCCGGAATAAGAGGGGGATAGCTAGTCCTTTCGAGGACTACACTTCTGGTAACGTCCATCTTGCAGCAGGAGAAGAGAGAAGATGGTAAGTTCACCAAGTAACATCGCATAGCATAATCCTAACCGATGATCCTCCCCTCGTCGCCCTGTGAGAGAGCGATCACCGGTTGTATCTGGCACTTGGAAGGGTGTGTTTTATTAATATCTGGTTCTAGTTGTCATAAGGTCAAGGTACAACTCCAAGTCATCCTGTTACCGAAGATCACGGCTATCCGAATAGATTAACTTCCCTGCAGGGGTGCACCACATAACCCAACACGCTCGATCCCATTTGGCCGGACACACTTTCCTGGGTCATGCCCGGCCTCGGAAGATCAACACGTCGCAGCCCTACCTAGGCATAACAGAGAGGTCAGCACGCCGGTCTAAATCCTATGGCGCAGGGGTCTGGGCCCATCACCCTTTGCACACCTGCATGTTGCGAATGCGGCCGGAGAGCAGACCTAGCAACCTCCATTACAAAGGAAGTTGCGTTACGAGGTCCAACCCGGCGCGCGCCGCTCAGTCGCTGACGTCATGAAGGCTTCGGCTGATACCACGACGTCCAGTGCCCATAACTGTCCCCGCGTAGATGGTTAGTGCATATAGGCCAGTAGCCAGACTCAGATCAAACACCAAGATCTCGTTAAGCGTGTTATTTTGAAATAACCATGGACGCCGACCAGGGCCAGGCCCACCTCTCTCCTAGGTGGCCTCAACCTGCCCTGTCGCTCCGCCATAAAGCAACAGTCGGGGGCCGTCGGGAACCCAGGCCCACCTCTACCGGGATGGAGCCACCTGCCCCTTCAGCCCCACATCCGAACAGTATCATATGTAATGTAACAGTATAAAGTATGTAGCATATGCCCAAGATCACCTCCCGAAGTGATCATGGCCCAGTAGTATAGCATGGTAGACGGACAAGAGTGTAGGGCCACTAATGGAACACTAGCATCCTATACTAAGCATTAGGATAGCAGGTAAATGTATCAACAATTGTAGCAACAATGAGAGGCTATGCAGGAGAATAGGATTAACGGAAAGCAGTAACATGCTACACTACTCTAATGCAAGCAGTAGAAAGAGAGTAGGCGATATCTGGTGATCAAAGGGGGGGCTTGCCTGGTTGCTCTGGCAAGAGAGAGGGGTCGTCAACACCGTAGTCATACTGGGTAGCAGCGGCGTCGGTCTCGGTGTCTAGCGAGAGAAGAGAGGGAGAAACAATAAATACAATGCAAACAAATGCATGAATGTGCATGACATGGCAAAGCGTGATGCTAGGTGTGCCCCAACGCGGTACGAGGTGGTACCGGTGAAGGGGGGAAACATCCGGGAAAGTATCCCCGGTGTTTCGTGTTTTCGGGCAGAGAAGCCGGAGGAGGGAAAGTTACATGTTCGCTATGCTAGGGATGTGTGGCGGACGAACGGGCTGCGTATCCGGATTCGTCTCGTTGTTCTGAACAACTTTCATGTATAAAGTTTTTCCATCCGAGTTACGGATCATTTTTAATATTAATTTTTAAAGTTTTTTTAAACATTTTCTAAATATTCTGGAATTTCAGAATTTAAAAGGAAAATTGTTAGATGCACCCGGTGCAGTGCACCCGGTAGTGCACAGTCAGCAGTTGACTGGTCCACGTTGACCAGTTAAAGGGGCGTCGGGGCCCACCTGTCATGGACTGCTAGTTAATAGCTTTTAGTAAAAAGGATTTAGTTAGCAGGGGGTCCCACATGTCATACCCAGAGACTAAACTGACATGGTTATTTATTTTAATTAAACACATGGGGCCTATAAGTTAGTGGGGGGGTTAGTAGGTGGGTTAGGGCCTTAATGGCCAATTAGGCCGGCGGGTTAACTCCGGTGGCTAGAGGCCACGGCGGAGGGGGGAAGTGGCAGAGGGGGGCGCTGGGGGCCCTTCGCTTGAGCCAACAGCAGCGGTGGGGCAGTGGCGGCACGGGTGGGCACCGCCGGCCGGAGGCGGACACCGCCGCAAGCGGTGGGGCGCGGCTGGGGGCGACAGGAGGAGCGGGCGGAGGTGGGACGCAGGGCCGGCGGGAGCGACGGCAGTGGGTGCAGGGGGGATGAGCACGGCCATGACGCCAGCGGCGCGTGCAAGGAGCAAGCTCCGGGCATGGGAAGCAGCTAGGGGCGATGGGGCGACCAACGACGCGGCTTTAGGCGCAAGCGGGGAGGGCATGGCGCGGCTAGATGCGGACGGGACAGACGCGGGGTGTGGACATGGCGGCCAACGTCAGGCACGCACGCGCAGGTGGATGCAGACACGGGTGGTGCGCGAATGTGCGCGGGAGCAGTGCTCCAGGCGCGGTCACGGGAGGAAACGGGCGGCGGCTACAGCGACTAAACGAAGGGGAAGCGGGGAGGTTTGAAGGGGAGGCTCACAGCGGATTCAGATGAGGTGCTCTGGGAGCCAGGGGTGCCGGAGTCGAGGGGGTCGACGACAAGGTTCCGGTGGCCGCGGGTGTTGACAGAGACGACGAGGTCGATGCGATGCTCCCCGAGGCGATGCAGGGCGCCAGCTCGAGGGAGGTGAGCGAGGCAGCACTCATGGACACGAGCTGCAGTCGAGGAAACGACGGTGGCCGCGGGATCTCGGAGTGCACGACGACGGCAGCGTACGGGGAGGAGCGAGCGCGCG